>NW_025964135.1:2185000-2635000 GCF_023055435.1 Haliotis rufescens | reverse complement strand
GGTATAAAACCGAACAGAGACAAGTAATGCGACAGACATTTTTAAATCAGACCTATTTCCCACAGCACACAGTTAAGTCGGTGTTTTTGTTAGGTTTAAATACTTATAACCAATCAAATGAAATAATTGAGAAGGAAAACGCTGTTCATGGAGATATAATTCAAGGAGATTTTATGGATACCTATCACAACCTGACCTATAAATTTTCTCTTGGTTTACAGTGGATGGTTAGCTTCTGTCTTAATGTTAAATTTGTTATCAAGATTGATGATGATACTGTAATGGACACATTCAGATTCCTGGAAAGATATTTGCCAAAATACCAGAACAAAAGACGTCACATAATTTGCAATGTGTGGTCCAAGAATTACATGTCGATAAGAAGGACGAGAAGGGATGCTGTAAGCTGGGACATTTTGAAGGGGTACAAGGTTTACCCCTGGAGGTACTGCAGTGGCTTTGTGGTCGTCCTGACCGGAGATCTGATCCCTCTTCTGTACAAGTCACTCTTCATCTCTCCGATGTTGTGGGTGGATGATGTCTACCTGTCCGGGCAACTCCCGTCACGGCTGGACAACGTCACCTACATCGGCCTGCGACCTCAGGAAACGTACTACAGCTATGACCGGAATTTCCCAGATAGGGTCAAATGTCTAGGACTTCCGGGTTGTGAACTGTTTGTATTTGAAGACAGAGACAGATACAAGGACTATTACTGGAAACTGTTATTGCGTAACCGTGGACAATTGTCTTGAGTTACAAATCATGTCTTATTATGAATATATATATGTATATTCAGGTCCATTGACTTAATCGTATATATGTACCTGATGTGTATATATATAGGTATATATATATGTGTGTGTATATATATATATAGGTATATATATATATATATATATATGTGTATGTATATATGTATGTATTTATATTTTTATATATATATATATATATATATATATATATATATATATATATATATATATATATACCTGAATGTCCAGAATTCAAAACGGGGTAGCCAAGCAGTTAATGCGGTCGCTCGTCACGCGGTCCAGGTTCGATTCACATCATGGGTAGGTACAACATGTGAAGCCCGTTTCCGGAATTCCCCGCCGTGATATTCTTGAAGTATTGCTTAAGGCGGCGTAAAACCATACTCACTCACTCCAGATGTCCATTTGCACAGATGATGTTAAAGGTATATCATTAAATTGTGTAAACGTCACTTGGGTGTGCTCTATTACTCTCGTACACTGTCGTTGTTAGCCAACAGAGCTTATTGAAAGATCATCTCAACTTGTATTGGGTGCATGTTGTTCCAGCTAACCATATGAAGGCATCACATGTCTAAGCTGTAACACGCCTCACTCAGCAATATTCCAGCTATATGACGGCGGTTTGTAAATAATCGACAATGTAGACAATATAGTAATTGATTTCATGAGCATTGATCCACGCAATTGGGATACAATGACATGCATCAACTATGTCAGCGAGCCTGACCACCTGATCCCGTTAGTCGCAAAGCAAATTTTGCCTTTTACCGCAAGAATGGGTTGCTGAAGACCTATACTACCCCGGATGCTTGTCGATAGCGGAAGTGAAGGTATACGTGTGTGCTATATGTATTCCTGTGGGGCCGGGGCAGTGTGGTGCAGCCAATATGGGTTTTTAACGGTGTTTAACAGTGTCGCATCATGAGCATCGATCCACGCAACTGGGATAAAATGACATGCACCAACCTAGTCAGCGATCAGACAGTCGCCTCGTACGAGAAGCATGGGTTTTATGGCAAGAATGGGTTGCGGAAGACCTATTCTTCCCCGGGGCGTAACCCGTAAAACGTTAAAGGGTGTCATGTTGCTGGGACAAATGTGTGTTTAGGATAAGGATATGTTTAAGAATAAGATAAATATATATGATTTTTTAATTTGAAGTTTACACGATATACGGCTTTTCCATTGAACGACGTTCATACAGTTTGGCCCTCACTCCGTGAAGGTTCATACTCCAATGAACTCACACAAAGTGAAGGTCAATTCTTAAGTACACAACGCTATAACAGAGCTATATATGTACGCAAAGTAAGACCAAAGTATTAAACAATCCAAACTATTTACAATTCAGGGTCTCAGTACAGCTTTCAAAAGGTTCTATGATAGACATGTGAAGAACATTTCCATATTTGGCACATCGGTGACATTAATGATGTCCGATGCAATTAACTATTTTGACTTGTACCACATGTTCCCGTGATTTTTGTAGATGAACAATAGACTTGCCTTTGCATGTGTTTGCGACGGTGCGATCGATGAAACAGGAGGATACACTCAACTTTTTGTGAACAAAGGTATCAGCACTATTTTATAGTGATTCATAAACACATGCTCATATATAATGGGAATCGGACATTCGGCTCTGTTTTTGGCAGAGATTTCTCACGGATCTATAAAGGGTTTGTCGCTACTATTTATTTTTCACATTATTGGAGGTGTAGGTGTATTGCTATTGCAAACCTTGTGTGAAAATAACATAATGTCTCTGTATGGTAAGTCATCGCTAGATTGATATCCGTAAAACAATTGAACAGTATTTGAATGATTTGTATCAGAAAACAAGGTCCAGTCGAATGGCAAAAAACTTGTCCACATTTTCCATGCTCTATCCATCAAGGATCTTACAGGTCAAACTGTCATCAAATTCATTTTTGAAGACTACAGATGAAAAGAAAAATCATTTTTATCTTAATAACTAATAAATCCTAAGAAGAGAACAAAGTGCTACTTATACATGTTGATTTCATAAACTAATAATAATTGAAAGAGGATGTTTGGTTTGACACTGACATTGTCCTGTATTAACAACGACCGTGTGAACTCATACAGCTATCAACATATCTGGACGATAGATTTTTGTTTGGTGTTAATATTATCTCTCTGTTTGATTTATCACTGCTAAGTGGGAGGGGATGCATGTAGACTTCAAGTTTTCATTCCTTAGTCATCTTCACGTGTGGTGAGTCGACTGTTAATGTAAAGAATTGACATCCTGATAATAATGACTTCCAAATATATTGCTCATTTTCCTGGCAGCAATGTCCATCTCCTCCTTCTAGTTGACGTCATGCCATTAGCACAACCTGACCAGGATTATACCTGTCCATGCTTAATGAAGAAATTAAAAACTAAAATCAAATGTTAATACGTAGTTGTAGCATAATTGCCAATGTCGTTTTCACGGCGCATTCAATGTGTGTGCATAGTTTCTTTTCATATCAAAAGATTTTCAAAATTGCCTTTCAAAGTGTATTTCTTTTCATTAATCTCTTGAGTGCATCTCAAGGACACATGCATAGCTGTAAGGAAATTGAACAGTGATGTAATGTTAAATGTTATAGGCTAAGCGCTTTATTGTCTTCTTTGACCCTCATGTTGAGCTCACCTTGACTTTTGTACACGATGTGATAGAGGTATGACAACTTATTATGATAACACATTCAAGACCCCAGATGGTTAAAACAAGCAAGATTTACTTCCATTGCTTTAAGCTTTCTAAATTGAACAACAGACAAAACACTTCTTTTGTTAGTTACACCATACATTGAGCTATAATGGGAACCCGCTATGTAAAGTGAAACAGAAGGCTTTCTGTTTGCTGCTCAGGACCAGCCACTTCCCACTCGAAACCGTCAAAGTGTGATTTTGGATCAAAATGTAAATATGAAATGTAGATTTTGCAACGACATTAATGAGACTGTCCAACACATTTTCAGTGGATTCTCAACTTTGGCACAAACACAGTATCTTAAGTGACATTCTTACCGTCTTCGCCGTTCTTGTGGGTTTGACGCAGAGGTCCATCCATGGTACGACCCAGAATATGTAGAGGGCGTCATGGAAAATGTTGAATACAATTTTGGGGGGAATAGGCCCGTATACAGCATCAGACGTATCCAGGCCAACAAACCTGATCGTGTCCTTTTTCATAAATCCAATAAAATCATTTTCATTATTGAATTTTCTGTCCCCTTTGACACTAATGTGATTGACAAGATTCAGGAAAAACATGGCAAATATGCTGACCTCGCGATCGCTTTCGAAATGTCCCGCTTGCATCAAGTACCAAGTTGTCCGACTCCCTATTGTTCTCGGTGCCTTAGGTTTGGTACCTCCCAATCTGTTGACTGACATTGGGAGAGCACCCGGGTTTGCTACCAGGAATACAACCCTTGAGACGATCTGGGTAATGCAAAAGGCTGCAGTGTTGGGTAGTATTCCCATTCTCCGAAATGTTCTTGGTGGGTTTGACTAGGCAGCGCTTCCTAGGTTGTAATGTCTGACAGCTTATGTGTTTCCTTTATCCTTTTCATTTGCAGAAAGGATCAAGTTCCTATTATTTAATAGGATTTATTCAATAATAGTTGCATGATTGTGTATTGATTTTGTGAATATTCCAAACGGATTCCAACATTTGTAAACATCAGCATTACACATTTATGTTCACCCGCGAGTCACCAGTCGTATATGCAACAGCTTATGTTGGCATATGATCGATGTGCTTCTCGGAGGTGGTTTGGCAATTATATTGTAACATGTGGGGCGCATACCTATACGTATCTCTGCATATTAACCACCGTCCCTAGTTTATGCCTATCACATGTTGACCTGGGCCTGGTCACAATGACCTGGTACCCGTGAACAAACTATCCTCATAACACGTAATTGAGTAGCTTTATTCACAGTATTCGATGGGTTTGGGTTACGTGTAGGCTGTGGCTGCGATGCTTTAGCAATCTTGAATTCCATTTAAGATTTCCTGGAAATCTTGCTTATGTAAGTGATCAGATTAGTAACCAGATTTAAAATGTAGGTTTGATCATTGGCAGGACGCGCTCACCCATGTGGAAATGTTCCAAATGTAAGTTGACGGGGCAGTGTAGGTGGTATGTTCGTAAGAAGCAGGGCCAGTTCCACAAACGACTTTAGCCAAGGGCATTATAACTCTAATAGGATATCTTGATGTGGTGTTGTGACTGCATGGTTTCGCCTTGACAGGCGAACTGTCATCTCTAAATAAAAACATGGTTCAAAGGCCTTTAACACGCTTCATGACAGAGTAAAAACATTTGTATGTAACACCTGGTAACATCATTGTTTGATAGTGATTATAAACATATGTCCATGGACTAGTCCGATACGTACTATCGACTCTGCTTTTGACAGATACTTTTTAAAGAGTATCGAATTATTTCCATACACAACAGACACAAGAGTAGTCCCTAAAAAGGCATGGCTGGCAACATCAGACCTGTATTGTAGCTTGGATGTCTCCTCCAAGAAAGTATACGGTTTTGTTTCGCTTGTGATGTGTACCTTGTTGTACTTGTTATAAACTTAACAATGGCAGAGAAAAGACTTAACAATGGTAGAGAATAGGTACAATGTATTTATCATAACATAACTGAGATATAATAAATTGGATAATCAAAAATGAATTTCCCATTTCTTGTTTTTATAATTTAGCAATGATCATCGTCGATACTTCTCTTGTTCTAAAAGAATTTACTATGACAAAACTGTGTTTATATGTTTAAAGCAGCGTGAATAACGGATGCGATAACTGGCTATAATATGATGGACATTGCTATGAGGGATGCTGCTTTGTACGACATATACTTGTGCTGAGAATACAAAACGTATGATTTCACAAATGTTCAGGACACAACAGAGAGTATTTCACAGGTGTTAGTGTCTGCATGAGTTTAAAATAGACTAACAAAGCTGGTACGCATTATCTTAATTTTGGGCAAATGTGACGAAATTGTACAGCGACAATGTCCTCATGCAATATACCATTTATCTAGATGTAATTTACAATGTACTATATACTTCCATGTAATATACAATATACTATATACGTACATGCAGTATCCAGTATACCATATACTTGTACACGCAATATACAATATACCATATACTTACACGCAAAATACAATATTCATGTATTCTTACATGAAATTTATCATATACTTACATGCAATACACAACATGCCATATTCTTTCTCGCAATATACAACACACCATATACTTACATGCAAGATACAATATACCATATACTTACATGCAATATACAATATACCATATTCTTGCACGGAATATACTATATATCATATACTAACATGCAAGTAACGTTTACAATGTACTTCACCTTTTGACGTTCACACGAATTTTGACCGGAACTAATTTTCAAGGGGAATCCCTGAGTGGAATAATTCTTTGTACTCTCCCCTGCTTACCACGATCGTGAGGATCGGCGATGTCGGACAATAAATTAACGTTTCTTTTTCACTCAAGGTTTC
The DNA here is from genome assembly GCF_023055435.1 of Haliotis rufescens. NCBI lineage: Eukaryota > Metazoa > Mollusca > Gastropoda > Lepetellida > Haliotidae > Haliotis > Haliotis rufescens. The sequence goes on along the minus strand of NW_025964135.1, from coordinate 2,628,639 downwards.
ATTAAACACTTACTTGCATATTCGCATTATTCCCTGGATGCCACAGTGACATATATGTCCCCCCCCCCCCCCCCCCCCCGCCTTTCCCCCGCCTTCCCCCCCCCCCCCCCCCCCCCCCCCCCCCCCCCCCCCCCCCCGTCCCCCTATTCTATCCTCACTTTGAAGTCGGATACAATTAAAAATACATGACGCACTACTCCTCAAGGTTTTCAATTCCGTGGGAAATTCCCTGTTCTGTGATATCATCCAATCTCATTTTAGCCAAAGGTAAATTACTGAAAATGACCTCTAAAACATTGGGAACATCGGAAATCTCACCATTTTTGACACATTACTATATCACCATTCATGGCGTTATTTCGTATATGTTTTGAAATAAAAATATTGGATATTAACTCAGAGTATTGAATTTCAGAAATCGCATATCGGTGATATCGGGTATATGTTTTTTGTGTTGTTGTTTTTCAAATCACCAATGATCAATGTGAAACGTCGCCGATAATGAGACGCATATTACATCTACATATTTCTAACCCAGCTGCGATACATACATCCCTGAATTCCTCATACATTTTAGAATCAAAGTATACACGGTCTTTGTCACCAATACAAACTGTGCAGATAAACTCAAGCGAAATAGAGTAGGTGAAAAAACGAACGCTGTGCTCGGAAAACTGCACTTGTATGAAATGCAAAAAAAGCAAAATTCAGATATTACACTGTGTAGCATGTTCTCTATTTTGAGATATACAATGGCTTTATATTTTTTGGAGGTGAGGTGAAATTGGGTTTAACGTCGCGTCCAAGATTATTGCACTTATATAGCGACGTGCATGCACGTGTGTGTGTGTGGCTGCTTGTACTAGTCCGGACTGATGCCGATTTATAGTGCTAGCCCACTGAGATACCATGCCGCATTTTAACATGAATACCCCACCCAGACACAGTATACTGACTCCGAGCCGACCAGTCCTTGTTTTAGTCCCTTAATGACGACAGGGTAAAAACAAGTACCATCTTTTAACGTCTTTTGGTATGACGCGGCCGGGGATCGAACCCCGGAGCTTCCGCTCTCCGGGCGGACGCTCTACCACTTGACCACGGAGGCGGTCATATATTTTGGAACTACATGGATAGAGTATCGTAGCAAGAATTAAGAAATCAGAACAGATACAAAATTTGATAAATTCAGCAGAATTCTGTTTGACGGCAAAATCACGCACAACGTCATGTTTCTTGGTTACAAATGAAAACAAATAACAACACACAGATTGTCAGGGTGTTTCTAACCCCTTACATGACACAACACATGTTGTACATATTCAGTAGCTTCTTTGAGGTGAAGGTCGTGTGAATAAAAGAATGTCAATTCTGATGTTACATGTTTCTTTATTTATGGAATTGGAACTACTTTGTTTTTGCGTAAGTGTGAAGATTATGGGTCACTGCATTCCAGTGCAACGAGGAACGTAAATCGTTTACAATGTGCGTCACAGTAAAAGTGGCATCCCCCTAAACTTCAAAATACGAATTCTTGTTGATGCATGTCATTGTATCCCAACTGTGTGGATCGATGATCATAATGTCAATCACTGGCTTGTCTAGTCCAGACGCGATTATTTACAGACCGCCGTTAATAGCTGGAATATTGCTGAGTGTGTCGTTAAACAACAAACAAACAAAATACGAATTCATAAGAAATGAAATTTACATTGTTGTGGTTTACTGGAGTATTAACGTTTTGAATCGTACAAGTTAATATCTTATGTAAACCTGCACGGTTCAAAGCGTTCAACAAAAATTCAATGACTATCATGGGCTCATCCTAATTTGCTGGATACGAAAATACGTGAACCGAATCGACAATCTACTCAACAATGCAACATATGTTGCACGGAGTACTGAAATGAATATTTAGGTCAACTGCATTATACGCTCAACAAACACTGCTGTGTCGTTCGGTCGATCGTGAATCAATGTTTGCTACCTTAGGATAATATGGGATGTGTATCACGATGTGGTTGGCAATACGAATGTTCACAAAGCATGATTCAATTGGGCTTCTTTGGAAAGGTGTTGGAGAAACACTTTCTTCTCTTGAACCTGACGTTGTTAACGCCTGAATCTCTGAAGATGAAGCCTGTCGTCTTACTAAGACCCACTGTATGCGTGTTAGCTGGGTTGCTGTGTCTTATATGCGTGCACGTCTATTTTATTCTGAAACTATCAAATAAGGAACTTCACACGAGGACAATCCACCATATGACACTCCATCATCTGATCAGCAACACTACACACCGAAGGCACTATAACAGGTCTGTGTACCCCTCATTTGGACATATGAAGTATGTCTTAAATAACCCGGATGTGTGTCATTCCAGTAAGGAGGTGACGGTTTTGTTCGTGGTACATTCTGCCTGGAACCAGACCCGACAGAGACAAGTAATGCGACAGACATTTTTAAATCAGACCTATTTCCCACAGCACACAGTTAAGTCGGTGTTTTTGTTAGGTTTAAATACTTATAACCAATCAAATGAAATAATTGAGAAGGAAAACGCTGTACATGGAGATATAATTCAAGGAGATTTTATGGATACCTATCACAACCTGACCTATAAATTTTCTCTTGGTTTACAGTGGATGGTTGGCTTCTGTCTTAATGTTAAATTTGTTATCAAGATTGATGACGACACTGTAATGGACACATTCAGATTCCTGGAAAGATATTTGCCAAAATACCAGAACAAAAGACGTCACATAATTTGCAATGTGTGGTCCAGGAATACTATGGGGATCATAAGAACGAGGAGATTCGCTGTAAGCTGGGACATTTTGAAGGGGTACAAGGTTTACCCCTGGAAGTACTGCAGTGGCTTTGTGGTCGTCCTGACCGGAGATCTAATCCCTCTTCTGTACAAGTCACTCTTCATCTCTCCGATGTTGTGGGTGGATGATGTCTACCTGTCCGGGCAACTCCCGTCACGGCTGGACAACGTCACCTACATCGGCCTGCGACCACAGGAAATGTATTACAGCTATAATCGTCACTTTCGGAGGAAGACTAAATGTCTAGGACTTCCGGGTTGTGAACTGTTGGTGTTTGAGGATAAGTATGGGTACGACGATTATTACTGGAAGATATTATTGTATAACCGAGGACTTTCCACGATCCAAGTTTAAGGGGTATGCACGTACGATAGTTTTGGTAAGTTCAATTATGAAGTGAGTAAAGGTTCAGTTTTGTTAAGATGATTTTTCTTGTTTCTTAGTCTGCGTTTTTAGTGTGTATGTGCGTGCGTGCTGGCTTGCGTGCGTGTGTGGCCGCGCGCGGGTTAGCCCGTATGTTTGCGTGCGTGTGTGCGTGTGTGTGTGGCCGCGCGCGGGTGAGACCGTGTGTGTGCGTTCTGGCTTGCGTGTGTGTGTGTGGCCGCGCGCGGGTATGCCCGTAGGTGCGTGCGTGCGTGCGTGCGTGCATGCGTGCGTGCGTGCGTGCGTGCGTGTGTTCGTGTTTATGTGTATAAGGAATGTATATTTGTGTATTACCTTAACGTCGTATTTGATTATAACAGTGTATGTACGTATACGCTACTTTTGTTATAGTTTGTTTTCACCGCACACAACGTTAACCTTTTTCTATGCTTATCAGAAAGTGGAAAGATTGTTGGTAATAATGTCAATTACAGATGAAGCTTTGTTTTTTCCTATTGGTTTTACAACTAGCTCAGAAACTAATTTTACTAATTACAATCATATCCATTAATCATTTTATTTTAATATAGAGTTCCTATTAGTATTTTCTATATGATTAATGTTGAAGTATTGAAACAATCCATTGAGGCAATATTGGGCTTTGTTAGATAGAGGTGCCCCTTTTAAACAAAGAGTTGTGTTCATCAAACTTTGGAGGGTGTGTAGGTAATACCCAAGCATGCCATCTCATAGTGGAGGAGTGAGTGAGTATGGTTTTACGCCCTTTTAGCAATATTCCAGCAATATCACCCCGGGGACGCCAGAAATTGGCTTCACACATTGTACCCATGTCGGGAATCGAACCCGGGTCATTGGCGTGACGAGCGAACACTTTAACCACTAGGCTACCCCACCGCCCCTCTAAAAGGTGCAGCGTTATGACGTCCTCTGTCAACAGCTGTTTTCTGGATCCTCTCCCCCCGACGTGGAGAATATGGGAATGTGTGAACGGTTGTGTAATAGTTAGTTGTCAGGTTGACCAGTTGGTCCAGCAATATTAGGCGCCGCAATTCGCCGTGCAGAGTAGCATCCCACAGTTATGACAGCACTAATCACGACTTCGAACCCAGGCCGTCCTGGTTTGTCAGCACCATAGCCGTCCTCGTTGGTTTCACCCAATGCAACATGCGTCATTGTATGCCTTCCACCCATATTTAGATGTTATAGCGCTTATGCAGTTCCATGCGATGAAATCGTATTCGAAAACGAATATCGATATTTTTTCTCGACCTATGGCAGCCGCTATATTAGATTCCTTCATGGTACAATATACCGATGTTAAAAATTGAATTTTACCTCGAGGTTTCAAATGTATAAAAAAGAGGTATCTATCTGATTTACATTTTGACATCAATTTTCAAAAACACAGTAAGTTTATCTCCATTCTACCATGACGCCAAGAACGCTTTAAAAACGGTTTTCTTTTTTGAACGCGTAATAACACATAGGTAAATAGGTCAGCCATCTAAGAACGTTCAGAAAGAGGTATTGAAAAACGTAACACATGCTACTTATGTGCAAGGGTCATTACTTGACTGGTTCGAAATTGTGACTTCAAAATGCATAGTTCTTTAAAAAGGAAGTGGTAAAATAACCTTAATATGACGTATATCTAATGTTACCTTAACTGACTGAACTCAACCTAGTCAGTACATTAAATGAACATGATCGTGACAATTCCGATTGAGTGAGTGAGTGAGTAAGTATGGTTTTACGCCGCTCTTAATAATATTGTAGCAATATCACGGTGGGAGACACCACAAATGGGCTTCACACATTGTACCCTTGTCGGGAATCGAACCCGGGTCTTCGGCGTGACGAGCTAACGCTTTAACTACTAGGCTACCCGACCGCCCCCAATTCCAGAAATAGCCACAACTTATTTATTTCTGAACAACTTTTTTTAGTATGTTGAAGTTGAATCATGCACCAGTTTATCAGAAAAAACTTTCAAACAGTAATACATGTACCTTATTCGACGTAATAAGCGCCCAGGGCGCTCTCAAAATTAGAAATCGGGGGCTCTTATTGGATTATTATTTTAGTGAAAAGAACTGAGCTGAAAGAAAACTTTCGTGGTTTATGCTGACAGCCTAAAATATTTATGTACGACAGATATATTTTTCCAGAATTTAATTTCCCATAATGAAGGGTGCATATCACATGAGTGCATATTATACGCGAATAAATAAGTCTTGTGTACATTGATCAATCGGAAGGGGTGCTAACTGGGATTGTTCAACGGCCAATATATCAGCAAATATCGCCGTGGGCGCTTATTAGAGCGGGGCGCTTATTACGTCGAATACGGTATATAAATTCAGAAATGACCTACCTGTCTGAACTTGACTTACTTACGTTACTCGTCACGGTCCATGGCTGCCACGTTAGTTCACGGTGGCAATTTATAAATTGTGCTAAGCCAGAGGACACTTCCAATCTGTAGGTGCGTTCAACATTCACTGGTGGAAATGAGCCATTGCCAACGGAGCCATCCTGAAGTATGTCGGAATATTGCCTGTTTTTACCTGATGAGGACCTGCGCGCACGACACACTGTTCCCTTTTTGTGACACAGTGGTTGGTGTATGTGTAAGTGTCAGTGTACGCCCACTGGTATCTGTTTCCTCAGGTAATCGAGACTGGTTACTGTCTGGCATTGACACTGTATATTTACTTACTTAGGCTGATGTGAAAAGGTGTTGATGCATCTAAAGGAATTAGATACCTGATTTTATGTTATTTTGACCAATCATAATTATGCATTCTTCGGTGTCATGGTACAATTATACTTGAAACAAGTTGCGTGAAGACAGGCATCGATTGCATATTGAATTTCACATGAATCTTCATTGCAAAATGAGAATGGACTTGTCCGTTAACATTGCCACATTTCCCGACGTTCGAAAATAAGACTTACGTTTACTACCCTATATAACATCGGATATAGTTTCTGGCTTTTTAGTGAAGGTGATAATTTGTAATAATTGATATATCGAGTCTTTCCAGTAAGATAATTTTTCTGGTATTCATAACAAGTTCCTTTGATCTCGCAATTAAGGACGGCGTTGCTGTGTGAATGACAGAACAATCGCTGCGTTTTGAAAGGATGCTTGTTCAATTACGCGTGATGGATCGATACCCCCTACTACAACCCTCCTCCCTGGGTCCGTGGGTACGAGGCGGTTGGAGGTCAGCGGACAAGCGCCATGTGCCGGAGATAGCGCTAGGGTATTGATGTCGGACACTATAATTACAGTACCGGAACTAAAGCGAGAATCATGTTTGATGCTGAGAATATGATTTTTTATTGATATCGGAAATTGGACTTCGACCATAACACCTAAATTGCTATTTGCACCAGATAGGAAAATGTTTTGGTCGATAAAGAGTATCGTCGTGTGGACAGAAAGGTTGGAAATCAATTATCTACCTGGAGCTATACAATGATAACAAAGAGGGAATGCTGGTTGAGGCGGGGTGAGGGTTAAAAAGAGGGAGAAAGGGTTAGAAGTGAGTGGATTAGGAAAGGGAGGAAGGGTAAGGATGGGAACTTTGGACGGAGAGTAATAGTTAGGAGGAGAGTGGGAGAGGGGGGGTTGGACATTGGATTAGGAGGGGTGATGGCTAGGATAAGGAAGGAGTGAGGGTTAACGGGATTGGTACTTGAGGAGGGAGTGAGGGTTAACAGGGGTGGTAGTAAGGAGGAGGGAGTGATGGTTAAGAAGGTCAGGGTTGAGAGGAATGTTAGGATGCAGGGAGGGTTAGGAGGAGAACAGATGGGTGAGGGTTGAGTGGAATGTTAGGATGCAGGGAGGGTTAGGAGGAGAAAAGATGGGTGAGGGTTGAGTGGAATGTTAGGATGCAGGGAGGGTTAGGAGGAGAAAAGATGGGTGAGGGTTGAGTGGAATGTTAGGATGCAGGGAGGGTTAGGAGGAGAAAAGATGGGTGAGGGTTGAGTGGAATGTTAGGATGCAGGGAGGGTTAGGAGGAGAACAGATGGGTGAGGGTTGAGTGGAATGTTAGGATGCAGGGAGGGTTAGGAGGAGAACAGATGGGTGAGGGTTGAGTGGAATGTTAGGATGCAGGGAGGGTTAGGAGGAGAAAAGATGGGTGAGGGTTGAGTGGAATGTTAGGATGCAGGGAGGGTTAGGAGGAGAAAAGATGGGTGAAGGTTGAGGGTAAGAAGGAGGGAGGTGGGTAGGAGGAGGGAGTGAGTGAGGGATAGGATGCTTGGAGAGGTGGTTAGGAGGGGTGAAGGTTAGGAGGATGGGATGGGGAGTTGAATCATAGTGAGTAGAGTGAAAAGAAGAGCATAGGTCACAAATCAGGTGAAGTATAGCAACGTCGGTCGCGGAGAGTCCTTGGATGGAAGTCGCGTTTCGACAGCTTGGCGCCTGATAGTTTCTAGGGCTTCGGTCCTGCCCCACACTGAAGCACATGTAACACACGTGGCGTCTCCTTGGGCAAGTGACTTTGTTCGGAATGTGCCTCTGTTCACCCAGCAGTGAATGGGTACCCGGTAGGATGAGATGGCAATGAGGTTGTTAACCTTCTAGGTCCTAACAGACAAATTTGGGTTGTATACTCCCCAGGGAGCTGAGAATGATTCTTGAGTGCACACTGATCCAGAGACCGGGGAGATATATATAGCGCTTTGGGCATGAACCTTAGTGGTTTGGAAATATGCGTAATCATTTTATTTATCTGGTAACTTTAAAGACCTTGAGTATGTTTTCTACCAAAAAAAGTTAAACAAAGTAACATACACTCCAGTGACCTCTCAGTGCAATCTTGTCCGTTACAATTACCATCATCACGAAGCTGTCTTCCGCTGAACCAGCAGACTGCGGACACAAGCCAGGCAAGTGGAAGCGAGGAGGAAAGAAGTGACCGCTCTGCCTCACCGCAAGGCCATTACACTGTCTGGGCACACACTGACAGTACGGCAAAACCCGTGGGTGGCGGAGACGCTTGTGGGGTCAGCGGTTTCTGGGTTGGTTAAGCACAGAGGCAAGGTAGCTACCTGTGTCAACTGTTGTCTGGGGAGCATTGACGTGTCTAACCGACTACCGCCACATGTTCAAATTTAATAGGTTGACGCATTAAAGAAACTTGGCCCAGAGCGGGTCAAGTGCGTACCAAGAGCGAGTCCATGGCGGGCCTGGGGCGAGCTAAGTGCGGGTCCATGGTGGGTCTGGGGCGGGTCCAGAGCGTAGTAGGAGCAGGTCCACCCAGGGTGCTAAGTGTTGGTCCATGGCGTCCACAGAAGGTCCAGGGGAGGTCCAGGGTGTGTCAAGAGCGGGTCCAGGGAGGGTCGAGAGCGTACCCTTAGCGGGTCCCGGGCGAGTCTGGGACACACCAGGAGCAGTTCCACCCAGGGTGCTAAGTGCGGGTCCATGACGTGTCCACAGCAGGTCCAGAGTGTGTCAAGGTCGGGTTCACAAAGGATCCTGGTTAGTTAGGAAAGCGGGCGGTTTAGCGTGGACTAGGGCGGGTTGAATGAAGAAGTATTTTTGGTTAATTAAACCCGGTTCTGTAGGGTGCTTTTAGTGACTTCCTGACTCTGACTATCTGGAAGTAACTGATCGTGGTATATGTGTACTCCGAGCTGTGCAGGTTTGTAAATCCAGAACCAATGTTGTAGACACATTCACTGACTTGTCAATCGCATGTCTTCACATCAGTAACTCACATGCCTACATCCTGAACATTTAAACTAATCAAATGCAGAATACGGTTACTTCCATTTGAAATACATACACTGTGGCTTTTTAAAGTTTTGTCTTTATATTCACAAGCAGCTCGGTGGTTGAGCAGAACATCATAAAAGATTTATAAAAGTTACTTTGCACCAAGTGAACTTTAAAATTGTTTGTACTGCAACTCTTAAAGTCCATGATTTAATCACGATGTCGTGTCTCCTGAGCCTTGTATATAATTTAGGGTTCTGATTGATACTTATAAGACAGATCCGAGGCGCTGCCTGAATTACTTTCACGGAGGACTTGACATTCTGAGACTCCACTAAAGACATAAGTTCCGTTTAACTTAAAGATGTAAAATCATTTCCATCTTTTCACTTCAACCGTGAATTCTTAATGAATAGTCTTCATCTACTTTCATTCAAACGAAATTTTTCATATCCGACATGACGTTGTTTTTTTAATTCTTTTAAAAAATATTTGAAAGCATAGATTCTATATCCTTAGCGTCTTGATATACTCGTCGAATATTTTATTTTTATTTTTCTTAAGGAGCAAGGGCCAGTGGGGTAGCCTAGTGGGTAAAGCGTTCGCTCTTCACGCCGAATACCCGGGTTTGTTTCGCCACATGGGTACAATGTGTGAAACCAATTTCTGGTGTCCCGCGCCGTGATATTTCTGGAATATTGCTAAAAGCTCACTCACTCACTAGTTGGTGTGCCCCAGATCAGGTAAGACATGTCTGACCGTATGCCATCGTACACGAAATGAAGGATTGTTGTCGATATTTTAGACACGTTATTTATCTGGACCATTAAACCTTGTTTGTACTCATTCTCAGGAATAAGTCCCCGATGATATCCTGACGCTAATAATCCTCATACATTCCATATCCCAGCTCCGCCGATCCACCCTCTACTTACCCGTAAGCCAATCGACTCAACACCCGATCAACGTAACCAGTACAACAACACCCGTCTAACCTCTACCTACCCTTAAGTCAATCCACATAACTCCCAAAAGCACAGCTTCTGGCGACAAAAGTATTTATTTGGAGAAATACAAAGCCTGATCATTCGACACATCCACAGTTCACCTGTGACGATTATATACATTAAACTACGGTTATAACGAACTGAAAGGGATCACTAATTTTAGTTCGTTATAACGGTTGTTCGTTATAAGCATATACGCAGCAAATGGCCGGGACAAATATGTTTGTTATACCCTCCAGTTCGTTATAAGCGTAGTTTACTGTCGTTACATACTTTACAACCAAAGATATTTACTATACTATTAATTCTTACCTACCCATAACCTTACCGTGTTTGTCATTCTGTTGAATCATCCTAAAGTATAAGCTAAACTGTTCCTGTCTATTCGGTTTCATTCAACCCTAGATAAACTCTCCAAAACACAACGTAAACCAACGTCTCTAGTATACGGCGTCCATGGTCGACGTTATGGGAGACACGGTAACGTTAATTGTACATTCACGTCGAGATCTAATCTCGTAATGCTTCTGGTATCTTCAAAATCCGGCACTTTTTAATGGTGCCAGTCGATGTATTTGGGACAAATGATTGTGTTTATTCTTCTTTTAGACCACCTCGTATAAAGAATGCAAATGTCTCGTTTTGATGTACTCGACAAAGAGATCCGGGTTGTCAGAAACACGATCCTTGTTTTACATCTACCCAGCCGCCACTGTGACAGTATAGATGGTATCAAACTCGTTCACTAGAGCTATACAACTCTGAGGAAACTTTATATGGTCGAATAGAGGGGTAAGATGTCCTCCGTCTGATGTGTGCAAATTAACACTTTAATCAAAACTCACAAAACTGCAGTCAAACGTATTGAACACCTTGGTTACTGAGAACTAGCACCGAGAGTTATCGGCCTTTTGTAGCTCTTTTGTGTCCGAGATGAATTAGTCATCGATTGTTTTCGTTTTGGTTGATCCCAGACCTTCTTAACCCGTGGTATATGCAATCACTTGTCCCCCAATTAAACTGCTTCAGCTTAGACACATATTCATGGTTAAGGCCATCGTAAACAAGCCACGGTTTCATACAAGCTAGAGACTGGAGAGGATTTACCACCGGCTTTATCGGAGATGTGGAACGTTATGTTGTAAAAACGTCATTTCTTCCACCTCAGTGATTTCGTCTCATTATTTTATGACAATTTGTCTCAAATGAGAATTTGCGCCATAATAATCTTGGGTTAGCGCTCCTACTTAATACCTCGCCAACCGGATAGATTCCGGACAGAGCTCTTTGGTGAAAACACACATGACTTAGGTTGAAGAGAGTCAAATGAGTGGTTCGAAACGCTAGAGTCATTTCCTGAAGGATTAAAGATCAAGAGAACTTTGATTCACTTTATTGCCTTAACTGTCTGAGAATGGGACTTGTCACCAACGGTTATGGAGACAGGAATAAGACTTGCTGTCGTTTATTGTCGAGCCGAGTCGCTGTTAAACGTATCGGGAATTACGACGTGATTGTGAAACAGTTGAAACGTTCCCAACACATCGGAGGTAATAGGTAACTTGTGTAGAGAGAGGAGAGTCTGTTATGATCACAGTATTCACAGTGACCAGCACTCAGCTATACATACCGCTAATGTTATCCAACAAAGGTGATATCGACATTGGAGTTACATCAAAAGAAAGCATGCCTTTACATGGGATAACTATCCTGATTTAAGATATTTTATTGACCGAAGACAAATGGATAAGACACACGTTGTGAAACAGCAGTTGCATTTCAAGGCGTACTTTTACTTGATAGAAGACCGTCTCCGTGGTGTAGTGGATAGAGCGTCTGCTATGTTAGCGGAAGGTCGGTGGTTCGAGCCTTGGCCGCGTCATACCCAGTGTTTAAAGATGGCACTGGTTGTCACCCTGCATGGCGCTCGGCCTTAAGGAGATAACACAGGTCGGCACAGAATCAGTAGAATGTTTCTGACTCGGGTATCCAAGTTCAACTGCAGCATAGTGTATCAGTAGGCTAGTACTATTAAACCGCCAATGGTCCGGAATAGTACAAGCACACACGCGTGCACACAGATGCACGCACACAAATGTGCATGCATGTCGCTATATGAATGAAATCATCTTGAACGCGACGTTACGCCCATTTCACCTCATATGACATAAGAGACATACAAGGGATGGGTGAAATATACAACATATATACTAAACGCTTAAAGAAACGCGAATACCATACATGTTGGTTAATATATGAAGAATTAATCACATTCAAGAGAAATTACCCTGGTTCGATGCACAAACGAACATACTCTTTTGTTGCGTGAACTGACGCTTATGACATGTGACGTCAGGGATCTATGACCCGAGATGAACCATTTGTCTTGTGCAGAATTAGCATGTAAAGTTTGGAAATCACGTGCAGCATATCATAATAAGAATAAAGACACTCTGTGGTGACACTTAACTTAATGTTAGTTTTGTGATTAAGTGGTACACAATGGAAACATATCTTCTCCAACATAGTTCCCTATATGTTTCTATGGTTTGTGGGGGCACGGGTGGCCCAGTCGTCTAAGGCGCCGCGATTCGCTGGACAGAGTTGCGTCCCTTGGGCACGCCAGGAACCTATGATTGTGGGTTCGAATCCCGGTTCGCCCCAATTATGTTTCTAGGTTTGTCAGCACCATACCCGTGCTCGTGGGTTTCACCGACCTTCATCACTTCGGGCTTTCCTCCCACATTAAGCTGACACGCCGTGATATAACTGGAATAATGTTAACAGCGCCGTTAAACCCAACTCACTCACTCACTCTATGGTTTGCGTTTGTTTTGGCGGTGAGTATACAACCAGGGCATCACAGGTTACATTTACATGATGACAATAAACATAAGGACTTCTTATACTAATCATCAATGTAATCATGTAGTGGATCAAATGGTACACAGTCATCTGTTGGCTTCCCTTGTTAGTTTTCTACCCTTTGTTATTTTACACCTTTTGTTATCTTATTTATTTTGTTGTCCTTACATGTACATATATATATGCTCTCTGCCTCATGGCATTAATTCACCTGATGAAGGAGTAAGCATATACCCCGAAACGTGAATTCACCTGATGAAGGGGTAAGCATATACACCGAAACGTTATGTTCCTCATAATAAAGAAATTGACATCCATAAATTCTCGTCCTTAGGTACACAATTAGTTTGAAAACACACACATTCATTGATTCCATAGGAAATTGTTTCTGTCAAGCTTCTTCTTTTATCAATGAAATCACTTCGTATGATATGATAATTAGTACATTTATAAAGGAATGGTAAATGTTTTCTATGGGGAACAAGAAGGGTCATTTTCTAGACCACATCTGAATAGATCTCCACTGCAGTTGTGCCTCAATCTAGCGTGCCTTATATAATAAAGCCGTTTGCCATGCAGTTGCTCGGAACGCTGGGTTTGCTCAGTTTTTCATTATCTCTCGCAAGAAATAGATATTTTAGCCTAGTGTGTTCCGTGCCGTAAATATCATTTATGAGGAATAATACATATTATCTATTCCTCATATATGGTATTTAAGATCCGGAAACACACGAAGGTAATCCTCTCATATTATGTCCCCCATGGAATAATGGTTGTCCAGGACGTATTTCCACTCCATACTGCAGCTTTAGAAACTTCGTATTAATACACATTTTGAGTGAACCGCCCTATTTGTCATACAGGTTTCACACAACCAAATGATTTCCCAAAGGCTTATATAGTAACGTTATAAAAAAAAATTAAAATAACTAAGCAATCAATACATGTACGTGTATGCACATTTGGCCTTAGAGCAGCAATAAAACGAAAAACATGACCAGCTTAGGCAGCTCCTTTTCCGAGAACAGGAAGCTAAACACACCACCCCCAGTTCCGCACCAAATGTGACTTGCTTGAAAATACCTTTGGTCACATAAGTCATTATGTTGAAAAAGACAGCACTAAATACAGAAAACACACGGTCAGTTTTAATTACTGGGTGGATGTACATTTCAAAAACATAAAAACCATCCAATCACAGCTGCCAGATTATTCAATCTGCACTGAAGGCTACGAAAACTACTTGTTCAACAACTGATTCTGATCTGGTGTAGTAGGACCTGCCGTGCCACATGCCATGCAGGCACTCAACATATTAGGAACGTTAGTGAAGATTTATTGGGAAAGAATGCATTACATCGATGCATGGAGCTTGAAAGTAGGTCCTACTAGGTAACCTCATTTGCATATTTATCCAATCGTGATTCCAAGTATATCGGATCGGTTTATCACATGGATGTCTATGCGATAAAAGAATTGTTATTGGTTAACAATATTTTTTCCTCCCGTGACAAGCCACAACAGGAGGTTCTGGCAAAATTAGCTCAGGAGCACCGATGAAGTTTCGAAAATTAACGTTGTTTGGGATTAGAGTTGTGACATCTCGTTGAAGCAACTCTTGTATATGATTATCTGATGAGGTGTATATCTGATTACGAGAGCGAGCAAATGTTTTTTTTAAATCACAGCAACAGTGTTTTAAGCTGTATCGTTGTTGATTGTTTTTAACGCCGCACGTAGCAATATTCCAGCTATATGGCGGCGGTCTATTAATTAATCGAGTCTGGAACAGACAATTGACGTCATGAGCACAGATCTACGAATTTGGGATGCAAAAAAATAAAGTATTGAGATAACACATTAATTAAGTGTTCTTTTTGAATGGCCGATGTTGATTTGTTTACATTGAATAATTTATTTGGTTAGTAGCAATCGGTCCTATTATGTAAATACCTTTTAAAAATAAGCTGGTTAGTAAAGGTGAGTGTACACTATACAAGGCTCAGAAGCCAAAAATAATATAAATAGGCAATATCTAGTCTTTTGTGGATATTTTGCAAAAACTATTCCCATGTTCGTATGTTGGGACAGTTTAGGCCCAGTGAACCTTTCAAAATATTACGGCTTTTTTCCAATGTGACGTATCACTGACAAAAGTTATGTAGGTGAACACATGGCTTGTTTTTACACTTCTCTGTGACGGAAGCGGAACACCTGGTATCCCCATTAGTTGATAGTGATTCATAAACACGTGCTCATTAATTAGTCGGAATCGTAAAAATGACTCCTGAATTTTTTTTAATATGAAAACAGTTTAGTTGCTTATATTTCACCATCACCAAAGAAGCACATGTCCAGACACTGCACATGAGTCAAGTTAAGCCTACATACATTTACACCGTTGTCAGTTAGTGTCTGACTTGGCCACAATCCCTTTAAGTAATAGAACTAAACCCCCAAAGGTCATCTGATTAATATACTTGCTTGAATTATATATGAAAAATATTCATTTGTCAATCATAGCAGTTTGATCGTTTGTCATATCAGCGGAGGAAATATTGTTCATCTGACACTAATTGACATTTCGACTAAAATATCCAAGTATCACGCTGAACATCGTATTGTCAAGGGCATCTCAGACAGCAGTGGTTCTCTGATGCGTGCCGATATTGTTGTGAGAAACGGTCCAGTCTCAGCCATGTGACGGTTTCGTGATAAGGCACCATTACATGGAGCAAGGCTTGAGTGCTCGTCTGTGCCACATGACACTGTGTTTTTTATGTAGGCATTCTTTATGTGTAGCAATTAGATTCGGTTTTCGAATCTCGATCTCGGTTTCAAAATAGATTTGTAACATTTTTCTACATTGCGTAAATTTTGAATTCTCCCGAATTCCTTTTGCAAACACAAGACACATAGTAAAATACATTCGCAAAAACAAAACACCGCACACATTTATATAGAATAAAAAAAACAAACCCGTCCACCACAACCATCACATGTCTACAGGCAAACAAACCCATCCACCACAACCACCACATGTCTACAGGCAAACAAACCCATCCAACACAACCATCACATGTCTACAGCTAAACAAACCCGTCCACTACAACCACCACATGTCTACAGCTAAACAAACCCATCTACCACAACCACCACATGTCTACAGCCAAACACAGCTGTCCACTACAACCACCACATGTCTACAGCCAAACAAACCCATCTACCACAACCATCACATGTCTACAGCCAAACAAACCCATCTACCACAACCACCACATGTCTACAGCCAAACAAACCCATCTACCACAACCACCACATGTCTACAGCCAAACAAACCCGTCCACCACAACCACCACATGAATACAGCCAAACAAACCCATCTACCACAACCATCACATGTCTACAGCCAAACAAACCCGTCCACCACAACCACCACATGTCTACAGCCAAACAAAGCCGTCCGCCACAACCACCACATGTCTACAGCCAAACAAACCCGTCCACCACAACCACCACATGTCTACAGCCAAACAAACCCATCTACCACAACCACCACATGTCTACAGCCAAACAAACCCGTCCACCACAACCACCACATGTCTACAGCCAAACAAACCCATCCACCACAACCACCACATGAATACAGCCAAACAAACCCGTCCACCACAACCATCACATGTCTACAGCCAAACAAACCCATCCACCACAACCACCACATGTCTACAGCCAAACAAACCCATCCACCACAACCACCACATGAATACAGCCAAACAAACCCAGCCACCACAACCACCACATGAATACAGCCAAACTAACCCAGCCACCACAACCACCACATGTCTACAGCCAAACAAACCCGTCCACCACAACCACCACATGTCTACAGCCAAACAAACCCATCCACCACAACCACCACATGAATACAGCCAAACAAACCCAACCACCACAACCACCACATGAATACAGCCAAACAAACCCATCCACCACAACCACCACATGTCTACAGCCAAACAAACCCATCCACCACAACCACCACATGTCTACAGCCAAACAAACCCGTCCACCACAACCACCACATGAATACAGCCAAACAAACCCAACCACCACAACCACCACATGTCTACAGCCAAACAAACCCGTCCACCATAACCACCACATGTCTACAGCCAAACAAACCCGTCCACTACAACCACCACATGTCTACAGCCAAACAAACCCGTCCACCACAACCACCACATGTCTACAGCTAAACAAGCCCGTCCACCACAACCACCACATGTATACAGCCAAACAAACCCGTCCACCACAACCACCACATGTCTACAGCCAAACAAACCCGTCCACCACAACCATCACATGTCTACAGCTAAACAAACCCATCTACCACAACCACCACATGAATACGGCCAAACAAACCCATCTACCACAACCATCACATGTCTACAGCCAAACAAACCCGTCCACCACAACCACCACATGTCTACAGCTAAGCAAACCCATCTACCACAACCATCACATGTCTACAGGCAAACAAACCCATCCACTACAACCACCACATGAATACAGCCAAACAAACCCACCCACCACAACCACCACATGTCTACAGCCAAACAAACCCGTCCACCACAACCACCACATGTCTACAGCCAAACAAACCCATCCACCACAACCACCACATGAATACAGCCAAACAAACCCAGCCACCACAACCACCACATGAATACAGCCAAACTAACCCAGCCACCACAACCACCACATGTCTACAGCCAAACAAACCCGTCCACCACAACCACCACATGTCTACAGCCAAACAAACCCATCCACCACAACCACCACATGTCTACAGCCAAACAAACCCGTCCACCACAACCACCACATGAATACAGCCAAACAAACCCGTCCACCACAACCACCACATGTCTACAGCCAAACAAACCCGTCCACCATAACCACCACATGTCTACAGCCAAACAAACCCGTCCACTACAACCACCACATGTCTACAGCCAAACAAACCCGTCCACCACAACCACCACATGTCTACAGCTAAACAAGCCCGTCCACCACAACCACCACATGTATACAGCCAAACAAACCCGTCCACCACAACCACCACATGTCTACAGCCAAACAAACCCGTCCACCACAACCATCACATGTCTACAGCTAAACAAACCCATCTACCACAACCACCACATGAATACGGCCAAACAAACCCATCTACCACAACCATCACATGTCTACAGCCAAACAAACCCGTCCACCACAACCACCACATGTCTACAGCTAAACAAACCCATCTACCACAACCATCACATGTCTACAGGCAAACAAACCCATCCACTACAACCACCACATGAATACAGCCAAACAAACCCATCCACCACAACCACCACATGTCTACAGCCAAACAAACCCGTCCACCACAACCACCACATGTCTACAGCCAAACAAACCCGTCCACCACAACCATCACATGTCTACAGCTAAACAAACCCATCTACCACAACCACCACATGTCTACAGCTAAACAAACCCATCCACCACAACCATCACATGTCTACAGCCAAACAAACCCGTCCACCACAACCACCACATGTCTACAGGCAAACAAACCCGTCCACCACAACCATCACATGTCTACAGGCAAACAAACCCATCCACCACAACCACCACATGTCTACAGCCAAACAAACCCATCCACCACAACCATCACATGTCTACAGGCAAACAAACCCATCCACTACAACCACCACATGAATACAGCCAAACAAACCCATCCACCACAACCACCACATGTATACAGCCAAACAAACCCGTCCACCACAACCACCACATGTCTACAGCCAAACAAACCCATCCACCACAACCATCACATGTCTACAGCTAAACAAACCTTTCTACCACAACCATCACATGTCTACAGCTAAACAAACCCATCTACCACAACCATCACATGTCGTCTACAGGCAAACAAACCCATCCACTACAACCACCACATGTCTACAGCTAAACAAACCCATCTACCACAACCACCACATGAATACAGGCAAACAAACCCGTCCACCACAACCACCACATGTCTACAGCCAAACAAACCCGTCCACCACAACCACCACATGTCTACAGCCAAACAAACCCATCCACCACAACCACCACATGTCTACAGCCAAACAAACCCGTCCACTACAACCACCACATGTCTACAGCCAAACAAACCCGTCCACCACAACCACCACATGTCTACAGCCCAACAAACCCGTCCACTACAACCATCACATGTCTACAGCCAAACAAACCCGTCCACCACAACCACCACATAAGTACAGCCAAACAAACCCGTCCACTACAACCACCACATGAATACAGCCAAACCTAACCGTCCACCACAACCACCACGTGTTTAAAGCCAAAGCACCCCGTCCACCACAACGCGCCTACAGTCAATAAGGTAGAGACCGTCGTATCAAGCCAAATCTGACAGGAGCCATAAAATCCACAGATCGGTGAAGTCGCAGCGTCATCGGCGTGGTGCCCAGCAAGGTCGATACTACATCTGCGACACCGTTGAATACCGTTGTTCCGTAATCCCTCACTGCCCCGGCCCCACAGGTATACATATAGCACACACGTATACCTTCACTTCCACTATCGACAACCGTCCGGGGGAGAATAGGTCTTCAGCAACCTATTCTTGCTGTAAAAGGCGACTTTGCTTGTCGTGATAGGCGACTAACGGAATTGGGTGGTCAGGCTCGTTGACTTGGTTGATGCGTGTCATCGTATCCAAATTGCGTGGAACGATGCTCAAGATATCAATCACTGGATTGTCTGGTCCAGACTCGATTATTTACAGACCGCCGTCATATAACTGGAATATTGCTGAGAGCGGCGTTAAACAACAAACAAACAACAAACAAACAAGCCTGTCACCAACATGTAATTATCTGTCCTTGTGTTTAACCTATGTCCTGAAAGATACGATACTTCCCGACACAAACACGCAGCTTTTGTTTGACACATGGAGGTCATCATTCTGTTACATAGGGATTGTTATCAGCGATCTCCCTGTGCGACAGTTGCTTTCACCCAATGTCATCCAGGATAGTTACTGTTTTAGGCGTGGACAATGAAGAATATTCCAGTTTTAAATCACTCTTGTTAAAAACACACAAAAATAAATGCATAAACTAAAATATATTGAAAAGATCACAATCTCAACGAAATCAACATTTATAATGACTGTCATACAGCATCCGATATTGGCATGACCCAAATTCAGGTGGGGTAGCAAAAAGCTTCAACGTATGGGACAAAGGGCACACACATCTCAAATAGCTCAAGTTCAATGACACGTCACGTTAATAGCGTGTATGACCATCCCATGTTACAGAAAAAGTCAATGGTCTGATGACGTCACGTGGGTGTTGTCATGCTGATAAAGAACACTACGTGGCAGCTGTTGTAGAAATGGTAGGACAATCGGAGAAAGAATGACATCCATGTAACGCTGAGCTGTCAAATTTACGTTAACGATGACCAGTTGTGTTCTTTCCTGTTCACAAGTTCCTCCCCACAACAAACCTCCTGAACGCAACGTACGGCCGTTCGTCCTCCCCTTCGGCGGTAAACACGCTGTTTTCCATCAATTCTGAATAAACAGAACCGGCTTTCATCAGTGAAGACGACCCCCTGCCAGTCACGTCGCTGCCAACGATGTGCAGTCCGGGCACATCTCAATCTCTGACGACGATGTTCCGCTGTCAATAACTGTCCTCTGTAAAGTTCGTAAGCCCTAATTCCTTGAGCCCTGAGTCGCCTGGCCACTGTTTGTCGACTAACCATATGCCCTTAGGCATTCGTCGCTGATGACGTCCGTGTGCGGAATCGATTCCGGAGATAACAATTACACAAGTACCGGCCTTCATTGGGCGTTGTTACCCTGCGTCTGCCTGCCCTGTCTGCCTGTAACGTTGCATCAGGCTAGTTACAGCTACACGGAAGCAGCCACAAGTTCTAGCAATGTGGGCATGGGTGGCTCTGATCTGTACCATACTAAGGGCCCGCTGGCTTTGTTTGGGTGTCAATCGCGGCATTTCTGTGGTGTTTTATTTTTTTATTTGTGTGATTGTCTAACATGCCGTCCGTATCATTTATATACTCTTATTGTACGTTGAATTCCGGCTGCCCAAATAGCAAGTGTTTTCACTTTTTTGCATATTCTAAAAAAACGTGCCGTGGACGTGTATTACTTTCTACATAGAGCATTGTTCTGTTTGGATGATGTGTTTTGCATTAATTTAGTTTGAACTTGTGTTTTTAGCTTTTTCCAACTGAATTTTTAAAGTGGTAACGTTTCCTTTGGCCGTCAGTTTAGTATTGAGTATCCTTGATGTTGATTTATTGCTAAATTAAGGCTCGACGTTAAAGGAAAATTGAATATGAATCGTCAATGCCAGAGAATAACAAGTCCAGATTATCCGCCGAAACAGATTAAATTTGGCGTAAAGTCATCCCTCTTGTTTTCAATGCAGTCTGTGAATAGTTTTGTCACCTTGAATCTTTCTGCGTTGATCTTAATATGATGTCTGTTTGTTGTTTGACGCCTCGCTCAGTACTAATTCAACTATATCACGGCGGTCTGTAAATAATGGAACCGGGCTCAGACAAGCCAGTGATTGACACCATGAGCATCGATCTACGTAATATCAAACAGATAAGGCGGTTTCACTCATCTCTTCTATTTCTAGCTCAGGTGGGTTAATAAGAGGTTGGGAATTGGCAATTTGACCACTATTGAACTCTTTCAGATAAGCACATAAGCTGATCAGTATTTGATGAGTTTTCGTTAAGCTGTTTTGGCTATCATGTCCTTGATAACACCTTCGGGGGACTGTAATTGAGAACCCCTTTTACATGGAGTTAGAGAGTTGTGTTAAACGCCGTTTTGTCAGTATCTGAGTTGTGGCACGAACCCGGCCCTGCGGCGTGACGAGCTACACCATTGCCCAAAATATGAATAAGAATTCAAAGATGATCAACTTCTTTTAAAAACATAAATTAAAGCATCAGGTCATACGTTGACAACGTCATTGAGGCGTATTTACAAGTATCAAGCCCACACACGTACATGCACGGTTCTATATATTGCAATAATCTTGGACGCGACGTTAAACCCGATTTCACCTCACCTATTACAGCTATAGGTGGAAACAAACATTTGGACTCATATTCTGCAAAGTCCTAATTTTAGACTGTTTATGTAATGATTGCAGTTTTGAGATATAACGTCTGATTAATGCAAGTAGACATGGATGCTGAAATGTTTTGAAATATTGTTTTTATTACATTACGAACTAACGAGAGGGAAATAAGATATGTTATGTACAGTCCGCACATATGACGATGTAAAAGAAATTAAATTGACGTCAAACCTCTTTCTTTATGACGTCACAACACAATTGTATCCTAGCACCAATGCGGTTCCTTATCCCCTGGTGGGTCACATTTAACATGGACCGATAGAAGTGACATTGTATGAATATATCCGGGCCACGCTGACTAAACTCACCGTGGCGTCATCGTTACTTCCATTACATAAAGTTCTTTGTGCAAAAGATCGCAGATATAAAGGCATGCCAATTAATGTCACTGCGTCAAGTGTAAGCTTGATTCAAAGTTCCTAATTAAATAGTTTTACGTTCGTTTACATCTCAACAGCTAACAAGAGCTAACGACTGTCTCCTTTCTTTGATCGCTCATCCTAGCTCCAAGCTCCCTGTCGTTCATGCTGTAGTCGACAAATATCGCCGCATACGTCACGTGGTGGCCATGCATTTAGTTTTGATTTTCTTTTTGTTTCTACCTTCATTCGTCCCCAGCTGTACTGGTGTCAACATTTGAGTTCCGTCCTATGTATGGTGTAGATCACGTGTAACCTGGACAAGCAGTTAAAACATAAGTTATATAATTAGGAGCTGAAGGTACGTTATTTTCAAGGTTAGGCTTCAAGAGGTAGTTATCTGTAGATTGATCATGGCACATAACTCGCAGCAGTGTGATTTGAAACACGTTATGGCCAATAAGTAGCCTTTAGACTCAGCCTTAGTGTGTGTGCTTCATTACACTTTCATATTAAAGTGTGATCCACGGCGACTTCGTAAGCCAACAGTAAGTTGGCAGCCCTAAAGAACATGGGGCAAGCCTTGCAGGGCCTGCTTATCCTATTGGTGAACACCTGGTGTCATCACTGATTGTCGGTGATCAATTTGTATAATTCCACCCTCTTTTACGTCCAGTGGTATCTGTTTCGGGAGATAATTGGGACTGATTACGATATATCCTTACAAGATTTCGTCATGCACCGCGCGTCATGGTTATGACGTCACGCCGCTCATTTTGACGCAACAAATAGATGATATAGAAAAGCACCACATTTCAAGTTCCCTGTTATCACTATCGTCTTTCCTTTCCCAAATAGATTGCCACACATACTGTGAATAACCGCAGCTCTACATATTCATATATAATATATAGAGATATTATTACTACTTCAAAATAAGAGTCCTTATTCTATAAATATTAGATGCGGCAGTGAAATCAGGGTGATTTTATTTTAATCAGACGTGTTCATTGTGATCTCTCACTGACCAATCAGAATCAAATGGTTTTCAGTCATGGTGGAATTAAATGTACTGTCTGTTAATCGTTATTTTGAGTACGGACGGGACTCAAATAAAAAAGTAGGAGAATATGTACTTTACACAGAAAGTGTTATCATTACACAAAGTACGTGATCTAGACTACCAGTTGTCGGACTTTCATTATTATGGAAGCCTCGGTGGCTGAGCGGGTTAGATCGCTGACTTTGTGTGCTGGCGATTAGGTGCCTCACTCTAGCAGTGAACCCCGGAGAAGTGGGATAGCCGAGTGGTTAAAGTGTTTGCTCGTCAACCTGAAGAGAGTTCAAAGCTCACCCACCGTGATGAAACGGCAAACATTTCACCAAACAACCTCATCTAATTTCGCTCCTCAATTCCTCTATCAGTACAACCCACACCCATCGTAAATAGTACCCGCTTTATTACCGATCGGGCTTTAGATTCCGACCCTCCACCTTGGGCTATGTGTCATCATGGGGTTAATTGGTCCTTGGGACAAGCGTCACAAATACGCAAGTTACCAATTAATTTGAAACTTTAACTCTGAATCCTGAACGAAAGAACCCATCAAAGTGTGCGGAGGTGTTGATCTTTGGTAAATTGCTATTCGTAGTTTGTGAAAACGTTCATTATTCTTCGAGACGATCGTGTCAAGATGTCCGGTGTTTCATTCCACCGGTCGTAACCATGCTCGACCGAAAATTAACGCTAGACACTCATGGGACGGCCCCCTGACTTATTTAGTGCGGTGCTGCATCAGGTTGGCGGAAACGCTTCTCTGTGTCATTAATTCGAGAAACATTTCCTATTATAGCAAGTGCTTAGTTTTTTTTGTCTTGGCGAACAAAATCATTGGAAATAAATCTTACATTTCAGAGATTTTATATCTAAAGGATGTTCTGTTCAATAAGTCACGGCAATCAATTACAGGTTAATTATCTTTGAAGAGAGCGTGGTGCACATCAATTCTCTTTGTGTTAAACATTTTGTCGTTAGGGGATGATTGTTTAATGCAGATGTCAAAAGCTGTTAAAAACAGCATTAAAATAAAATATTTTTAAAAATATATAAATCCTAAAACATTAATAAAAATCCTGTTCTGACGGTTAATACCAGTTGTTCTACAAGTAGCATTTGCTATGTATTCTTCATAGTTGTCCAGCAAGCAGTACCTATACTGATAGGGTCCTTGCAATGTCCAACACACCCTTTATAAGGGAAAAATATAATTTTTGTCGTCCTTGATAAAGCTTTCGAACTTGGATTTGTGATTTGGTTGTTGCGTGAATGATCGACTGAGTTGGGTTTAACGCCGCTTTGAACAGTATTCCACCTATATCTCGGCGTGTTCGTCTGATTGTTTGTTTGTTTGTTGTTTAACGCCACGTGTCCTAGATGTCAGACGTTCACAAGTTTGGTGAAACCCACAAGTTTGGGTGCGGTGCTGACAAACGTTGAAACAAACTTCGGGCGAACCGGGATTCGAACCAGTGATCTTATGTTTCTGGCGTGAACAAATGATGAAACCTTCAGAACAGCGAATTGGGACATCACGTCTTCACGAACAAATTTAAGAAACGTAAAGCACGGCCGAGTATGTCATTGAGACATCACGTCTTCAAGCACGAACTCAACAAATGGAAAGCAGGGCCAAGTATCTCGCTGAGACACCACGACTATACGCACAAACCCAACAAATGGAAAGCAGGGCCAAGTATCTCGCTGAGACATCACGACTTCACGCACAAACCCAACAAATGGAAAGCAGGGCAGAGTATCTCACTGAGACATCACGTCTTCACGCACAAACCCAACAAATGGAAAGCAGGGCCAAGTATATCGCTGAGACATCACGACTATACGCACAAACCCAACAAATGGAAAGCAGGGCCAAGTATCTCGCTGAGACATCACGTCTTCACGCACAAACCCAACAAATGGAAAGCAGGGCCAAGTATCTCACTGAGACATCACGACTATACGCACAAACCCAACAAATGGAAAGCAGGGCCAAATATCTCACTGAGACATCACGACTATACGAACAAACCCAACAAATGGAAAGCAGGGCCAAGTATCTCGCTGAGACATCACGACTTCACGCACAAACCCAACAAATGGAAAGCAGGGCAGAGTATCTCGCTGAGACATCACGACTATACGCACAAACCCAACAAATGGAAAGCAGGGCCAAGTATCTCGCTGAGACATCACGACTATACGCACAAACCCAACAAATGGAAAGCAGGGCCAAGTATCTCGCTGAGACATCACGTCTTCACGAAGAAGCTCAACAACTGGGAAGTCAGCGTAAGGAGCCCATAGCGTCCAGTTGCAGTTCTCTGGTCCGTTCTTTTATCCATACATCTTTCCGTGTCAGGACGAATATGCTCCCGTCTGAGCCCTCTGTAATTAATTGATGCAAGGCATAGGATTCACTCAGGGGTATTGCCTTCATCCGGGTCTCTGCCATTCAATATGGCGGGTGATTGACGCAAGTTTGATTGAGATTATTGACAGCTGAAATCGGCCAGGATAGAATCATTTCTCTCTGTTCACAATCCCCCCAGATCAAAGGAGAGCCCCAAACGTTTAAAGAATTTGGTAGATTGAAGACGTGTAAAAAATGGCTGTACTTCTATTAGAAATATCGTAAATGTGCATTAACGTGGTACAGCACGCTTCAGCAACAGTTTCTAACCTCAGAAGGATCCAAGGGGAAACAGACTTAATCATGACGATTGTGAAAGCCTAATTAAATAGCCACTTCAACAGATTTCAACAGATTTCAACAGATTTCACCCACACAAATCTGATTCATCTCTTGCCGTGTGATGCAGCAGCGACCAGCTGCGGATGTTGGTATAGAGCTTAACCTCGTTAGTCAGGACACTGTTATTTCGATGACCCCGCATTGGATTATTTATAATGCTGTGTGTTGTTGTTTCAAAGACGAGGATTAAGTAATGGCGGATACTTGCAGTCTCCTCCTCGTCTAACAGATGTCCCTGAGATCAACTACCGTAAACTACGGTTATGACGAACTCAAAGGGACCTCTAATTTTAGTTCGTCATAACCGTTGTCCGTTATCAGCATATATACAGCATATACACATCAAATGGCCGAGAGAGAAAAATCGTTATATCCGTCAGTTCGTTATAAGCGTGTTCGTTATAACGTAGTTTACTGTATATGGGTTTATCGTCCATTTAAAAAACAAACAAAAAAAAACGACCAAGTTATTTCCGTGACCATAAGAAACCAACGAAATTAGCTAAACTCACAACATTCCAAAAAAACAATCAACAATCCAACGCAAGCATGACAATCCAATAAAAGCGACAATATCTTTTTCATAAGAAATCTCTACTAAATACAGGGTCCAATGTACGATTCCAACTATATCATAAGCATGTGTTTATGAATCACTATCAAACAATGATGACACCAGCATATCCTGTCCCACTGGTGGCACACGTCACAAAAGCATCCAAAGGCAAGTTAATATCTCCATCGATCAAAGATAGAAACTGACCCCTTTCAGAAGTAGCAGTTACTACAGAATGTCGTTTTTGGTTTTTGTACTAATATTAACAAGGATATTTACTTAAAGGACTTAAAGGAAGACTTTTCCATGTGTAAAACTGAGATACTGTTATATTAGATAAGACACCATAAACTTTAACTGACAGACAAGCCAACAGGTGTTTGAGGGCCTGCAGATGTGTTGGGATCCCCATCAGCCCGAGTCTTGACCTTGACTGCAGCCATGACGACACAGAGGCTGACTTACGTCCATGACCTGATGCCTACTTGTACAAAAGTAGGCCATGGCACCTACACGTTATTAAATAGAGCATGTCAAGGAAATCAAGGGAATACAAAATGGCGCCCACAAACAGCGATCACTTTCCGGCACACGCGGGCCAAGCTGTCAGGGGAACACAATGGGATATCTCGCCTCACCGATGCGCCACATAGCATATACAGCCCTCGCTCCCAATCTTATTACGTCAATCTGATTGACCATTCTTTCCTAATCACATCCGCACTGAAGGTTTGGTCGATCCCGGTCGATCCGGCCATTAATCAAATAGACCGGTAGCCCGGACCGAACCATATAACATTTGTTTTCTCGCAGCATACCGTTGTTGTACGAGATGTGCATTTCCGGGAAATACAGTAACTGAAATACGGTTTGGAGTTGTTATTTGTGTATGTGAGTGTATATGAGTGCATCGTATTCTTCGTGCAAAGGCTGGTCTTTTTGTATCCGTCATTGGTACCTGGTAAAGACTCGCTCCATTGCTGCAAATAGTACTTAAGGCTCCGAGTTTAAACCAAGACCATGGGTTTCCACAGTTGGGACTGACCAAGATGTTTATGGTTTTTTTAGAATATGAATGTGTATATTTAGAGGTTTCTACTGAATGATTGTGTGTGTGTGTGTTTTTGTTTGTGTGTGTGTTTTGTGTGTGTGTGTGTGTTTGTTTTGTTGTTTTGTTTTGTTGTTTGTTTGTTGTTGTTGTTTGTTTGTTGTTGTTTTGTGTGTGTGTGTGTGTGTGTGTGTGTGTGTGGAGGGGGGGGGGGAGGTGAGAGACCGAATGATTTTTCACTGATTGCATATTTTCGTATTATCTGCATATATAAAGATCTTTGTGTAAAGATCACGAACACATTTACTCTCTCTAACTGACTGAACCACTGACTTAAATATATACTTCGTTTCCTCTCCCCCGATCTCTTCTATAGTCCCCTTTCATTCCTGTCACCAGGGTAAGGAAACCATGTTGGCCAGCTGTGTCGGTCCCGGAAATAGCCGAGTCGAAATGACTGTCATTATTACACGTAGCGGGATAACTATAGCTCAGGAGTTATATATAGACCTGTCATATACACTCATGCCATTTGTGGCGCCTTTCTGGGTCAAGTATTGTGCTTTGGTTTCGATTAATGAAATTACAGCCGTATCGACTAAAATAGGCCACTTTTCGTCTCGAACACTACCCATTGAAAGAATGATTGATACAATCGGAACTTCAAGTGGATGTAGAGTAGAATCCGTCGTTAGAAAACTCGGGCTTTTTTCAATGCAGCCATTCCAACATTGTATAACTGACGAAAACCATTCTTGCTATGTCGTGACGAGCAGACATTATTGCTGAACCCACAGCAAGCATATACTCACGCAATTCCATGACAATCAAATACGTAGGATGGTATAATGGTGCGCATAAAAAACGTTATCTCTTTAAATTCTCATGATTTTTCAATCAAACATGGCTCAATATGCAACCTTTGGAACCACTCTGTGATCAAATGTTGACTTAATATCGGAACTCTCACAGGAAGCGGTAAAGTCGTTGTGGAATTTTTATACCACGTTTGGCTCTCAGACAGTCATTTGATCAGTATACAGAAGTCTGACTTTTATATTAGTAACTCCTAGCTGTGATGCTGAGTCCTCTGAAGATTCTCTTGTGTAATGATTCGGTTTCAGAAATGGCCAGGGGTCAGATTGGCGGCCGTTTAAATTGCTCTCCTGAACACAAGCCATGTTTGGGTGATGCCTGACACGACATGACCAGACATGGCCAATATGAGACTGGACCCGTAGGGAGGCTTAGCGGGAACCCAGTCCGATGAAGGGTGTCCGAACTGTTGACTGGGCTCCTGTCTACCTCAACAAATAGACAGGCGGTGTCCGAAGTTTCGTTGGCTGCGATTGGAAGACTCAAAACTTAGTATTCATTGGTTCTCCATATCAAATGAAAATAAATATGGACGACGTGAAGTTTGTGTGTGAAGTTGAAGTTCTTGACAAAACAAACATCAGCAGGACTTGTGTTATACGTTTTATCGCCCGAAATATGTGTACATGTCTCCAAGTTTGTTTACTTTCGTAATGAAATATGCGGATATGTTACACATTTGTACCACATTTCTGGTTCCTGTCCATTGGCTAAAAGCGCTAAGGTTGCTGCGCGAAACAACATTGAAACCAGTTTAGCCGATCTGTAACTGTTGTCTTCCGACACGTGACAACAATGTTCCATAACAAGCGTTTCTATTTAAAAATTGCAGATTTTATGGTAGACTTGCATCTAGTCTCTGACATTTTTTTACAGAAAATGACACTTGTTAAATTGTTAAATTATCATAAAAAATATAATCAAAGGGCGCCAAGAGACTTTCTTCATTATCAGATCTGGAACTGCATTAATCTTCACTTGTCTAATATTATAGGCCTGAAATGTATTGGCTATATATGTTTCAGGATCTATATGACAGACATGCTGCATGGCAGCGACGGGGAATGTTGCTCATATGGAACGCTTTTCGTTATACTGGTCATTATGGCTGGGACGGGTAACTCGCGATCGGGTCCTCGTTTCGGGTGGTCCCTGAGTAGGACCCGGGTACCCACAGGACCACCCGGACCCGTGGTTAGTCACGTGATATATTGTTTAATGACAAAAATTATCTAAATCTTCCACGGTTACACTATAAGTAACTAATGTTTTCATTTCTTTCTGACTCTGCACGCATTCCTTCTGACTCTATATGTTTGAATAGAGATAAAACTTCAGGCAACTTCAGTGCATGTAGGACCAGATCGTTTTATACGACTATCTAAATACGGTCAAACTATTCCCCATTGGACACTTGAACCTATTTCTTGAGACCAACAGCGGGTACCCGGGATGGGTCGGGTAATAGGGGGTGGGTACGCGGGTAGTAAATTAGGACTCCACCCAGCCCTATTGGTCAGGTCTTTCTTTCATAAGGCTTGCATTCTCAAACAGGAAGACATTCAGACTTATTAGCAACGGCTGTTGAATAATCAAGGGGGAGTTAACTCTTCTCTTAAAATCTTGAAATTCTGATATTCACAGAATGAAATTAAAACCCATTTTTGACACGACAAACCCAAACGTGCTTCGCAAAGATATCGTTCATGCGGAATGTTTACACTTGCATTGAACATGTCCTGACCTTAGAGGTATGTAAACCGGAAACATTATCATGCTCTTTTACACCTGGTTCAGTTATCTCTAGTGGAGACTGTTCTGGGCCCACAATTGTAAGCCTATGTAAAAGTATGGGAAATACGATCATCTTAGCGCTACGACTACTGTAAGCCTATGTTAAAGTATGGGAGTTACGATCATCTTTAGCGCTACGACTACTGTAAGACTATGTCAAAGTATGGGAGTTACGATCATCTTAGCGCTACGACTATTGTAAGCCTATGTTAAAGTATGGGAGTTTCGATCATCTTTAGCGCTACGACTGTGGTAAGCCTATGTTCAAGTATGGGAGTTACGATCATCTTTAGCGCTACGACTGTTGTAAGCCTATGTTCAAGTATGGGAGTTACGATCATCTTTAGCGCTACGACTGTTGTAAGCCTATGTTAAAGTATGGGAGTTACGATCATCTTTAGCGCTACGACTGTTGTAAGCCTATGTTAAAGTATGGGAGTTACGATCATCTTTAGCGCCACGACTGTTGTAAGCCTATGTTAAAGTATGGGAGTTACGATCATCTTTAGTCCTACGACTGTTGTAAGCCTATGTTAAAGTAGGGGAGTTACGATCATCTTTAGCGCTACGACTGTTGTAAGCCTATGTTAAAGTATGGGATCATCTTTAGTGCTACGACTATCGTAAGCCTATGTTAAAGTATGGGAGTTACGATCATCTTAGCTACGACTGTGGTAAATCTATGTTAAGGTATGGGAGTTACGATCATCATAGCGCTACGACTATCGTAAGCCTATGTTAAAGAATGGGAGTTACCATCATCTGAGCGCTACGACTGTGGTTAATCTATGTTAAAGAATGGGAGTTACGATCATCTTAGCGCTAAGATCGCTTTGTGCAAGTGGGAGTTGTAGCTGATGAAGTCGCACTAGCGGGTCCAACACAACGTCGCTTTGCTGCTGCTTCTGCTGTTGCCATATACAGCCGCGCTGTTAGATTGCCGTCTAGACAAATTTGTAAAGTTCACAAAAGCCTCTGAACTATGCTTCACTTCATCGTCAACATTTAACGGGTTTTTATACACTACGTTCCCTCATCACCCGTCACCGTTGCACTGCAGTCGCTATATTTAACCAACGATTCAACCCAAGGCCGAGTGAGGGAACGGGATAGTGATCTGACCAATGAGAGCAGAGATAACAACGCCATGAGAGTGATCTGACCAATGAGAGCTGAGATAACAACAGCAGTATCGCTCGTGCAACATGTGCCGCAGACACGCGGGCACCTACGCGACACGTTGTTTTACGGCAAGCTTCACAAAAAGCTCGTGCACGCGGAGCTACGATGAAATGGCTGCTACACGTGATGGGCTTTCGAACCATAGGCCTCCTGATCCAAGATCGGACACCTTGTCCACGAGACCGAAGAGGTTAACCCCGTCAGCAAGCTGACATGTTGAGGATGTCATATGTGTGATGACTCAGGCCCTGTTACACACGGAGTACCCTCTTGGCTTCCATGAGTTATACATGGATTCACCATACAAGCAATATCATACAACTGATATTGCTGGAATGTTGCTTAAAGCGGCGTAAAACCATACTCACTCACTCACCTTACAACAAGAAAATCACGCGTCACTTCAAGTCTGAACCACAAAATCCATGATGACATCATGAGCATCTATCCACGCAATTGGGATACGATGACATGTATCAACCAAGTCAGCGAGCCTGACCACCCGATCCCGTTAGTCGCGTCTTACGACAAGCATTGTCGCCTTTTATAGTAAGCATGGGTTGCTGAAGACCTAATATACACCGGATCTTAATGGGTCGACTCAACGCAGCGCCTGCCCGGGGAGCCGGGTATCGGTAGTTCGATCCAATGTCCGTGTCATATGTTAATACGCCAAGAGATGTTACTTCTTGTTACCTGCCTGGCGACCGCCTCCGTGGTCTAGTGGTAGAGCGTCCGCCCGGAGAGCGGAAGGTCAGGGGCTCGATCCCCGACCGCGTCATACCAAAAGACGTTAAAAGATGGTACTTGTTGTTACCCTGTCTGGCGCTCGGCATTAAGGGGTTAAAACAAGGACTGGTCGGCTCGGAGTCAGTATACTGTGTCTGACTGGGGTATTCATGTTAAACTGCGGCATGGTATCTCAGTGAGCTAGCACTATAAATCGGCATCAGTCCGGACTAGTACAAGCAGCCACACAAACACACACACATACATGCACGTCGCTATATAAGTGCAATAATCTTGGACGCGACGTTAAACCCCATTTCACCTCACCTGTTACCTGCCTGGCGCTTGGCTTAAAGGAATAAAACAATATATCGGCAGTATAATATGTGGGGTATCCATGTTAAACTGTTGCATGGTATCTTAGTGGGCTGAGCAGTAGGATAACCGGCAGTAAGGATTAGAACAAACATCCACACACGTGCATACACATCGCTATATTGTGAAATAATGTTGATATGACTGGAATATACGGCGTCACATGTCAAACAGAGCATTACGCGCAACGTCATGATGTGGCCTGAATATTGTTTAAAACGGAGTTAAGATCATCTTTAGCGCTACGACTGTTGTAAGCCTATGTTAAAGTATGGGAGTTACGATCATCTTTAGCGCTACGACTGTTGTAACCCTATGTTAAAGTATGGGAGTTACGATCATCTTTAGCGCTACGACTGTTGTAAGCCTATGTTAAAGTATGGGAGTTACGATCATCTTTAGCGATGACATGTATCAACCAAGTCAGCTAGCCTGAACCCCCGATCCCGTTAGTCGCCCCTTACGACAGGCATTGTCGCCTTTTATGGTAAAACAATATTGTTGGAATATTGTTTAAAACGGCGTTCAGCAAGACTCAAGTAGGTTGTGACACCC
The DNA here is from genome assembly GCF_023055435.1 of Haliotis rufescens. NCBI lineage: Eukaryota > Metazoa > Mollusca > Gastropoda > Lepetellida > Haliotidae > Haliotis > Haliotis rufescens. The sequence continues at coordinate 2,595,271 of NW_025964135.1, read as the reverse complement.
GAGTGACTCTATATTATCGTACTGAAATAACACATGTGAGAGTGTACGCATGACAACTACAATTATGTGAACTGTTGAAAGAAATACAACCCAAAAGGACCCAGTAATTTCTTTCCCTCTTTTAAATGTGGGGGTTTACGATGTGTTTTATTAAATACTGCCACCAAGCATTACGATCAATAGGTAGGAGGATCGCTACTAAGCTGAACGGCTCTTATTTCACCTCAGTTTAGTTCTGTTCAAGAGAAAAAAGTCTCTCTCACTGTTTGAGTAATTCAAATCTTAATTAACTCACAAATAACTAATTCGGAGTTATTCAAGCAAATACCCATTTCATAACTGATTATTACACAAGAAAAATGTAATTCTATCTCCAGAAAAGAAAGTTTTTTTAGATAAACCACAGCTTGAATCGTTGATCAAAGGCCCCGTGTTGGGGGTTTCCAGCGATTATGCTTCATAAAACCAACTACATCACATATGATTGCCTAATATTTCCAGAAAATCTCATGTCTTGGGCTCGTGACAGCTGATATTTTTTATTTAGTTTTCATTAGTCCGATTTAAGATCAGTCTTTCATCTCGGAAATGTCTTTTGTCGACGCCAGGCAATGTTACATTTACAAGAACCGCATTGTTAGATATTGTCCAAAGTAATGATTGAGACAAATCAGCTGAACTGCAGGTCTGAGGTCAGCGTGGAGGTTTGTGACTTGAAATTGTGTCCAATAACGAACTTTTATTCGAGGCAGCCCAGCATATTATTGACAAAATTCATCGTCGGTTCCCTGTACTTCCCAACCGGTTATAAGGCCGTATTGTAGAGAGGACAAGATAGGGCGTTACACCAAGCCAGGCATTGTTTATGTGACACCACCCGTGAAGATCCGGGGTAGAATAGGTCCTCAGCAATCCATGCTTGCCATCAGAGGCGACAATGCTTGTCGTAAGAGGCGACTAACGGAATCGGGTGGTGAGGTTCTCTGACTTGGTTGATGTATGTCATTGTATCTCAATTGCGTGGATCTATGCTCATGATGTCAATCACCGGATTGTCTGGTCCAGACTCGATTATTTACAGACCGACGTCATACAGCTGCAATATTACTGAGTGCGGCGTTAAACAACAAACAAACAAACACATGATGTAACACCCTTGCAGCTTTCAGGCGTAACGCAACGTTACACACTGTCCTACAGTTATAGCACAGAAATGTCCGGCGCAGTGTCACACAGATAAACCTTACAATGTCTAGAGGTGAGGTGAAATGGGGTTTAACGTCGCGTCCAAGATTATTGCACTTATATAGCGACGTGCATGTACGTGTGTGTGTGTGTGTGTGGCTGCTTGTACTAGTCCGGACTGATGCCGATTTATAGTGCTAGCTCACTGAGATACCATGCCGCAGTTTAACATGAATACCCCACTCAGACACAGTATACTGACTCCGAGCCGACCAGTCTTTGTTTTAGCCCCTTAATGCCGAGCGCCAGACAGGGTAACAACAAGTACCATCTTATAACGTCTTTTGGTATGACGCGGCCTAGGATCGAACCCCTGACCTTCCGCTCTCCGGGCGGCGGTCATACAATGTCTAGGCCTATACTAGACATTTAAGGCCAGACTTTGGAGCACAAGCCATCTTTAAATATGGTAAATGTACTTCGTGCACTTTGTGTGTGACTGAATACATCGTCATATCTTTAGGAACTTCAATAGTTAAATATATCTGTTAGTCCTTTGCATTGTCGGTCACGATGTCGTTCCCGAGCTTTATACACCAGTGCAGAATGGCGGCGTCAATGACAGCCTTGTCTTCAAATAATTGATTTCTGACTTAGTAGAAAACATTAACGAACACAACATTATTCACAAACTGATTAACGACGTTGAGTTGCCTTTGATAAAGTGTTCAAAAGTGGCAACAGAAATATTCAGAATTTGTTTAACTCTCATATGATTTAATAATCAGCTTTAATGACAAGCATATTCGGCTATTCCACAAGCATATTCACGCTACGATGAAATCACGTTGTGGGAAAGTTTGCGGCGGATTCTGGTCAGATCTGTCAGTGAAACAGATGACGTGGACGCCGACCTCTGCTGCTGTTGATGATGATGGACGATGTAGGGGAGGGGCTACATCAGTTATTCCTGTGCCTCTTCTAGAATAAACCATCAACGATGAACTCGACCATTAAGTGATTTGTTTCAGCGAATCTGACAGAGTTGTCTGCCCATTAGTTGATTGATTCGCTCGGAAAGAAAACTTGTTAATTATTTGTAGACGATGGGATCAAGACTCCATATTAATCTGGTCCTTATTGCACAGAGGGGCGGTGGGTAGCCCAGTGGTTAAAGCGCTCGCTCGTCACGCCGAAGTCCCGGGTTCGATTCTCGACATGGGTACAATGTGTGAAGACCATTTCTGGTGTCCCCCGCCGTGATATTGCTGAAATATTGCTAAAAGCGGCGTAAAACCAAACTCACTCACTCACTCACCTTATTGCACAGTGAGGCACGGATGTTCCAGTCGTCTAAGGTTCGAATCCTAGTTTCAAATCAGTGAGCCAGAGTAGGTACAATGCTTGAACGTTTAAATGCAGCCAATCAGCCCAATACCTATAAATTCCAAAATATTTAACCTTCGTAGCGTCGACGTGTCCAGTGGTGGAGTATGAGTCGATACTGTCGCCCTTCGCGCTATTTCGCAGATGTATTTTACGCCCAATCTGACCTGCTCCACGTCGTGCTTTCTTTGAACACTGTTCAAAGTGGCATAAACCAAACTCCCTCACTCACTCTTCAGTATACAAATAGTCCAGGACTAAAGCGAACTTTGTCACATTCGTCAAAGCAGACACCGGATTGTGTATCTAATGTCTTATTGTGTAGCTATTCCCATCTCCCCAGGCAATGTAGTGAACTGAAAGTAAAATTTCGATACTCTTACTCTGATACGAGATACATGGAAGATCGGAAAATAAAGTTAGATATTTATAGTCAGATAACGCCATCGCCTCGAGAGTGAGTGAGTGAGTATTGTTTTACGCCGCTTTTAGCAATATTCCAGCAATATCACGGCGGGGGACACCAGAAATGGGCTTCACACATTGTACCCATGTCGGGAATCGAACCCGGGTCTTCGGCGTGACGAGCGAACGCTTGAACCACTAGGCTACCCGACCGCCCTCTCCCCTGGAAGATGACGCCTTCTGCGTACCCCAGGTCACAGTTAGGTTTTGTTTGTTTGTTTGTTTGTTGTTTTACGCCGCTCTCAGCAATATTACAGCTATATGACGGCGGTCTGTAAATAATCGAGTCTGGACCAGACAATCCAGTGATTGATATAATGAACATCAAACCACGCAGTTGGGATCGATGACATGCTTCAACCAAATCAGCGAGCCTGACCACCCGATCCCGTTAGTCGCCTTTTACGACAAGCATAGTAGCCTTTTACGGCAAGCATGGGTTGCTGAAGACCAATTCTACCCCGGATCTTCACGGGTCAGGTCACAGTTAGACTGACTGCCAGTCGCAGAGCGGCTCCAAATTGCAGCCAGGGCCAATACATTGGAATGAAGGGGTTGCCTGGTGGTTAGATTGTTCGCTGCCGTGCCGAAGCCTCGGGTTCTGTCCCAAACATGAGTACAAGGGGTTAAGCCGGTCTCCGGTCTCCTGCCGGAGACAATAATGGAATATTGCTTGAAACTGTGTACTTATAACCATCTTCACTCAAGCACTCATTTTAAGTGATGTGTATGAAACAAAATCATTCTCTATGTAATTACATTAATCATCAACTGGATTAATTTGAATCTTAAAATTTAGGCTAGGAGATAAAAACTTGAAAGACTCCAATCGTTTTCAAAGCTTTGACCAAGAGGAATTGGGTTATTGTTGCAAACATTACTGTTTAATCATACCAACGTAGATCCGGAAGTTCGGCTTTTATTTCCCCGCAGACATAACACTCACGTAACACGCATGTCTATTACCATTCCCTATAGATGACAGTCCGGCTATTATCCCTGGTTAACACAGACTGTATAATTACTATCATGGGGTAGATGATACTAATTATAACTTCCGGTTCAGTTGTACCTGCCGCGGTGGTCTTAATGGCTGACGGTCTGATATTGCGTTTGTTCACCTTTGAGACAGCTGACCGACTTCAAATACCCCTGGGAAATATTTCAATCTTCTGATATTTCTGTTATGCCCAAAGCGCCGTTTAACCGTACTCACTCAAACAGTTGGCTGTGGTATCAGAGCTAAGGCGGACGTGATTACATATATCGGTGTATGTCGTTAAGGCACGGGGAGAAAATGACAATGCCTCTCTGACTCTCGAGGGTGCTAGGGGGAGTAATTCACCGTTACAGACAAAGTGCTCGTACTTAGAGAAGAGACACTGGGCGAAGAGGACAGGCGAACCTAAACCGTCTGTAGACTATGTACGTAGAGGCAGTGATGTGACGTCATAGAATTGTTATCACCTTCTTGGCAATAACCATTTACAGGTTAATTCTGGATATAACATATAAATAGAGTTGCACCATACTAAAATAATTACAGAATTGTTTATGACAGTTTTATTTTATTTGCAAGAAGGTCATTACACCCATTGTACAAAAAATGCTTTACACATATTCATTGGGAAGATAAACACGTGATATAATTTCCTCTGGAGATTTACATTTGTTAACTGAAATAAATTATGTAATGAAGAATAAATAGAGAATCTCACCCGAGTGTCTTTTGATATCAAATATATCAACACGAGTTGATAAAAGTGGAAAAACTCCCAGGCTTGCCGAGGATTTTTGCCACTTTTATCAACGAGTGTTTATATATTTGATATCAAAAGACACGAGGGTGAGATTTTATTTATCATCAAACATCATTCTTTCAACTTTTTCAATTTGTAGACAGTAATTAGCAGTGTCTTCAGTGTAAAAAGTACTGCAAACAGCTTCAGTAGCAGAGCCATTAGTGATGTCATTTGATTGTGACGTCATGGTAACCAAGACGTCACAATGGTCTGCAAAGCCTTGTGATTAATCTCATTGCAGCGATATATACAGTGTTGATATCGCTTGATCTCATTCAAGCGATATCTCCTGTGGGAGCCAGTTTTGGATGATAATTATAATTATCATACAGTTTTGAGCCCATATATTGTGTTTATGGGCCGACCAGATTCCTGTGTGTGTGTGCGGGTGTATGTGTGTACGTGCGTGCGTGTATGCGTGTGTGTGTGTGGAGAGAGGGGGAGTGAGGTCGCGAGGTGGATTTTCTTTTATTAGAGACATAATATTTTTTAATCTTCTCTTCAAGACAAGGAGGGACTGAACATTTCTGTTCTGTTTTAGTACCTCAGGCAAAGTATTTTTCCATTACATTCTAGAACAAGTTATTATTTTTAAACTATCGTTAAATTAGCGCATAGCCATGGATATTACTCTATTTGTTTGTACTCATACTGCGAAAACATCCAGCGATACATCCGCTAAAAACATTCTTCTGGGAGACATCCCTTGGGAAGTATTCGTGAGAGCATACAGTCACTAAACAGGAAGCGGAAGTGACCGACATGCGCAGACCTATGCGCGAAGCATGACGCCATCGCGGTGGCGATAGATTTATCATGGCAGTGTTACATCATCGGAGCCAATGACACTGATCCTTCAGGGTGGGTTGGTTACTTCTGACATTTCCTGGAAGAGCTAGTGCTTTGTCGTGTTCGTGAAACACCCAGTCTGGAAGCTACTCCACGTCAATCAGGCACACGCTGGGACCTGAGTAATATATCTTTTGTGGAGAATCGGAATAATAACCCTGTCGGGACGCAGCGAGTAATTGTCATACATTCCCCAATCAACACACAAGATTACAAGTATGTCTAGATATGGGCTTCAATGTAGACATACCTACTTTGTCCGTAATCAAACTTTGCTTAGATTATCAGTGTGTTCATACACATATAGTGTGTGATGATATAGGACTCGGCGACTGTAAGTGGTCTCCTACGTGTTCTCATGTCGGATATCGAGCCGGTCCGTCTACATGATCCGCGTCACGAGAAACCAAATATACCAGTACCAGGCCCTTTACACCTGTCAACTTGAAGGCCTAGAAACGTTTCATTATGAGGACATTTGCTTTTCGTCGTTGCCTCCGCCATCACTACCAGCTTACTCCTCCCTGATGCTAACCCCCACCCTCTTCCGCTTCCAGCTTTCTCCCCACTTCGCCGCATAACTAATCCCTATCACAAGCTACACCCTGACCCTCACCCACACCCTCTGCCTCTCCCTAGCGTTAACCCGCACCCCCACCTATAACTCAACTTAGCCTTCGCCATCAACATCAGCCTCATCATCACCTTCATCCTCATCCCAACGGCCTACTCACTTTCCACATCAGCAACCACCAACCCACAAATACTCTTACAGATCAACCTCATCCTCACCCCCTCCTGACTCTCACCCTCATCCCCAATTTACACCTATCCTCATTAACCGACACACCTGAAACCCTCCCAGCTCCGCTGTCGTCCACTGTGTCCCCCGATCCCTACACCCACCTCCTCCCTCGTCCCCACCTCGTTTCCTTGTCCCCCGATCCCTACACTCACCTCCATTCTCGCCCCCGTCTCGTTATCTGTGTCCCCCGATCCCTACACTCACCTCCATTCTCGCCCCCGTCTCGTTCCCTGTGTCCCCCGATCCCTACACCCACCTCCACTCTCGTCCCCACCTCGTTCTCTGTATCTCCCGATGCCTACACTCACCTCCTCTCTCGTCCCCACCTCGTTCTCTGTATCTCCCGATCTCTACACCCACCTCCACTCTCGTCCCCACCTCGTTCCCTGTGTCTCCCGATCCCTACACTCACCTCCTCTCTCGTCCCCGTCTCGTTCCCTGTGTACCCCGATCCCTACACCCGCCTCCATTCTCGCCCCCACCTCGTTCCCTGTGTCCCGCGATCCCTACACTCACCTCCACTCTCGTCCCCACCTCGTTCTCTGTGTCCCCCAATCCCTACACCCACCTCCTCTCTCGTCCCCACCTCGTTCTCTGTGTCCCCCGATCCCTACACTCACCTCCTCTCTCGTCCCCACCTCGTTCCCTGTGTCTCCCGATCCCTACACTCACCTCCTCTCTCGTCCCCGTCTCGTTCCCTGTGTACCCCGATCCCTACACCCGCCTCCATTCTCGCCCCCACCTCGTTCCCTGTGTCCCGCGATCCCTACACTCACCTCCACTCTCGTCCCCACCTCGTTCTCTGTGTCCCCCAATCCCTACACCCACCTCCTCTCTCGTCCCCACCTCGTTCTCTGTGTCCCCCGATCCCTACACCCACCTCCACTCTCGTCCCCACCTCGTTCTCTGTGTCCCCCGATCCCTACAGCCACCTCCACTCTCGTCCCCACCTCGTTCCCTGTGACCCCCGATCCCTACACTCACCTCCTCTCTCGTCCCCACCTCGTTCTCTGTGTCCCCCGATCCCTACACTCACCTCCACTCTCGCCCCCACCTCGTTCTCTGTATCTCCCGATCTCTACACCCACCTCCACTCTCGTCCCCACCTCGTTCTCTGTATCTCCCGATCTCTACACCCACCTCCTCTCTCGTCCCCGTCTCGTTCCCTGTGTCCCCCGATCCCTACACCCACCTCCTCCCTCGTCCCCACCTCGTTTCCTTGTCCCCCGATCCCTACACCCACCTCCTCTCTCGTCCCCACCTCGTTTCCTTGTCCCCCGATCCCTACACTCACCTCCACTCTCGTCCCCACCTCGTTATCTGTGTCCCCCGATCCCTACTCTCACCTCCTCTCTCGCCCCCGTCTCGTTCCCTGTGTCCCCCGATCCCTACACCCACCTCCTCTCTCGTCCCCACCTCGTTTCCTTGTCCCCCGATCCCTACACTCACCTCCACTCTCGTCCCCACCTCGTTCTCTGTATCTCCCGATCTCTACACCCACCTCCACTCTCGTCCCCACCTCGTTCTCTGTATCTCCCGATGCCTACACTCACCTCCTCTCTCGTCCCCACCTCGTTCTCTGTATCTCCCGATCTCTACACCCACCTCCACTCTCGTCCCCACCTCGTTCCCTGTGTCTCCCGATCCCTACACTCACCTCCTCTCTCGTCCCCGTCTCGTTCCCTGTGTACCCCGATCCCTACACCCGCCTCCATTCTCGCCCCCACCTCGTTCCCTGTGTCCCGCGATCCCTACACTCACCTCCACTCTCGTCCCCACCTCGTTCTCTGTGTCCCCCAATCCCTACACCCACCTCCGCTCTCGTCCCCAACTCGTTCCCTGTGTCCCCCGATCCCTACACTCACCTCCACTCTCGTCCCCGTCTCGTTCCCTGTGTCCCGCGATCCCTACACTCACCTCCACTCTCGTCCCCACCTCGTTCTCTGTGTCCCCCAATCCCTACACCCACCTCCGCTCTCGTCCCCACCTCGTTCTCTGTGTCCCCCGATCCCTACAGCCACCTCCACTCTCGTCCCCACCTCGTTCTCTGTGTCCCCCGATCCCTACACTCACCTCCACTCTCGTCCCCGTCTCGTTCCCTGTGACCCTCGATCCCTACACCCACCTCCTCTCTCGTCCCCGTCTCGTTCCCTGTGACCCCCGATCCCTACAACCACCTCCACTCTCGCCCCTGCCTAGTTCCCGTTTGTCGCCTGATCTGCACCCTCAGTGAGCAATCAACGAAAAATTGCGGAAGGAACTGATGCGTAAATGCTATTTTCTGCCAGCTCAGCACTATTTGCAATTTGCGGCTGTGTAAAGAGGGGTAAAACACCTTTAATCATTTGGCCATTGTTGGCGTTGAGTAAATCAATGTACAGGGCCTTGCTCACGCTCCCTAAATACTTCTGGCTATTGTTGTGGTATAAATATATCACCATAGTCCAACACATACAGATCAATAGATGTTTCAACACATTCACTTAAAGGGGAAGTGTACACGCAAAAATTACTTTCTTTCTTTTTCTAAACAAAACGCAATTTTAGAATTAGTTAGTATATGTGTTTGAAAATATACACTCATTTTTTTTCACAGTGAAAGTAGGAAGCTCACAATAGTGTGAAAATGATATGCCGTTATGAGGCCTTCGTTTTTCGAGCTAAACAGGCCTGAGTTATCTCCCTTAGATTATGACGTAATTGGTGCCAATTCAACTGGGTCCCTGTCTATTCTGAACGCAAAAGCTATCAAGTACCAGTTTTCGGTAAAACAACATGGCCTACGACACACTCCGGCGCAGTGGTGACTCAGCATAACACTATGCTGGCTGGCATCTGAGACGCTAGAATCACACACCTGTACCTACACCACGTGAAGCGGCTCTAACAAAGCATGATGACGTCATAATGTTTATCAATTGGCACCAATGACGTCATATTGCAAGGGGCATAAGCCATGGTGTTTTTGTTATGGAAATAGAACACTTGGTAAATGTGAAAAATATAAATCGTTTTAATGCAAAAAATATGTTTATTAAATATGATGTTTTTATATTTTTGTCTATGACACTTCTATGTTAACACTTTTAATGTGGAAAAAGTACAAGAAAAATTGGTTCATTTCCGTGTGAACTTGCCCTTTAACAGTATTGAAGAAGCAAATCCAGGCCAGAAGACCATTGTCCAGTGTCTGCAAGATGCCACCTAGTTAAAAGGGCCAACGAGTAGACTGATTACAGCACAATTACATATCAATGTAGAAGGTCGACGGAAGGAATGCATGTACATTTGCCCACTTTTACTCGAAACTCACATGTAGCTATAAATTGTCACCCGTGGTTTGCCAGCACCAGACCAGTATCCACAGCTTGCACCACAGTGGTAAACATCTACCACCTACATCACTTCCGGCTAGACCCATTACCATCCGGGGTATATTAGGTCTTCAGTAATCCATGCTTGCCGTAAAAGGTGACTATACTTGTCGTAAGTGGCGACTAACGTTGTCGGGAGGTCGGGTTCGCTGACTTGGATAATGTATGCCAATGTCACCCAGTTGCGTGGATCGATGCTCATGACATCAATCACTGGATTGTCTGAGTCGATTATTTACAGACCGTCGCCATATAGCTGGGATATTGCTGAGTGCGGCGTTAAGCAACAAACAAACATCAAGCTGGCACGCCTTGATACAATAAGAATACGGTTCAAACGGTGTTAAACCCAACTCACTCACTCACTGACTTCTTCCTCTGTCCCAGGTGAGCTTCTTCTCCACGAGTCCAGTGCTGAGCAACAGGGAGCGCTTCCCCTACTTCCTCCGGACAATCCCCTCCGACGTCAACCAGGCCCAGGCTATGGTCGAGCTGGTCAAGCTGTTGAAGTGGACATACGTGTCCGTGGTGTACGAGGAGTCAAGCTACGGCATGCAGGTGCGTGGTGGTCAGGGGTCAGGGGTCAGGGGTCAGTGGCACAAAGCGGTCTACGACTGTCGCAACTCACATTGCAAAACAATTGCGGATCCAGCAATCGTGACAGGGAGGGGTCCAAATAGGTATAAAAGTCCTCTCTCAGATAATTTTACTGCATACGACACACAACTAAGTTTATAGCAAACACGCTTAACACGAACTGTTTTGGACCCCCATCCATTTGCTGTTTATATGCTGACTGTATATATGCCTATAACGGACTACGGTTATAACGATAATTATAATTAGTGGTTCCGTCGAGTTCGTTATAACCGTAGTTTACTGTACATTTGGTTTTCAAAAAGGGGAGGGGTGGGGGCTGGTCCGAACACCCTCGACACCCCCTCTGGATCCGCCTATGTTAAACACAAAGTTTCGTGCGTCTTTGAGTTAAGATCGCTTTGTGGAACCGGTCCATATCTTTGGGAAATCGATACAAAGGGGGTTTCATTATGTTGGGGTTGATGTGAATAGGTAATGTGTTGTTTGCATTTGGGGATAAATTCAACAGGGCAGTGTTTTAAACACCCTCGCCGTTCACTGTCTATGTAATCCCATTGCATACGCACACAACTGACCAACGGCCATCTAATACTTGCCTAACAACTTATTAATTATGTGTGACTTTCAAAAGACCTTCAGTTGAACTTCTTAGCCACTTCTCAATCAAACCACATGAATGACAAGTCAGCCCAACATCGATATACATTTGAGTCAGGCCATTATTCTTTTCAAATAATAATATCTTTCGCCATTGTTCATTATTTTCCAGTTAACATGAACGATATAAAACTTTCAAGCTTAGAAAACGTGAAAAATGGAAGTATATTATCTAAATGTTTATGAAAATATTTTGTTAGATTTTTTTACAGTGCAATTGACCATCAAATATGAATCTAAACTTTTGAGCAGTTAGAAAACATGAAAGACGCTAATATCTCCAGAAATTACCACGCGATGTTATAACACGCGCACAGATACAAAGAAACGCACATTACGATTAGATCTCTGGCGATAAGTTAATTATCAAATTAAACCCAATTGAACGAAATGATTAAATTAGTTATGTATATAATGGTTTAAGTATCTAGCACTGTCTCATAACAATAAAAGCGCTCTTTAACAGTGGAACCTTTGTATTCGTTTATTCCCAATTCAACAGCAACCCAACAAAGATTTTCTTTGAAGTCAAACATAATACAAACTACATGCCGAAATTAAAAGTTTGATTACCCCTTCGTTAACACAGTGACAGCGGTAGGCTATATGTTTCCGTTTCATATTTGCTTGGCAGCAAATCCTAATAGTAAAACTATTGTCTTTCTTTCGCCAAGTTAATGCACATGCGCCTTAGCATGAAATCAACAGTTATATATTCCTGAGCACTTAATTACAAGGTATTGAGAACCGACTCCGGGAACGACATCGATTGCAGCAATAACATCGCCTATTCAGCCGTCAGGCATTCCCTTACGCACTAAAGATTTATATCATTTAATCAAAAGTGGAATTTCGTTTCGTTTCCTTCAAAGCCATGATTTATGTTTCCCGCCAACCTTCGCGGTGTTCAACCCAATTTAAAACCCACCGTCACAAGAGAGCTTTGTCGACACGGTCAAAGGTCAAGGTCAAGTTAATGTGGTACGGCTTCACTTTTCTAATATAAAACTACGACCTTTCTCGCATCTGCTATCGATTCGTATTTTAATAAACTTTGTGTTTATTTACTGTGAAAGGAAATGTGCAAGTGTTTATTTATTTTGAATGATGTTTGAAATACGAGATTGCGTTCACTTGAAAAAAGTTAAAGCGTCAATAACTAGGAGCCTTTAAGTTTAATTTTCCGTTTAAAGCATTTTAGAAATGCTGTTAAAAAAAACGCCAAATAATTTGAAAGGAACGACGTATTCATGGGCTGAAGAAATTACTGGGGAATCTCGGAACATGAAACTTGTGTTTAAAGCACTTTCACGTTTCTGAAGCCAACGCCAATCCTGAATATCTGCGCCATTTTAAGAAAACGCGAAGACCCAGACGGAGTCATATTTAAACTTTGAACAAAACGATTAAATTCTAGAATATAGTATCACAACATTTACACAGCTGTTCAAAAGAAACGTCTCCGAGCTAGCCCACAGCACGAATGTCGCGACCGAAAGCGGGAGTGATCGCTGCATTTGGACGTTTGTGTGAATGATAGTAGTCAAAACAATGTTCAAACAATCGCGCAGAATGTAGGCGTCCTAGTAGCGATCGAGGTGACGTTTGTTTTGGGCAGGGGTGTATCACCTCTGCATCCACACGTGATCGACTGAATATGTACACACACGTGGCGCGTTAAGACTGGTGTGTCTTGTTTGCATGTATATACGCTTGAAAAGTGTTTGCTTTTTTCCGAAAATGTGATTGATTTATCAAAACAAATGTACAGGATTTTACAAACTGTTTTTTAATGTTCTCCTTTGCTAGATTAGGTTTTGAAATGGCTGTTGCTTTGTTTGTCACGTGTATTTAAGGATTAGATTCACGTGTCAGTGCTTTCTTTGTGTTTTATACAAAAGTCCGTTATTTGCACGCCACTTGTATTTAAAGATTTTATTAACCTGCTTCACTCCTTTACTCGTATGTCACTTGCATTTAATTTTTTGATTAACTCGTTTCATTCACTTTCTTGCATGTCACTTATAATTAAAGGTTTTATTGAAGCATTTCGCCATTTATTTTATGTGCCAATTTTTATTAAGCATTTTGTCAGTTTATATTAGTGTTTTCTTGGAGAGAACCTGGACAAGCATATAGCCTCAATGGACAGGGATTAAAACTTTGTGTTGCTTCCACTCGTATTTAGTTCTAACAGTCGGGATGAGCGTATATAGTGGTTGGTGTCAGGTGTGTAAAATAAAGAAGCTACGCATATGTTTATGTGTCCGAATGCATTGGGATTTTTTGAGTGGCCTAGCTGTAAAAGTGTTCGCTCATCATGCCCAAGTTCGATTCTCCAATGTACAATGTATAAAGCCCTTTTCGGGTTTCCCGCGTCGTGATATTGTAAATTAACGAGATTTAAAGACGTGATACAGATGGAGATGATGTGGATGGTTGTTTTAACGCTGCAGTCAGTAATATTCGAGCTCTGTCTCGTCAGCCTGTGATACCTGTGCCTTTGATTGTTCATTCCTGTGACATGGAAAAAACAGACATGGTTCGTAGGGCATCCGACTCGAAAATTTTTGTGGCAGATGTGGCACGGCCACTGTGGTTTGTATATATTCGGGATCACCCTGCGGCAGGAGTGAGTGAGTGAGTGAGTATGGTTTTACGCCGCTTTTAGCAATATTCCAGCAATATCACGGCGGGGGACACCACCTGCGGCAGGAGGGACGGTTGACAACATCTTGCCAAATGTGGATGAGCTTGCGTGATTGACAGGATTAAATATAACAATGTTACTTTGTGTGTTTGTGTGTGTGTTTGTGTTTGTGCGTGCGTGCCTGCGTGCGTGCCTGCCTGCGTGCGTGCGTACGTGCATGCGTGCGTGTGTGTAGGAGAGGGATTGGAACAGTGTCAGGACGTCAGTCCATTATAACTCAACACGTATACTTCATCCCAGAATAAAAAAACCTGTCGCCGCTTTCAATCGTTCAGTGAAACAGGCTAGAATGAACTTTATACATACTTTATTTTTTACCTTGTGTTATAGCTAAAATGGTTAGAATTATCATAAAAACGCCCGCATGTTATAAGAAATGAGCGGGCCACTGTAACTTGATAATGCCCTCATATTACTTGACGACGGGCCATTATCACGCCCGTTGTTAGTTGACGTCATAGGATAGGGATAGGTGACGTAACGTTCAATAGTGACGTCATCTGGTTTGTTCTATGACGTTTCCATATTTGTAAAAGTGGGTCAGTGACATTCGTGTTGATTGCAGTAAATGTTTCAAAATCGACATTGTTGTTTCTTTTTATTTGATAACAAATTCCATCCATTTTAGCTATAATAACGGTAACGCTATTTTTCAGGGCATTATCATTTGCAGAAGCCCTCGGTCTTTTCAACTGCCCTCTTCGTCGGGCAGTTAATGGAAGACCTTGGGCTTCTGCAAATGATAATGCCCTGAAAAATAGCGTTACCCTTATATTAGTGTGGTAGCGTGTTTGCGCGGCCTTACCTGGAGTTGTGGTTTGTTGCAGGGTTTTAACGAGGTGGAGAAGCTGCTGAAAGAGAACGGGATCTGTCTCGCCACCACAGAGAAACTGCTGAAGGACTCGGGCGTGGCCAGTGGCGAGGCTTACGACACCATCGTGGACAGACTTCTGCAGAAGGTCAACGCTAGAGGTAGGTAGCCACCCGTGATAAAAAAACTCATCCTCATCCCCAGCAACATACAGCAACATCTTTAAGGGTTCGGACAACCTTGAGGGTTCTTTTATGAATCATTATTTATTTGACATTATCCATTTTTTTATTCGGGACTGAATCTCAAATTCAGTATACACTCTTCAAAATAAGAAACGCACAGGGAGATTTTTAGTAAATTTATTGTACCTGATAAAGTCGATATATTTAATTTAATATCATAGATACAAATATGAAACTTTCGAGCTCGATAGTCACATGTTGCCGTTGTACAAAGGCATTGAAAACTGTTCATTGGCATGTCACATAAGGCCACAAGGTTGCGCTGTGACCGCACCGGGGAGCGATCACGGGTCCGCATCTTCTCGGCACTGACTGGATAAATGTACGAATTCTGTCCTGCGGAATTCTGCGCCATTCTGCTTGTAACGCGGTGGCCAGTTGTGGGAGCGTCTGCAGCGTGTTCTGGCGTTCGTTGACGTACACGCCGATCGAGTTCATCCCAGAAGTGTTCGATTGGGTTGAGATCTGGAGAACTCAGTGGCCAGGGCAAGCCATTGATGTTGGCATTATGAAGGTAGTCTACCCTGACACGAGCTGTGTGCGGTGGAGCGTTGTCCTTTTGAAACAGCTCCCTCTAGTGATCAATGATTGGAAGAAGGTGAGGTTGAAGAATGATTCATGTAGCGATTTGCTGTCAAATTTCCCTGAACAACAACCAAGTCAGATCTCGTGGTGTAGGATATGGCCCCCGCACTATGATACTACCGCCACCGAAATTGTTGAATTTACGTACACGATGTGGAGCAAAACGCTCATTTCGACGACGATAAACACGTTGTCTTCCATCTCGCCGGTGAAGCGGAAATCGTGACTCATCGCTAAACCACACTCGTCTCCAGTTTCTCAAATTCCAAGGCTGTAAGGTGTCGCTGTCGATGGATCTGTTGCACAACAGGGACAATAACTGGTCTTCTGGGTCGGATTCCACCCTCGCGAAGATGGACCCTGACAGTCTGGTCCGATTTCTTCCTCAAACCAGTGATGCGTCCTCCAGTCTCCGTAGCTGTGGCGTTGCGATGACGTAGGTTTAACAGTCGAATGTAGCGATCCTGTGCAGGGGTGGTAACTCTAGGTCGGCCGGTTCTCGGACGGTCTGCAGTGGAATCGAACTGTGTGTAGCGGTCCCAAAGGCGGCAAATGGTGCTGTGGTGTACGTTGAAGTGGCGTGCAACAGAAGACTGCGATTCCCCTCTTTCGATACGTCCCATGGCGATGTTTCGATCGACAGTCTCGGCATTTTCGAACTTGAAACATGTTTACAATTAAATGACAAACGTATTGGCTTATGCTTGCCTTTTCATTGCCTCTACCACGAGTTACAAATGCCATAACTTGCACGTGCATTTTGCTTTACTGTTTTCCTCCGTGACATTTTTGAATAATTGCGAAAACAATGTGATTTATGACATTGCAAATCGACAATGGCTGCATTTTGACGCACAGTTTGTCGAATATCAGGCCACCAACATTTTCAAATAACATATATCCAATTTATATACCGGATTTTTTGTGTAGTCCGGTTCAATGAACTACATACTACCTGTGCGTTTCATTTTTTTAAGAGTGTAGATACACCATGGACTGTGATGCCGAAAGAAATCTTAGTGAGGGAGTATGGTTCAGCCGCTTTTAGCAATATTGCAGCAATATCACGGGGCGGGGGTCACCAGAAATGGGCTTCAAACATTGTACCCATGTCGGGAAATCGAACGCGGGTTTTCGCCGTGACGAGCGAACGCTTTAACCACTAGGCTATCCCACCGTCCCCAGAGAAATCACAACTATCCAGACATGGAAGTACAGTAAACTACGGTTATAGCGAACTCGAAGGGACCACTAATTTTAGTTCGTAATAACCGTAGTTCATTATAAGCATATATACAGCATTTATACAACAAATGGTCGGGAACATGAAAATTCCTTTCCAAATTTATGTTATGTATTAATACAGATTGGCCAAGACAACGTAACCCAACGCATTTCAACGAAACTCACACGTCCAAAACTAATAGTAAGCAATTCATCGCAAGCATTGACAGTCAAATAAAAGCGACAAAACCATATTCATATGAAATCTCTACTAAATGCAGTGTCCATTGTACGATTCCGACTATATCATAGTATGTGTTTATGAATCACTATCAAATAGTGATGATACCAGGTGTTCGCGAAAAGGTGAGCGTATCCTGTCCCGCCGGTGGCACCCGTCACAAACACACGCAAAACATAAATAATCCAAGGATCGTTATTCCGGTCATGTATTAATCCGGACAATCTCACTGGGAACCTTACCGTCCGGAATAAAGAGGTTTCAGTGTATATTTACCTCGTTTTAAATTGCGTTCCTCCTGGTGCCTCGCGGCAACGGAATATCATCGATTACTTTCTGAAATGTCTTCATTGTATCGATCTTCTCCTTCTTATACCCAGTCACTGTATTGACACAGTCAAATGGATGAGACGACCACTTGGCGGTGTGCTTCATCTTTGCCTCCCTATAAACATAAGCATGGTGCAGTGGGTTTGGGGGCAGGGACCGGCGTACATGACGAATGATTCCGTTCATTTTTTTTCTTTTTTAGATATCTCTTTGCCGACCTGTTTTGTTATTAATGTTTTTTATCAGGCCCCAAATCCGGGGTCTAATCCCAAATTCGGTACATATGCAAAAAGTACTTCGGCGTCATTGCTGCGATGCGACGTAAATGCGATGTAAAAAGCTACCAACTCATGTAAATGCGATGTAAAACGCTACCTGATCATCTAATACGATGTAAAAAGCTACCCACTCATGTAAATGCGATGTAAAAGGCGCTACCTGACATGTAAATGCGGTCTAAAAAGCTACCCACACATGTAAATGAGATGTAAAAAGCTACCCACTCATGTAAATGCGGTGTAAAAAGCTACTCACTTATGTGAATGTGATGTAAAAAGCTACCAACTCATGTAAATGCAATGTAAAACGCTACCTGATCATCTAAATACGATGTAAAAAGCTACCCACTCATGTAAATGCGATGTAAAAGGCGCTACCTGCTCATGTAAATGCGGTGTAAAAAGCTACTCACTTATGTGAATGTGATGTAAAAAGCTACTTACTCATGTAAATGCGATGTAAAAAGCTACCCACTCATGTAAATGCAGAAATTGACTGTAACTCAAGTAATCCCATGTCATAGCCGGTTTCCCCGTGTTCCGTCTTACACATCCTCTCCTATGAAACGCTGAACCAATGACGCTGACACGTCACATACGTGTTCCCACCAATGATGACACCCCAGTTCGTTCAAGACGTTTTTCAATGTGGCCGCGGCAGTAGTTATATTGAACAAGCTTTTTAAGACCATTTCTCAGACATTTTCGTTCACAATGTCATGAAATTTGGTATACTTGTAGTTTGTAGTGAACACATATGTTCTTTTATTCGCGATAAATAACATTTTCTCTCGAAATGCATTTCATCGCACTGTAAACACATCTCAGAAACAACTGGTTCAGTGAAGTTGAAACGTCAAATGTTGGTTCCCACAAATGATGCCATCCTAATATCTCCAAGACGTTCAACTATGGCCGTTACGTGTTGCAGTGCTGTCCACTTGCTGTTGTCGGTGGGAATCCAAAAAAAATGTTCCTTGTTTTTTAGATATTTTAAACTTCGACCTTCGTCGATACTGAAAGCTGAAACTGCTACCTCGCTAACTAAATTGAAAAACGTGAAATGTTTCTGCTCAAACTTCCCCTGTAGACATCTAAATGTAATCTGATTGAGAAAGCTGTATGTTCACTTGTGATGATAATTTGAGAATCTCACCCGAGTGTCTTATGATATCAAATATATCAACAGGAGTTGATAAAAGTGGAAAAACTCCACTTTTTCCACTTTTATCAACGAGTGTTGATATATTTGAGAGCAAAAGACACGAGGGTGAGATTTTATTTATCATCCAACATCATTCTTCCAATTTGTTTAGTTTGTAGACAGTAATAAGCAGTGTTTCAAGTGTAAAAATTACTGCGCACGGCTTCAGTAGCAGAGCCATTTGTGATGTCATTTGAATGTGATGTCATGGTAACCAATGACGTCACAATGGTCTGCAAAGCATTGTGATGCAATTTAATTGCAGATATATCTACAATGTAGATATCGCTTGGTCTCAGCCAAGCGATATATTCTGTGGGAGCCAGTTTTAGATGATAAATTGTGTTAGAATCATTAGGATTGTAGTGCTTTCTGTGAATCATTAGAAAAATGTGTATTATCATTTGAAAGATTATTCCCCTTGGAGGTGCATAAGGCTCAGAGTTCAAATTGTGTGTAAAGTAAATTCTTCTGTTGTGTATTGCAACAATATTCTACAATAGTTTTCCTCCGTGACATTTTTGAATAATTGCGAAAACTATGACATTTAAGACACTGGAAATCGACAATGGCTGCGTTTTGACTCACAGTTTGTCGAATATCATGCCACCAATATTTTCCAACAACATATATCCAATTTATATACCGGATTTTTTGTGTAGTCAGGTTCAATGAACTACATACCACCTGAGCGTCTCATGTTTTGAAGAGTGTATTGCAAAAATATTCTACAATAGTAAATATGTTCTTGCAGATGTTTATTCAGAAATATTTAAGAAACCTTTACGTGGCTCTCATTGTTGACAATTTCAAGCGTTGACTACATAACCACGTGAGCTACAGTGCCGTGGCACTATTTCTGTTGACGTCATGTTGATACTGTTTCCGAGTAGAAGAAACTACAACATACTCACTCAAAACTAATAACTACGAGGCTTATTAAGAGAATATTTAATGCACATGCGTGTGTATGATATTATTTTACGAACATTAACTCGATCTTGCTAAGTAAATACAAAGTTCTGACACGAGTTTCATAAAACCGGTATGACAAGCACTCTCAAGAAATAATCTCAATTTATCAACTTACTAAGTATTCAACAGCCATGCAATTCTTTAGTTCTGTGTGACAAAGACGGTGGTTATGTCTCTATAACATTTACCAGTCTAAAACGGGTTATTTTTATGTCGTTCGTTCACATTCTTGGATTGTTCCAAGATTTTCTCATCGATATTTTGTTTTATTGTTGAATGTAATATGAGTTATTGCCTCGGGTATAGCCAGCCTTTAAGGGAAGATGAAAGAGAAAGCATATCACCTAGACAGACGGAATGGGCACATGTCGAAATTCGGACTTAGGAAAACATGTTTTATTAGTGTCATAAACGGTATCAATGTATTTTCCATTCAAATGTGGAGATTCTATTAGAATATGTGAAAATGAGCTGGCATACAAACTTCCAAAGATTAAACATTGCGGGGATAAGAATGCCCTGGCATCAGATGTCAATATGTCCTATGTATGCATGATGTCCGGTCGAGTGTTACCTCGTAATTCTAGTACGTGGTTTACCACCAAGAAAACAGATGAAAATAATGGTCAATTTTCTGTGGCCAACCATGCCTGTACTCGTTATTCAGAGGAAGAGGGGAATTAGGAATATCAGATTCTTTATTGTCGGTATTTTTACTTTTCAGTCTCAAAACCTTTTTTAGAATCAGGATCACATGATTCCGGGTCTTTTTTTTATCGGGTCACATGATTCTTGGGTTTTCTGTTTTGGGTCTCATGAATGCGGGGCATTTCTGATCAAGTTATGTGGTTCCTGGTAATTTTGCATCGGGCACATGATTCTGAGTCATTCTATTTGGGGATACGTGACTCTCGACCATATAATTATACCGAGGCATGTGGTTCTGGATCATTCTGTATCGGGGCACCTGGCTCTCGACCATATAATGATAAGGAGGCATGTGGTTCTGGGTCATTCTGTATCGGGGCACATGACTCTCGGCCATATGATTATAAAGGGGCATGTGTATCGGGGCACATATATATGGAGGCATGTGGTTCTGGGTCATTCTGTATCGGGGCACCTGGCTCTCGGCCATATAATCATAAGGAGGCATGTGGTTCTGTGTCATTCTGTATCGGGGCACATGACTAATTAACCTCGTAATTCTAGTACATGGTTTACCACCAAGAAAACAGATGAAATTAATGGTCAGTTTTCTGTGGCCAACCATGCCTGTACTCGTTATTCAGAGGAAGAGGGGAATTAGGAATATCAGATTCTTTATTGTCGGTATTTTTACTTTTCAGTCTCAAAACCTTTTTTAGAATCAGGATCACATGATTCCGGGTCTTTTTTATCGGGTCACATGATTCTTATTCTGGGGTTTTCTGTTTTGGGTCTCATGAATGCGGGGCATTTTGGATCATGTTATGTGGTTCCTGGTAATTTTGCATCGGGCACATGATTCTGAGTCATTCTGTTTCGGGATACGTGACTCTTAACCTTATCTTATACCGAGGCATGTGATTCTGGATCATTCTGTACCTTGGCACCTTGCTCTCGACCATATAATTATAAGGAGGCATGTGGTTCTGGATCATTCTGTATCGGGGCACCTGGCTCTCGACCATATAATTATATGGAGGCATGTGGTTCCGTGTCATTCTGTATAGGGGCACATGACTCTCGACCATATAATGATAAGGAGGCATGTGGTTCTGGATCATTCTGTATCGGGGCACATGACTCTCGACCATATAATGATAAGAAGGCGTGTGGTTCTGGATCATTCTGTATCGGGGCACATGACTCTCGACCATATAATTATAAGAAGGCCTGTGGTTCTGGGACATTCTGTATCGGGGCACATGACTCTTGACCATATAATTATAAGAAGGCATGTGGTTCTGGGTCATTCTGTATCGGGGCACATGACTCTCGGTCATTTGATTATAAGGAGGCATGTGGTTCTGGGTCATTCTGTATTGGGGCACATGACTCTCGGTCATTTGATTATAAGGAGGCATGTGGTTCTGGGTCATTCTGTATCGGGGCACATGACTCTCGGCCATATGATTATAAGGAGGCATGTGGTTCTGGGTCATTCTGTATCGGGGCACATGACTCTCGGCCATATGATTATAAGGAGGCATGTGTATCGGGGCACATGTTTTCGTGTACTACTGTAACGGGGTATATGAGCATTTTACTCCGGATACTAGCACTTCCTGATCACAGGATCATTTAGCAGATGATAAAGAGGCACATTATTCCGGGGATCGCCTTTTTTAAGCACACGGTATACCCTGGCAATGGTATTGTTTCATATGGTATGGGGGGGACATTTTTCCAAGGCTTTTCATTCTTGAACAGATTATTTTGGAGCCAATGATTGAAAAGACTGGAACGGTTACATTTCTTGGGAGAACATGAATACATATGATAATAGAGCACATAATTTCAGGGCTTATCATTACAAATATTTAAATCCAGGAGCACACTTTGCAGGACAGATGATTCCGGAGAAATGAGGTAGCCTAGAGCCTATTGACTTGACTTGACTTGAGTTGCTCACAAGTGATAGGAGTTATAATAATACATATGCCCCTTCTTGAAACGCTTGCACAATTGCCGACCAGCGACGTAATAGCCCCATCCTTAATCCAGGCTTCAATGATGAAAACCTTAATCTGGTTTCCAGAACGATTCCCGTTTTTTTGTACGTAATAAGGTGACACTGATTCGCAAAAATGAGTTACCTTACACCGAGTGCCCTATTGAAATTGACTTCGCTCACAGAATCTTCTTGTCATAGAAACACATTTTCTGACTATAGAGAGTGAGTGAGTATGGTTTTATGCTGCCTTTAGCAATATTCCAGCAATATCACGGCGAGGGCACCAGAAATGGGCTTCACACATTGTACCCATGTCGGGAATCGAACCCTGGTCTTCAGCGTGACGAGCGAACGCTTTAACCACTAAGCTACCCCATCGCCCCATTTTCTGACTAAAAGTGGAATCTTGAGGTTATTGGAACGAAGCTATATCTAAATAGCTTCTGACAACACAGTCCATGATAGGACCCTTTGAGTGAAGACCGCCTACTTGGTCTAGTGGAAGAGCATCCGCCCGGAGAGCGGAGGATCCGGGGTTCGATCCTCGGCCGCCTCATACCAAAGACGTTAAAAGATGGTACTTGTTGTTACCCTGTCTTGCGCTCGCCATTAAGGGGCTTAAAATAAGGACTGGTCGGAGTCAGTATACTGTCTGAGTGGGGTATTCATGTTAAACTGCGGCATGGTATCTCAGTGGGCTAACTCTATTAATCGGCATCAGTCCGGACTAGTACAAGCAGCCACACACACACACACACACACACACACACACATGCACGTCGCTATATAAGTGCAATAATCATGGACGCGACGTAAAACCCCATTTCACCTCACCTCGCATTTGAGTGAAGCAATACTCTTGCAGGCGCGGACATTATGTTCTCTGATTCCGTTCCGTCCTACTGTAGTAATGGCTGACACAAAGGAACAACGTGTTCAAGTTTGTCTTCTGCAATTTTAACATGTACATATTATTGAAGCTGTAAAACATATACCTTTAGAGTCTATTGTTTGCGTTGTAATTTGACCTTGTGATTTACGTGACAGTTAAAGCATACTAGGTAATAACATGACCAGTACTTATGGTATAGTCACTTGATTTGTCACTTAATTTGTCACTTCAACAGAGACGACCGTAGGAATTTTTTTTACGCGAAATGTATCTCAGCGCGCTTGCGTTATAATGATGGTAGATTCGCGTGTCGATACAGACTAGATTTCATTTTAAAAAATCGCAAATCCTATTTCCTGGCCGCATGATCTATTTGACTGTTTTTCTTCAATTCGAGTCTGCAGCTAACAACTAAACCACACACGATAACAATACATGGGAATTCTTCGCTCTGCAGTGGAGATAACGATTTGTTTTTAGAAAATTGAAATGACTTTTCGACATTGTCCGAATATCTCTTTCAGTTCACGCAAAAGACAAAAGATGATATCGAGTTAGTGAAGGAGTTCAATGATTTACACCATCGTAAACAACACAACAGTGAAGCACGGACACCGACCACGGGGTCGATATTGTCATCGTCGATAGTGTAGTGAACACTATGTTCCTCCGTGAATGGGGAATTCTGGGAACGCTGGCTGCTATTGTTTCAATAGGGGAGCAATGGAGAATGGTAATCTCTAAAACAACAACTAGTGGGCTTGTTTAAGACTATGGCGGCCTCCGTGGTCTTGTGGTAGAGCGCCCGCCCAGAGAGCGGAAGGCCCGGAGTTCGCTCTCTCTCTCTCTCCACCGCCCGCGTCATACAAAAAGACGTTAAAAGATGGTACTTATTGTTCCCCTGTCTGGCGCTCGGTATTGAGGGGCTAAAACAAGGACTGGTCGGCTCGGAGTCAGTATACTGTGTCTGAGTGGGGTATTCATGTTAAACTGCGTTATGATATCTCAGTATAGGCTAGCACTATAAAGCAGCCACACAAACACACACACGTGCATGCACGTCGCTATATAAGTACAATAATCTTGGACGCGACGTTAAACCCCATTTCACCTCACCTCACCTCACCTCTCTCTCTCTCTCTCTATCTCTCTCCCTCCCCCTCTCTCTCTTCTCCCTACCTCCCTCCCCTCTCTCTCTCCTTCCCTCCCTCCGTCCCTCGCTCCCTTTCTAACCCCCTCTCTCCCTCTCCATCTCTCTCTTCTCCCTACCTCCCTCCCCTCTCTCTCTCTCTCCTTCCTCTCTCCCCTCCTAACCCCCTCTCTCCCTCCCCATCTCTCTCTCAATATAGATATATATAATTATATATCTCGCTTTCTCCTTCCCGTCCTCTCTCCGTTCCGCCGTCCCTTCCTAACCCCCTCCCCCATGTCTTTCTCCTTCCCTCCCTCCTTCCCTCCCTCCCTTCCTAAACCCCTCTCTCCCAATCTTACTCTATATATCTCTCTCTCCCTCCCTCTCTTTCTCCGCCCCTCCCTTTCTACCACTCCCTCCCTCCCAATCTCTCTCTCATGCTAATGAGAGCAAACAGTCCAGGTTTATGGTTATTTGCGGGGCACTCGAGGTGGTGATGGGGTCCCCATGTTGCGCCGAACCTCCCTCACCCAGTCAATCTCCCCACAATTAAATTAACAGCGTTCTATTAGGTTATTGCTGGTTACTTAAGACTAATATTGTTTACTGCGCGAGTTGACTGTTGGCCCCACTACGGCAGCGCTGAGCGTGTTCTGCGTCTCTTTGTACGCAGTTTGGTAAACACTAGAACATCAACAGAACATCATAATTAAATGTCGCCTACGTTGGAAATCACAGCAGGCGAATATTTCATCAAAACACCCTCCCATCTGATACCGGAGCTGACTGGCTAAAGTCAGACGGAAAACACATGAAGTTGACACACCGTGATATAAGTGAAATATAATAATATAGCGCCGTTTGTTATAACACCCGTTTTTTATATGACTACAGTTAATCTGTCGGGTTAAGGAACGCCAGATTTTCTTATATGAACTTCTTTTGTGTACAATATATTCGTTGTGTTATAAGCTGTTTTCTAACCCAGACGGAAGAGACGCAAATGAGAAGTGTATGTTAAACCACGTAATGTACCTGTGAGTGCGTGCGTGCGTGCGTGCGTGCGTGCGTGCGTGCGTGCGTGCGTGCGTGCGTGCGTGCGTACGTGGGTGGGTGGGTGGGTGGTTGAGTGAGTGAGTGAGTGAGCGAGGCGGCTATATCACAATGGCTGTGGAAGAATTACTTATGACCTTGTAACCAATTGATTGACCCAGGCCATTCTGGGCGATGTCACACAATCATATACCCCTATTGGGTATGCTTACGACAAGCATGGGGTACGTGGGCAGATACACACGTGGCCATCATATACCCCTATTGGGTATGCTTACGACAAGCATGGGGTACGTGGGCAGATACACACGTGGCCCAGGCTAGGTATCACAAACAAGACCAAATGCGTTCACTGGCTTATTTACTTAATATGATAGAGAATTGAGTATGTACACCATCCATCTACCGATCTGATATTTACAGCCGAATGATATGAGACCCTACAGAGGACAAAGGTTCTTCTTACACGTGTCGTGATTTATCAGAGACAGACATCAGTGAATACCTATAAACACTTTATCAGATTGACCTGTGAGCTGAATGAAACGGTTCTTCCGACATTTTTTAAGGAAATATTGTCCATGGACTAATCACCTCCTATCAATGTGATTAGGTGCAGGACAAATCTGCTTCTTGGGATTAATCCAGGAGAACAGCTAATCTTGTTATCGCATGGGGCATCAGTGGTTTAAGGGACCGCAAATTGCTATTCAGAGTTGCGTCCCTTGGTCTGTCAGGATGTGAGGGCAAAGGGTTTCAGTCCGGAATTCGCCCTACTATGGATTTTGATCTGTCAGAACATTGCCCGTGCTTGTTGGTTTTACTAAGTTTGTAAACGTCCTACTTTGCAGCGCTGTAGGCCTTCATGCCACATTCCACGTCGCGATGTAGTATAATATAGTTCAAATCGGCGTTAAATCCAATTGATTTGAGGTGTGGTGAAATGGGGTTCAAAAGTATTGTGTGTGTTGTGTGCGTGTGCGCGTGTGTGTGTATGTGGCTGCTTGTACTAGTCCGGACTAATGCAAGTTTTATAGTTCTAGCCCACTGAGATACCATGCCGCAGTTTTAACATGAATACAGTCGGACGCAGCATACTTTCTCCTTATCTCCAGTCCTCATCCTATCACTGCAGGGTCATCTTGTAACGCATTTTGTGACGTCATTTCCGGGCAGATCATCTATCCAATGCAATTAAACATGGCTGACTCTGTTTACGAATCTCGGTTTGGAAACATCAGAATATAGTGTGCAAGCATGAAATCTAAAGTGGTCGCTGCAAATCAAGGATGGGTAATGGCTGAATGTTGTTTTACGCCGCAGTAAGTTCTGAGACGCAGAAGGGGCGGTCGGGTAGCCTGGTGGTTAAAGCGTTCGCTCGTCACGCCGAAGACCCGGGTTCGATTCCCGACATGGGTACAATGTGTGAAGCCCATTGCTGGTGTCCCCCGCCGTGATATTGCTAGAATATTGCTAAAAGTGGCGTAAAACCATACTCACTCACTCTGAGACGCAGACGGAATTGAGTTATAGTGAAATCGTTTGTTGACATGATGCCACAGAGGTATATCAACAAAAGATTCAGCCAAATGACCAGACTGTGTCGCCGTGACAAGTCAGTGAAACAAGCGGGGACTGTGGCCTTTGTAAAATAGACATACTTCAGGAACATGCAGTGATCAAGTACTGGCTCTGGTCCATCGCTGAATTGTCTGGTCAAACCTCGATTGTTTACACGCCGTTTGGCATGAGTAGACCAGTGCGGCGTCAGACAACAAATAAACATCTCTTTAACATCACGGCGGGATAATTGCATTAAATGCCTCAAGTGGAGACTCGGCCTGGAGCGATCGACAGTCCAAGCAAATACGATTAGTCATTCAAAATACAATTTGTTTACCTGTAAAGTCACATCGTGTTATAGATGTCAGTGACGCTGGTTACCGTGTAATAGGCACGATGTCTTACCTCTTTGCCCTGGGGGGCCACAGGGGAGTTAGCCCAGTGGTCGGGGTGTTCGCCCAACCTGCAGAAAGTTGTGTTCGATTTCCCCCATGAGCATACGTTGTTAAACCCATTCGTAGTGTCCCTCGTCACGCAATTGCTCCATAATGCTTAAACGTCTCCGACCCCCCACGATACGACGCGTAGCAAGCTTCCATGCGCGACATCAAACGCAATACTCTTAGTTTCCTCTTACTCCTGTAAGTTCTAAGTGCTACAGCACTTCGGTGCTACGTATAGCTGTCATGGGCAGAAGGCGGCCATCTGAGTTAATGGCTTACTTAATAGCAGTTGTCAGCGTTCATCGGTTACATGGATTGGACGGGAGAAGGGGCCTTGAACGCCACTTCATGAATTACTGTCATGGTGGCTATTTGAATAGCGACGACTTCATGTTACGCGGACATGTGCGTCTATCACTTCATGTCTCAATGAGTTAAAGTATTGCACAATTCTCAAACTCCCACCCACCCGCCCGCCCACTCTCTCACTCACTCACTCACTCACTCACTCACTCACTCACTCACTCTTTCCAGATACTGACTGATTTACATACGTTTGATTACACCGAATAGTCCTGCATTCTTTTGTCCGGAATAAACTACAAGATGTCTGTATTGGTTTATGAATAAAGGTTTACGGGTGGCCCAGTCGAAAAATAAATTATAAAGCGCCACTATAGTTGCCTCCCTTACTCCTGTCAGCACACGCTGAGCACGGATAAGTCCCGATTATGAGCCTTGATAAGCTTGCGGGTTTTACCAAAGTGGAAACTATCAACGACCTGCACCACTTTAGGAACGTTCCCCATGCTGACACTGAAAAAACTGCTCATTCTGGTCGACCCAAATCACTCACAACACACCCCAAATGAGGTGGGGTGAAATGGGGTTTAACGTCGCGGCCAAGACTATTGCACTTATATAGCGACGTGCATGTACGTATGTCTGTATGTGTGTTCTTGAAATAGTCCGGGCTGATGCCGATTTATAGTGCTTGCTCACTGAGACACCATGCCGCAGTTTAACATGAATACCCCACTCAGACAAAGTATACTGACTCCGAGCCGACCAGTTCTTGTTTTAGCCCATTAATGCCAAGCGCCAGACAGGGTAACAACAAGTACCATCTTTTAACGTCTTTCGGTATGACGCGGCCGGGGATTGAACCCCGGACCTTCCGCTCTCCGGGCGGACGCTCTACCACTAGACCACGGAGGCGGTCCACCTAAAATGAGGAAAGATGGTGTTTATGTTTGGAACTAACTTAATTCCAGGCTGGCTATATATGGAACGAAACCTTTTGGAGAGAAAGCATTTATGTCTCGTGTTTACACAGTGCAGGTTGGCACGATTAAGTTGAAAGAGTGCTGTCCATACACTGACACACCACTCTAACACACTCATCCAAGTATGCCATTAAATAGCAAAACATTTAAACGTACAACATGTCAAGGCTTTCATCCCGACCAGGCTTTGAGACGTCGGGGTAGCCGCGCTCAGGGATTTCCTGGGTCAATAGACTGAGGAAAAAGCTGTCTAAATGGCCATTCGTCATCGTCCACATAAGTCAATTACACCTATCAAAAAAAGCCGCATCTATCTGTTTTTTTCGACGATGCCTCAGTCACCACGGGCAACGGGTTCACTGTGTCTGATTGATGCGCTGAAACCTCTATAAGGATTTATAGTCAACAGACAAACTCGGACGTCAGCATTAAAGAAACCTTCAAAAACATATCCCAGTATTCTGCATTGTTTATATTCTACTCTGTATCTTTATGAAATCTATCGAGGTGTTAAGTGTCTCTAACTCCTTCATTATATATAAAAAGTTGGGGGAATCTTTATCGTAACCCCTATTTGATTAAAATTGATGTTCCAATTTACTGCGATGCACAAAAACCAGAGAAAGTGTAAAATGATTTCGTTATTTGTCACATGGCAAATTGATGAAATCTGCCCAGAGAGTTTGTAGGATATTGATAGATTGGAGTTTTTCTGTCTTCTAATTGGAAATCAAATAACCTTTTCATTAGATACAGTCACCTGTACCAGGCTGTCAGTGCCCCGTTACTAAGACAGCTTGATGTATCTTTGGTTGTTATTAACAGCGCGGCATATAGTCACCGAGTCGTAGTGGTTATTAAGCTTTATTTTAAACGTTATTGATAATTTGTGTTTTTGGTTTGTTTTTTTCAAAGTGTTGTCTTTTAGTAAAAGAGCTAAGACGGTGATTCTAAGTTAGTTTTTAACACATGCAGACACTGATCATTACAGTCATCGGCTCTTGGTTACAAATGTTAACATAAATGAATTTTTACAGCAACAGAGAGTTGTTTTGTACTTAAGACATGATGTCAAATGGTGTTAAGGTATTTGTCTTAAGAATAGTGATGACATCGATAAACGCAAATGTCTTCTGAAGTTACTGTCATAGTAATCGATTTGGGACAGCCATTTTCATTCAATTCCAAAGGCTAATTACCCTGGATCCATGACACCCATATGCCTTGAAACACGTACTTACGTTATCCATAAGATGCTAATCCCAGTTGGTAATCCCCATTGTAGACAGACAATAGTTTATTAACGTCTCACTTCTGTACATACATAAAACAGCTTTGTACAGCTTGACATTGATAGAATGTACAGAACCATTCAACTGGATTATGAGAGACAAATTATCATAAAATTTATACATAAATGATATAAAAATGATATAGTAAAACGTTTTCCATATAAAAGATGCTTTCTACGATTAAGAATTAAAAAGCAGACTTTGGCAAGTATAAAACACACACTGGGGTCACTGAAAATTAAACAAAGTTTGTCGATACCAGGTATATTTAAATATTATGAGATGTAGCATTCATTCATTAAAAAGAGTTGCCCTGATATCGTCATATAATACGCAGTAAAACAAAACATGGACCTCGTCTTCTACGCTGTCATTACAGTGAAAACATTTTCTATTGTGGACAGGTACACCTTCGTACCGACTGGTTTCCACTCGAATGGGAGCCACGCCACATCTAAACTTGGCTAGTTCCGATCTATAGTTTCTGGGCATCTTATTTGAAACATAGTATTCTGTCCCATATATTTGCTTGTAACATCGGTACATTCTCATTTTATTAAGCCCATTTCGCCCCTCTTCCTTTCTTAACATATCACTCCAACGGGTAACATATTCATCCATACACCATTGTTCCACCTGTGTACAAACAGAAAATTTATCTATAAAACCTGTTGCGTTTAACAGATGTGCTTAATCCATATTACTAAACTTTTTCCTTACCCTACCATTCCAATTTTTAACAACCATTTACAGCGTATCTATCAGCCCAGTTAAACACGTGTTTGTTTAACCTACTAGACATATTCTTAAGGCGACACCATTGTCTTGCTACGCTTTTCCACTGTCTGACAACAGGCGGTATCCATCCCATGTCCCCATTTATAGCGACGTTAGGGGCGTATTTGCCGAGTCCCAAATAAAATCTAATGGCTCTATGGTGTACAGCATTTATTGCTGACACGTCATAATTACCCCAGATAGCCGCCCCGTAGTCAAGAACAGACCACACCATACTATCGAACAATTTGGAATAGGTTTGGAAATGCATACCGCCTAACGTCTTAACTTTGGATATCAACAGGCCCAAAGCCCTATTAGCAGACTTCGCTGCTGCACGTGCCATTGCAGTAAAATCTAAGTGGTCTGTGAACAGTAGACCAAGATAATTATGCGTAGCAGCAATGTCTAAAATCATATTTCCGACAGGGACTGTCTGCCATCCCGAACGAGATGTGCAAGAATGTCACGGATGAATTACTGTTGTTTATATTTATGACTTACTAAATGTCAAGTGAAGTTGTCACGACCTACCGAGAACCATACGCTGACCCCTTGCATATACGAGTATGCAAATAGCATTAAACAACGTCACATCAGCGAGTTGTTGTTACTGTGAACACAATATGGGAAAAACTGGACATCCTCATTGATAACATCTTATGATGGTCACATAGCCTTTTCCCTTTCTCCCAATTTACCCATCAGAACTAGAAACAGACATGTGTGTCTCATGTATTTCATAATGATCTATGCAAACAGATTCAGAGTGACAACAAAATATACAGTCGTTATGACAAGAGGGATAGCTTCCACCTTTCCAATCGTCAACTTTCCCTTTATGTCGAGCAATATTCCAGCAGATCCAGATTTCACAACTTTTGCGGTCCAATCAAACATGCTCCTTCTTCGAGGAGTGAGTGAGTGAGTGAGTTGGGTTTAAAGCCGCTTTTAACAGTATTCCAGTTATATCACGGCGTGTCAGCTTAATGTGGGAGGAAAGCCCGAAGTGATGCAGGTCTGAGGCGTTTACCACTTCGGTGAAACCCACGAGCACGGGTATGGTGCTGACAAACCTAGAAACATAATCGGGGCGAACCGGGATTCGAACCCACAATCATAGGTATCTGGCGTGCCCATGGGACGCAACTCTGCACAGTTCTTCGAGGATTTCAACGAGCGGCGTACGGCTCTTGCACCAGTGGGGCAGGATACGTTCACCTTGTCGCGAACACCTTGTACCATCACTATTTGATAGTGGTTCCTAATGACATGTTCATGGTACAGTCGGAACCTACACTACACTTTACGTCTAACAGAGATTTCGTATGATTATTGAGAGGGTTTTGTGATCACTTTTATTCAATTGAGAATTTGACAATTGATACATTTTTCCCATACATGGTACCCGTGAAGATCCGGGGTAGAATAGGTCTTCAGCAGCCCATGCTTGCCGTAAAAGGTGACTATGCTTGTCGTAAAAGGCGACTAACGGGATCGGGTGGTCAGGCTCGCTGACTTGGTTGATGCATGTCATCGATCCCAATGGCCTGGATAGATGCTCATGATATTAATCACTGGATTGTCTGGTCCAGACTCGATTATTTACAGACCGCCGTCATATAGCTTGAATATTGCTGAGTGCGGCGTTAAACAACAAACCGACCAACCCATACATGGGCTCGTGTCAAATTGGCGTCAAACGGAACTGTAGGTGTAATTAAATATGTAATTCAATTCATTTTGTTATTTAACATAGCGTAACAGTAAAATTAACAGTGAAATCGAAAGAGTGAGTGAGTGAGTTGGATTTTAGGTGGCTGTTAGCATTATGCCAGCAATATCACGGTAGGGAACACCGGAACATCAAACAACCGTTGAGCCAGACAAAACCCCTTTAGGTCCGGGGTAGAATAGGTCTTCAGCAACCCATGCTTGTCGTAAAAGGCGACTATCCTTGTCGTAAGAAGTGACTGAAGGGATCGGGTGGTCAGGCTCGCTGACTTGTTTGAAGTATGTCATCGTATCCCAATTGTGTAGATTGCATTAAGTCAATCACTGGATTGTCTGGTCCACACAATATATATTGACAGACCTCCGTCATATAGCTGGAATATTGTTGAGTGCGGCGTTAAAAAACAAAAACAAAAAAAAACATCCGCCAGACAGATAAACGTTTACGTAATTATAAAAAAAACATCACCTCTACGCCAACAGAAACAAGATCATTTTCACATGACTGTTTTGTCATTATTATAGAACAGTTACTGCAAAAACAAAACTTCAGTTTGAGTGTCGTTCATCGAGTGTGGTTCATCTACAACGTATTGTTGCGTAGCAGATGGACAACACATTCAATCTCGCCTCATGACTTTTTACACGCGCAGTTTCTTTAAAATCAGAGATGACTGCAATGGAGTTTTCATTTGTTTCATCCCATTACATGTCTGGGTGATCATTTTGGGCTGTTCTATTTTGTTCCAGGGGTGATCATATTCGGCTCGGACCAGGAAGTGGGGGAGCTGATGAAGGCTGTCAACCGGAAGAAGGCAACAGGGACGTTTGCGTGGATAGGAAGTGACGGGTGGGGAGGAAGAGGATTGGCCTTTAGGGGAAAGGAGGACCAGGTGAGCTAAGGGATGATAAGTTTTTCTAAGGGCTTTTTGGCCTTCCGGAATTGTCAAATTTGAAATTCAAATAAACCACTGATGAAATGTATTCGAGCCTAGTTTCCATTTATCACACGCATGACTTTCGACATGATGCAATATATCGGTATGACACGAGGACAAGATATGACAATAGAAACAGGCATGACAAGAGAAACAGGTATGACAATACAAACAGGTATGACACGAGGACAAGGTATGACAATAGAAACAGGTATGACACGTGGACAAGGCATGACAAGAGAACCAGGTATGACAATACAAACAGGTATGACAATAGAAACAGGTATGACAATACAAACAGGTATGACAAGAGAACCAGGTATGACAATGCAAACAGGTATGACAAGAGAAACAGGTATAACAAGATAAATAGGTATGACAATACAAACAGGTATGACAAGAGAAACAGGTATGACAAGAGAAACAGGTATGACAAGAGAACCAGGTATGACAAAAGAACCAGGCATGACAAGAGAAACAGGTATAACGAGATAAATAGGTATGACAAGAGAAACAGGTATAACAAGATAAATAGGTATGACAAGAGAAACAGGTATGACAAGAGAAACAGGTATAACAAGATAAATAGGTATGACAAGAGAAACAGGTATGACAAGAGAAACAGTCATGACAAGAGAAACAGGTATAACAAGATAAATAGGTATGACAAGAGAAACAGGTATGAGAAGAGAAACAGGCATGACAAGAGAAACAGGTATAACAAGATAAATAGGTATGACAAGAGAAACAGGTATGACAAGAGAAACAGGCATGACAAGAGAAACAGGTATGACAAGATAAATAGGTATGACAAGAGAACAAGGTATGACAAGAGAACCAGGTATGACAAGAGAAACAGGTATAACAAGATAAATAGGTATGACAAGAGAAACAGGCATGACAAGAGAACCAGGTATGACAATGCAAACAGGTATGACAAGAGAAACAGGTATGACAAGAGAACCAGGCATGGCAAGAGAACCAGGTATGACAAGAGAAACAGGTATGACAAGAGAACCAGGTATGACAAGAGAACCAGATGACATTTTCGCCCGTGTTCACGCTCTCTTTAGGAAATCTCGACTATTTCCGCCTGTATGACGTGAAATAGAGTTTACTCTACATTTTGTGTTTGTATTATCTCTCTGCCACTCCAGGGCCAACTTGTTAGCTGTACCTATACACTCAAGACACTGGCTATTACTGTTGATAAACTGAAAAGGTTGGAAACTAGAATCTCCCACCCAGTGTCTTTTGATATCAAATATATCAACAACAGAAAGATTTAAAGCCCCGGGGCTTGCCGATGTGTTTAAAACTTTTATCGACGAGTTTGATATATTTGATACCAGCATGCACTCGGGTGAGGTTCATATTTCCATGAAACAGACATAAATATTTAAACACAAAAAGACAGCTTTTAGATTTCTGTTTCCAGCTGAACACTGTAGAACATTTTTGTTGATGTTTTCCCTTCAATGTTATTGGTATGTAGATTGTAATGTACTTTTTACATATGGTAAATTCTTTTCAGTATTTACATTTCTTTAAACTTCTTTCTGTAATAAATTAGAATTAAATAAATGTAGAATTATGATATGTTCACTATTCCTTTGACCAATATATTAATGTCATGTGTATTTAACACCTACCTACAGGATTGTTGCGCGAGTATTGTCATAGTATGTAATCCTTTATTATTACATTATATTTACACTTGAACCGTGTTGATCCCCACAATTCTGAATAGAAACAATTATAAATTATTAGCTTGTTTCAAAATGTTAGGGGAGGTATTAGAGGTAAGAGGTTCCGGCTGGGATTTCGGATAGAGACCAGATATTTTTTGATGAAGCATAAATATTATTTTCAGAATTTTTTGGGGACATTCTATTTATTTCGATAAAGTCACAGACCCAATGGTAAGCATTTCCTGCTCTACCGGTAGCACTCCCCACTCACTCAATTTTCGTTTAAAAAAGTGAGAGTTTGTTGCCTTACGACGCACTCCGCAAAGCGCAAGCAATATGACGGCGTTAAGTCTCACGTTCACCCAAGTCTACCCACCATGCGATATATAAGATTCTGTAAACTAGGACATTTAGCCTCAACTAATCCATTAACTTTTATCAAAGGCCTGTGTCGGTCTCGAAGTCGCCTTGTTAGAGGAAATACCCAAAAGTTTCGTTTTCTTGAACTAACATCGAAACAAGTCTCTTTGTAACGTTTACACATCTTGCTATCTTCCAATTAATTTCGTCTTAGAAACAGGCATATATATACGTTCATTCCCGTCCATTTGCCCGTGATAAAAGGTGCATACGCCTTTCATCTCACAACACACACGCAGACACACGACCCGAACAACACATCTTTAAGCAGTTCGAAAGTCTTCAAAAGTAAACATGTCGCCTATTTGTCAAACTCCCCATCCCAAGCTGGACACATTTATCGACTAGTATAGTCTATTTTGGACCTTAGTGCCCTGATACCTCTGAAGACGTTCCCTCAGTATTGTTCAGCACGAGAATCACGTGATTTATGTGCGGCGGCATCGCTGGCTTTGCCTTTCATCCTCTGGCAGGGAGGCTACATCACGCGCCCCTCTGAAATGTGTCGGATCGTGACAAAGTGAAAGAAAATGACCAATACTGTGGTCAGCGCTGATCCGCTCACAACGCCTGAACAGGCAAGAGTGATAATCGCCAGCTCTGATTAATAGGTGGTGTTGTTCGTAAAGTATGATAAATAGCCTGATATGAGAAAAGGAAACAAGCTGACGACTCGTCCGTTATCATCGCATTTCTCACTCCACTTGGCGAGATTGTTTGTGGGCAGGCACGTGCATGTTCCCGCCAGCAGTTGCTCTTTTTCTAATACATGAGCTTCTCAATTTGGGGTGTTTGGCTAAACTTCCAGGGGTGATTCAAAACATAACAGACCCGCGCTGGATGATATTGCATGCTGTCGTGGTTTCTAAATTAGAATAATACATTTTTCACTATCAGGGTACTTAAGGCACGAGTGACATTCAAGCTTCAGTGAAAGTATTCTGACTCAATAAAGTTTTGCACTGTTTCAATGTTATTCCGTAATTCGTGATTTTCTGTAATGAGTGAGTGAGTGATGGGTTTTACGCCACTGTGAACGTTATTTGAGTTGTGTCAGAGCGTGTACTTGATGTGGCAGAAGTGACGCACATCTCAGACGTTTACAACTTTGTTGAAAGCCCTGAGCACTTGCATAATGCTGACAAACAGATATAGACAATGAGGGCGAACCGGGATTCGAACCCACGACCATAGGTTATAACACGCCTAACTGACGCAACTCTGTAAAGCGAATTGTGGCGCCTCAGACGACTGGGCCACCCGTGCCCCCTTTCAATTAATGAAACCTCGTTTATACGAACTCCTTTCGATACATGTTTTGAGTCATGTTACCTCATGTTACCAACAGCATATTAGTCGACTCCCGATGTTGTTAGCGGTGCTCCGACTATCTCGAATTACGGATAACTCGATCTTATTTCGATTATCCCTTTTACGTCGTTGTAACGAGGCTTCAACGTACTATATACAAGTCAAGTCTTACATTTGAACTCTGGTTGTCTCAAACTACGGATCATTCTATCTACTCCGGGACGAGTTTTCGGTTTTCAGTGTATTCTGTAATGAGAATTCCGAAATCCACAGATTTGAGTGATTTCTCTCTAAACCATGTTATGTGTTATATAATGTGTCTATTATTTTGCACGATGACCTATAGTTGCGTGAGATGCGTTACACGTTCAACATGACCAATTTAGATTCAGCTCTTATAGGCTAGGATCGAATAGGCAGAAACAGGAACAGAGCCAGAGAATTGAGAATATATGAGTAATGTGGTTTAAATGTGATTGAAGATGAGTTTCATTTTCTGCTATTCTGTCCAAAATACGACCACCTTAGAAGTAAATATATTGATCTGCCTTTTTACGTACATCCCACTCAACAAAAAATTATATCGACCATGTCAACAACTGATAAAGATACTCTAAAGAAACTATCAATGTTCATTTATCATGCTATGTTAATTAGAATATGACCTTTTAAACTTATCTGCAATCACTCCCGAAAACAGAATTGTACTATGGGCCTGAGGCCTTTCAGTATGGAATAAAACTTATCCTTATCCTTAACATGACCAATGAAGTCTTGGCTCAGACTCCTCTGCAGTGACGTGACGTCATTAAACAGGTCTTATGGGAGGACTTTTCCCCAGATGTCGATATCTAATGTGTGTTTTTTCTTGCTGTTGTGGCAATTCGAGATGTGGGATTTACTGACTATTCAAGACGTCATACACGAAGCTTACTGTACGTTATGAGATCGGCGCCAGGGCTGCCACACACAGCAGTTAATCACTGTGATTATTACACCGGTCCTTCTGATTTGTTCAGTAAGGCCAGCTGTAGGATATTGACTTTCTGACATGTTTAGTATTCGCGGTTCAATAACGGAAAATTGTCTGAAAGCAATGGAACTATTTTCGTTATATGCAAGTTGATGGGAATCCCGTTAAAATCTCGTCCCAGATGAGAACACATAGGGCAAACTTGGTGGATGGGATGTTTACATGAACTAACAGGACACCTCGTGAGTCACAAGGCCAAGCTGTCAGGATTTTGCAAATGAAGTTAAATGTCGGGCGAAAATGGTAACCATGGTACCAGTTTTGGGCATGTCATGGAACGAGCGGTTCTTGTCCTATTCTAGCAGCTCTGGCGTTGTTTCATACCCGCTATAGATGTGCTCCCACTTAAAATCAGATTTCTATATATTCCGCTCTTTTTTACAAAATGTATTAAAATTGTATAAAGCCTATATGCATTTACACTCGGTATTTACAAACTGTATGGCAGCAAGGTGTTTCACAAGTCTTTCATATAGAAAGTCGATATACATGTGTTTTCAAATTTACGAGTGTTATTGATTATTCGATGCCCGGACATTTAATTATGGGTACATGTATGACATTTTTGAAGTGAGATTAATATCGACATTATAATAACTTCACTTCAAAATAGACCGCCTCCGTGGTCTAGTGGTAGAGCGTCCGCCCGGAGAGCGGAAGGTCCGGAGTTCGATCCCTGGCCGCGTCATACCAAAAGACGATAAAAGATGGTACTTGTTGTTAGCCTGTCTGGCGCTCGGCATTAAGGGGCCAAAACAAGGACTGGTCGCTCGGAGTCAGTAAACTGTGTCTGAGTGGGGTATTCATGTTAAACTGTGGCATGGTATCTCATTGAACTAGCACTATAAATCGGCGCCAATACAAGCAGCCACACACACACACACACACACACACGTGCATGCACGTCGCTATATAAGTGCAATAATCTTGGACGCGACGTTTAACCCCATTTCACCTCACCTCACTTCAAAATGTGCCAGCATCCGTCAGGTAGTGATGTTCACGTGTTTTATGTCCTGTCATTTGATTGGCTGATCTTATTAATTCACGGCTTAATTATTCACGAGGAGACATCCGGGCGTGCTGTGAATGTGTAGTCAGATCTAAACCTACAATGTGATCACCCATGTACATGAAATGTCAAATCACTGTCAACCACATGCTCTCGTTTTGTTACTAATATCTCTCGGTTCCCTCTTGAAATCAGATTGTCTGAACTGTCAATGTGATCTGTCAATGAAATAGGCAAACACTGGCGGATGTAGTGGGATTTTATTTGAGTAGAGATCAAGGCCGTGTTTGAAATCAGGTAGAAGGGGGCGATGCGGCTTAGTGCTACTAAAACCATACAGTTGGTGGCTCGTATCTTTATCTTACATGGTGGCTTATACTGAGCTTTCTCATCCTCGTTTATCCAGGCTTTTATATCGGAATTTTATGTTTAATGCG
Organism: Haliotis rufescens; assembly: GCF_023055435.1. Classification (NCBI taxonomy): domain Eukaryota; kingdom Metazoa; phylum Mollusca; class Gastropoda; order Lepetellida; family Haliotidae; genus Haliotis; species Haliotis rufescens. The sequence continues at coordinate 2,555,872 of NW_025964135.1, read as the reverse complement.
CTTGATCTTGAAGATGCGAGGCTCTTTACACTGAAAGGGGTGCTGTCCTTTGTGATAATACGATTCCATTCATAGTGATGTGGGTCCATGTCTGTTTAAACACAATAAATATTATTGAACCTATGGTCGTTGTTCTTTCCTTTTAGGGGGGCATGGGTGACCCAGTCGTCTAAAGGCGCGGCGATTCGCTCTGCAGAGTTGCGTCCCTTGGGTACGCCAGAAACCTATAATTGTTGGTTCGAAGTATTCCAGTTATATCACGGCGTGTCAGCTTAATGTGTGAGGAAAGCCCGAAGTGATGCAGGTCTCAGACGTTTACCACTTCGGTGAAACCCACGAGCACGGGTATGGTGCTGACAAACCTAGAAACATAATCGGGGCAAACCGGGATTCGAGCCCACAATCATAGATTTCTGGCGTGCCCAAGGGACGTAACTCTGCGCAGCGAATCGCGGCTCCTTAGACGACTGGACCACCCGTGCCCCTTTTAAATAATAAAGACAAAACCCTTTCCATATTCATAAAAAAATATCTGCCAAAAGCAGAGGCGATGGTAACACATAAGCTATGCAGGTAAACACTCACGGGTACTACGGAAAGGACGGATGTGTATCATAGTATTAGGTGAGGTGAGGTGAAATGGGGTTTAACGTCGCGTCCAAGATTATTGCACTTATATAGCGATGTGCATGCACGTGTATGTGTGTGTTTGGCTGCTTGTACTAGTCCGGACTGATGCCGATTTATAGTGCTAGCACACTGCGATACCATGCCGCAGTTTAACATGAATACCCCACTCAGACACAGTATACTGACTCAGAGCCGACCAGTCCTTGTTTTCGCCCCTTAATACCGAGCGCCAGACAGGGTAACAACAAGTACCATCTTTTAACGTCTTTTGGTATGACGCGGCTGGGGATCGAACCTCGGACCTTCCGCTCTCTCTGCGGACGCTCTACCATTAGACCACGGAGGCGGTCTTATCATAATATTAAACCGTACGGCGCCGAAAAATAATACCCTTTGAATATATGCTGACGTTTTTTACCCGTTAGGACACCCCTTTCGCAAACACCTTGTGTGATCGGTGACTTTCAGAGGTCCATTCATAAAACATTAATAATCGAGACTGAATATTCATCTGGCGTTGACATTTTATATTAAAGGATTCGTCCTTAAAGCGGGGTGACCGGATTGGCAAGGTTTCACTATGATACTACATAACATTCAAAAACGTGATTAATTCTTACGATTGGAGCTGATCAGTCAGTCACTGATTGCAACAATTTCCCGTTACTCATTTCAATATCTTTCATCTATAGGTAGAGGGTGCGATTACCGTGCAGCCATTAGCAAGTGAAGTGGAGGGATTTCGGGAGTATTTCCGGAACTTAAGACCTCAGACCAACCTGAGAAACCCATGGTTTATCGAGTACTGGGAGGAATACTTTAAATGTAAATATCCCGGAAGTGCATGGACGCCATTTAATGAGAATTATACAAAAGTGTGCACTGGCAACGAGGAGGTGACAGAAGAAAACGGATTTGAGCTTGAAGGTCAACTTCAGTTTGTCAGTGACGCTGTCATGGCGTTCGCCTACGCGGTAAAGGTATGTGTTGCAGTTCGTTTTTATTTTATTCCATATTTTAGTTGACACCATTATTAGATTCTCTTGTCGCTCTGGTATTATCATTGTAATTATGCTGATTGTCCATTTTTACACCTTTTTGTATTTGTTTCTTTACTTTTCTTTCATATCGATCACGTTTGCAATACTTTATGCTATTTTATGAAAAGTTGCTTTGTTGCATATGCGTTTGTATGATTGAGCCATTGATTAGTGTTACTCTTGTGACTGAACACGATGCCTTAATGTGGTTCATGTCAAAAGACGTCTTGGCTGGTGTTGACGGAATCAGATTCCACTGAAATCATTTACGCTTAAGTCAGGAGCTGCAGTTAACAGACGGGCGTTGTCAGTGTAAAAAGGGAAAATCTTCACGATTTCCCTATCGTTATTAATCAATATTTTTAAAGTTTTTAAAATTCAAACTCGTTTTGGAGACCTCACAGTACCAGTTGTTCTTTTGGATACACGAACGCCAACTGTAGATTTCAAGGAAGATCTCCACGGAAATGGTGTTGTCAAGAGAAAGGCGGCTTATCGATAACATTAAGTGATGCCAATGTGTCCAAGATATGCTCAGCTCTAGAGGGAATCAGTTTGTCCCCATGTCCCCATGTTAATCACAGTTAAGGTCACCGCCGTGTCAAGTATTTCGTGAACCGTCTCAGAGATTCTTGGGGGTGGTGGGGGTGGCGTGGGGGGAGTCGAGGTGGTTATGTTTGAAAGGTAAATGCTTCAACACATATAGTTTGTTCAACACATATAGTTCGTGCATACAGTGTGTTGAAACACATACAGTTTGTTCAACACAAATTATTATTTACGACATAGATTCTTTTACACATACAGTTTGTTCAACACATTCACTTTGTTCAACACATACAGTTTTTTCAACACATAGAGTTGGTTCAAGACATACAGTTTCTTTTACACATATTTTTTGTTCAACACATATACTTGATTCATGACACACAGTTTGTTCAACACATACAGTTTGTTCAACACACAGAGTTTGTTCAACACATACAGTTTGTTCAACACATACAGTTTGTTCAACACATACAGTTAGTTTAACACACACATTTTGTTCAACACACAGAGTGTGTTCAACACATACAGTTTGTTCAACACATACAGTTTGTTCAACACATACAGTTAGTTTAACACATACAGTTAGTTTAACACGTACAGTTTGTTCAACACATACAGTTAGTTTAACACACAAATTTTGTTCAACACACAGAGTTTGTTCAACACATAGTTAGTTCAACACATACAGTTTGTTCAACACATACAGTTTGTTCAACACATACAGTTAGTTTAACACATACAGTTTGTTCAACACTCAGAGTGTGTTCAACACATTCAGTTTGTTCAACACATACAGTTTGTTCAACACATACAGTTAGTTTAACACATACAGTTTGTTCAACACATACAGTTAGTTCAACACATACAGTTTGTTCAACACATACAGTTAGTTCAACACATACAGTTTGTTCAACACATACAGTTTGTTCAACACATACAGTTAGTTTAACACACACATTTTGTTCAACAAACAGAGTGTGTTCAACACATACAGTTTGTTCAACACATACAGTTAGTTTAACACACACATTTTGTTCAACACACAGAGTGTGTTCAACAAACAGAGTGTGTTCAACACATACAGTTTGTTCAACACATACAGTTAGTTTAACACACACATTTTGTTCAACACACAGAGTGTGTTCAACACATACAGTTTGTTCAACACATACAGTTCGTTCAACACATACAGTTTGTTCAACACATACAGTTTGTTCAACACATACAACACATACAGTTTGTTCAACACATACAGTTCGTTCAACACATACAGTTTGTTCAACACATACAGTTTGTTCAACACATACAGTTAGTTTAATACACACATTTTGTTCAACACACAGAGTGTGTTCAACACATACAGTTTGTTCAACACATACAGTTAGTTCAACACATACAGTTAGTTTAACACATACAGTTTGTTCAACACATACAGTTAGTTCAACACATACAGTTTGTTCAACACATACAGTTAGTTCAACACATACAGTTTGTTCAACACATACAGTTTGTTCAACACATACAGTTAGTTTAACACACACATTTTGTTCAACAAACAGAGTGTGTTCAAAACATACAGTTTGTTCAACACATACAGTTAGTTTAACACACACATTTTGTTCAACACACAGAGTGTGTTCAACACATACAGTTTGTTCAACACATACAGTTCGTTCAACACATACAGTTTGTTCAACACATACAGTTTGTTCAACACATACAACACATACAGTTTGTTCAACACATACAGTTCGTTCAACACATACAGTTTGTTCAACACATACAGTTTGTTCAACACATACAGTTAGTTTAACACACACATTTTGTTCAACACACAGAGTGTGTTCAACACATACAGTTTGTTCAACACATACAGTTTGTTCAACACATACAGTTAGTTTAACACACACATTTTGTTCAACACACAGAGTGTGTTCAACACATACAGTTTGTTCAACACATACAGTTTGTTCAACACATACAGTTAGTTTAACACGTACAGTTTGTTCAACACATACAGTTAGTTTAACACACAAATTTTGTTCAACACACAGAGTTTGTTCAACACATAGTTAGTTCAACACATACAGTTTGTTTAACACATACAGTTTGTTCAACACATACAGTTAGTTTAACACACAAATTTTGTTCAACACACAGAGTGTGTTCAACACATACAGTTTGTTCAACACATACAGTTAGTTCAACACATACAGTTTGTTCAACACATACAGTTAGTTTAACACACACATTTTGTTCAACACTCAGAGTGTGTTCAACACATTCAGTTTGTTCAACACATACAGTTTGTTCAACACATACAGTTAGTTTAACACATACAGTTTGTTCAACACATACAGTTAGTTCAACACATACAGTTTGTTCAACACATACAGTTAGTTCAACACATACAGTTTGTTCAACACATACAGTTTGTTCAACACATACAGTTAGTTTAACACACACATTTTGTTCAACAAACAGAGTGTGTTCAACACATACAGTTTGTTCAACACATACAGTTAGTTTAACACACACATTTTGTTCAACACACAGAGTGTGTTCAACACATACAGTTTGTTCAACACATACAGTTAGTTTAACACACACATTTTGTTCAACACACAGAGTTTGTTCAACACATACAGTTTGTTCAACACATACAGTTTGTTCAACACATACAGTTCGTTCAACACATACAGTTTGTTCAACACATACAGTTTGTTCAACACATACAACACATACAGTTTGTTCAACACATACAGTTCGTTCAACACATACAGTTTGTTCAACACATACAATTTGTTCAACACATACAGTTAGTTTAACACACACATCTTGTTCAACACACAGAGTGTGTTCAACACATACAGTTTGTTCAACACATACAGTTTGTTCAACACATACAGTTAGTTTAACACACACATTTTGTTCAACACACAGAGTGTGTTCAACACATACAGTTTGTTCAACACATACAGTTTGTTCAACACATACAGTTTGTTCAACACATACAGTTAGTTTAACAGATACAGATTGTTCAACACATACAGTTAGTTTAACACACAAATTTTGTTCAACACACAGAGTTTGTTCAACACATACAGTTAGTTCAACACATACAGTTTGTTTAACACATAGTTAGTTTAACACATACAGTTTGTTCAACACATACAGTTAGTTTAACACATACAGTTTGTTTAGCACATACAGTTAGTTCAACACATACAGTTTGTTGAACACACACAGTTATTTTAACACATACAGTTAGTTTTACACATACAGTTAGTTTAACACATACAGTTAGTTTAACACATACAGTTAGTTCAACACATACAGTTTGTTCAACACATACAGTTAGTTTAAGACATACAGTTAGTTTAACACATACAGTTAGTTTAACACATACAGTTTGTTTAGCACATACAGTTAGTTCAACACATACAGTTTGTTGAACACACACAGTTATTTTAACACATACAGTTTGTTTAACACATACAGTTAGTTCAACACACACAGTTTGTTCAACACATACAGTTAGTTTAACACATACAGTTAGTTTAACACATACAGTTAGTTTAACACATACAGTTAGTTTAACACATACAGTTAGTTAAACACATACAGTTAGTTTAACACATACAGTTTGTTCAACACATACAGTTAGTTTAACACATACAGTTTGTTTAGCACATACAGTTAGTTCAACACATACATTTTGTTGAACACACACAGTTATTTTAACACATACAGTTAGTTTTACACATACAGTTAGTTTAACACATACAGTTAGTTTAACACATACAGTTAGTTCAACACATACAGTTAGTTTAACACATACAGTTAGTTTAACACATACAGTTTGTTCAACACATACAGTTAGTTTAACACATACAGTTTCTTTAGCACATACAGTTAGTTCAACACATACAGTTTGTTGAACACACACAGTTATTTTAACACATACAGTTTGTTTAACACATACAGTTAGTTCAACACACACAGTTTGTTCAACACATACAGTTAGTTTAACACATACAGTTAGTTTAACACATACAGTTAGTTTAACACATACAGTTTCTTCAACACATACAGTTAGTTAAACATATACTTTTTGTTTAACACATACAGTTAGTTTAAAACATACAGTTAGTTTAACAGATACAGTTTGTTAAACACACACAGTTTGTCCAGACAACAATTTACACCCTGAGGCAAAATATGTTATTTCAGTATTTTCAGAACTATTTTTTATTAAAAAACGCTTCACAGGCCTTCAACATTAAGACACGTTGGTGTGCAAAACCATCCCTATCTTTGATGACCAGTCCTTGACCAAATAAAAAAAATCATCTTTCACTGACATCAGTGAGGCTCATATAAATCAATGTATCAGCAAAAGACTTAAATAGTACTATAGAGTATACACTTGCTGCCTACGAGTAACATTAAGTCCCAGAAACAAAGTTATCTTATTTTCAAATATATATGTCTAAAAAATACAAACTAAAATCCAATTTTAATTCCTGGAGCCGAGGCAAATCACTAAAGCCTGAAGTTGGACTCCTTTGTCAATGTATGTTCTCGGGTCTGGGAGACAGACCAATGCTGCCTTTTCTCTCTTTTGCCCTCACTATAGTTATTTGGTAGATAAGATACGCTTGCCTTTTTTAAGCAAATTGTGAGTAGCGAGTATGAAAAACCTCGTGTGATTACTGATTTTCACCGATCCATTCACATAATGTCCATAGTTATTTTGACTTTTACACGAAATGGACTCTGTTTCGGCGGATAATCGAGTGTGGTGATATTCTGTCATTGACGTTCCATCTTTACAAATTAACTGTTTTGGTCAAATAAACGCTTTCTATTCAAACATATCAGACAAGCACATTATGTTAAGCAACGTTTGGGTTTCATAATTTAGACTGAAAGTCAATAACGTATTTGCACTAAATTACGTTGTCTTTCCACAGTAAGAAAGACTTATGAAAACTGTAGTTTATTGCCAAAAAGTTCCTAGAAATCGTTACGGCATTCCAACCCAGCAAACACGTTATGACATAAAACGTGAAAATGTGGGATAAGGTCAGATTTGAAAAAAAAAATGTTGAATATATTTTTTGGGATTTCAATAATGTCACTGCAACTCATAGCAAATCCTACATAGGCGATAACAAAGCCATTAATCCATATCAATGTAACTATCGGCTTCGCGAGGATATATGAAAACGCTATTTGGGTAGACGGACGTCGTAACTCCAGCAGCTATACCCAACACACAATAGTCCCATTACAGCTAGACATATACCTTAATCATACCTTAATGTCCTCTCACCACTCAAGTGAATGTATGTGGCCAGAATTCATTTCTTTGTGTCAAAAATCTGTCATTTTTCTCTCACGGGATTCCGATTGCCTTCACGAGTATCATTTCCGAGTCACGTGACCGTCTGCGAAATCAAAATGGCGTCTGTGGACTGTCGTAAAAATGACAAGGCAGGAGGATTGAGATTGAAAATAAAAATGAATGACAAATAAAGTTCCAAGTTAACAAGATGGTGTCAGTAAGGCCTCGCAATGACAGGTTTAAGTCGTACTGTTAAGTTGGTTAGGGACGTCTGCAATGTCGTGGAGTCTGGCGCAGAAGTAATGTCGCCCCCAAAGTCAACTGACCAATCTAAGAAATAGCCTCTCCACGTATTGCGTTAAACTAAACTCGGTGTATTTGATATTTTCATAAGAAAATGAAACAGTGATTATATAAATAAGGCTACTATACTAATACATACATGCATGCATACATTCTTCCTGCCTATCATCAGTACACAATTTAATTCCATCTGTTTTTTTAAAAAGATTTTTGAATGAGACACGTAAAGCTTGGTTCTACACTACTTGTTGTTTCAATGAAACACATACACTTTAAGCTTGGGGCTTGATTCCGAACTACGTGAAACACGCACGCACACACTAACATCTTAATACAACATAGGGGCGGTCGGGTAGCCTAGTGGTTAAAGCTTCGCTCGTCACACCGAAGACCCGGGTTCGATTCCCGACATGGGTACAATATGTTAAGCCCATTTCTGGTGTCCCCCGCCGTGATATTGCTGGAATATTGCTAAAAGCGGCGTAAAACCATACTCACTCATTGTTGCTTTAAGTGTTTAAGAGGTCGCTTTCTGTCTTAGCAATTTCAGCTGACCTGTCCCTCTTTGGGCCTCATGTGTGTAAAAACGGTTCACATATCTTTTGTGAGTTTTGGTATTCATAGAATTTTCTGGGTTTTTTTGTATTGATATGATTTCTATTTTCGTATATTGATATAATTTCATTTTTATCTTTGGCTGCTCTGTTTATATACGTTCGAGTAGCTGTCCATCTCTCCGAAATAGAGTTAGAGTTAGTTAGTTAGCATCTCTCGGCTTCAGGAGCAATGGATTCAGGTTGATTGCAAGATGGACATACCTTGTCATAGTGATTTTTGTGTCCGAGCCTAAGGCATGAGATGGCTACTTCAGCTTTCCTTTCATTTGGGTATGAGGTGTTTTTTTGTGGATATGGGGCTTAATTTTGTATCTGCCGATCTTACTTGAGTCATAATTCATGACCGGTCCTCATATTTTAGTATTGACTGTTTCCCCAGGCTGTGCGGGAGCAGGTCTGTGGAGAGTACGAGGGGCTTTGTCCAGCCATGGAGAACATTGATGGCGACCTCCTGAAGAAGCACCTGCTCAATGTATCATTCACCGGTGAGTAATGCTACTATCGATCTAACTCTTCCCTACATGTTTCATAATGTTGGAAGGACAATCCGTCATGATAACGGATGGATGGCGACAGAGATGGTACGATGCTGACCTGCTTTGAGACTTTGATGTATAGCTTCATTGATGTGTTGCTGTGCAGTCATAGCAGAAAATACCTTCTATTAGTGATCCAACGTATTATTTTTAGGAGCAGACTAAAGTAGGGGTCAGGTTCCTACGTTGAAGTGAGTTAGTGAGTGAGTGAGTATGGTTTTACGCCGCTTTTATCAATACTCCAGTAATGTGACGACGGGGGACACCAGAAATGGGCTTCACACATTGTACCCATGTCGGGAATCGAACCGGGGTCTTCGGCGTGACGAGCGAACTCTTTAACCACTAGGCTACCCGACCGCCCCCTTGAGATGGAGGCATGTCGTTGCTCATGATGTTAACCCCCGTTTGGAATCCGGGAGTAAATCGTCCCCAGCTTCCCATGTGTGTCGTCAGAAATTACGGGAAAGTGCATTGATACGTATACAATTATCCTAAGAGTATCTTGGATCAACAACGTTTCAAGTTTTACCATCAGATATTATTTAAGAAACAAAACTCGATAAGCATGTCAACTTCACACAATATGCACTGAGTCGGTAAATATTGAAACGAGGTGGAGGTTCCAAAGTGAGGTTTGAATAGAACCCCTCGGACACGATTGGTGAAACCATTCTTTGGTCTCCTTCTAAAACCTTCTAAAACAACAGTGTCACTCATTCATTCCCAAACTGAAGTACGCAACGCTGACTCAGCAATTTGTAAACATTATTTCGATACCATGCCATGAAGGTGTATATCATGCGTTTCCAATCCTTGTAGTGCTAGCACATCGAGATACCATGTCACAGTTTAACACGAATACTCCATTCGGACACAGTATTCCTGACTCCCAGCCGACCAGTCCTTGCGTCCATCCGCTCTCTAGCCAGACAAAGCATTTCCCGTCACGTCGAAGACCCGGTTCGATTCCCCTCAGTTCTGATGTCACCGCCATTGCACTGTTGGCATATTGCTCACAGCGTCGAAACCTTTCTCGCTCGAATACAACATAGGTACCATGATTATCACATGTATGCCTTCGACTATTTGGTATTTTTAATCTATGGTTTTCTCCCATTATTAATCCTGGCCTATCGGACTATGTTCGTTGTTTGTTATGTGAACCTTTGCGACATGCGTTACTGTTACCGAACACACCACGGAGATGGCCGAACAAAATACGGAGGTGGCCGAACACACCATGGACCTGGCCGAACACACTACGGAGGTGGCCGAAGACACTGCGGAGATGACCGAACACAACACGGAGATGGACGAACACACTACGGAGGTGGCCGAACACACCACGGACCTGGCCGAACACACTACGGAGGTGGTCGAACACACCACGGAGGTGACCGAACACACCAAAGAGGGAGGCTTTCTGTAGACATCCTGTTATTTAGTGTGCGGAGGAGACACAAATAGAGATCGAAAACAATGCTTTTGGTTGATAATATCAGATGATGTGCAGTGGTTGCTGGGTCGGTGTTGAAAGCGTAAGAGGACGATACACGGGTGGGCTAAAAAGATACAAATATCGACGCAATAAACAGACTTACCCCCTTCTTTGAGAAAACGCACGAAACTATTGCGCGTTTTTTTATGAACCGAGAAATTTGTGATTTCTTTTGTGGGGAGGAAGATATTCAAGTAGGTGAAGGTTATTTTAAATATATATTGTCGGTCATAAGAAGGTATACACTTGAAAATTGGATTTGACCAAATTAATACAACTGTTATCAAAAAGTTACTAAGCGGAAAACAGTCGCCGAAACTTAGGGTCCAAACATAACTATGATACCTGTATCAAATACAGCACCATCATGCTTTGTTTCATTTTGAGGGGGAATGGGTGGCCCAGTGGTCTAAGGCGCCGCGATTCGATGTGCAGAGTTGTGTCCCTTAGGCACGCCAGAAACCTATGATTGTGGGTTCGAATCCCGGTTCACCCCGATTATGTTTCTAGGTCTGTCAACACCATACCCATGCTCGTGTGTTTCACCGAAGTAGTAAACGTCTGAGACCTGCATCACTTCGGGCTTTCCTCCAACATTAAGCTGACACGCCATGATATAACGTGAATACTGTTAAAAGCGGCGTTAAACCCAACTCACTCACTGTTTCATTTTTAGTCGCCATCAACCATAGGTGTATGCTTTCTTTTTCCCGGCAGTTTACAAAAAGCCTTACCAGTCGATGAGTAATATGGCGATGACATGACGGTCGTCCTTCACTCCGCTCGCTCACTGGGTCCCATCTCACTGGATTGGCGGTCTTGGCGATCAATGGGCGGATAGCGTCCTTGCAAGCATTGTAGCGTTAGTACAACTAGAATTAGCCGATGTTTGAAAGCTATCAATTTTTCTATCAAATATGAAATATCTAGGACTAGTTTGCCCTCAATCTGCGCTGACAGCCGCGTACTGTGTGATAGCATCGGGTCGCGCATCACTTTCAATGAGGTCATATCTCATGAATAGTTCTGTCAAAAACTGTACAGCGGGTTAGCGGAACCATGCCACTATGATTTAATGCTTGTATATAAACCTATGAATCACGTGGAGCGTCGGTTGGTTTGTTTCAGAGACATTTTTTAAATTATTTTCAAATGTAAAATATTTGTTGAGTGGAAAGTTTATATAGAATCATTTCATTTCAATTTTCATTTGTTTCGAAAATCATTTTGATTTAGGTGTCTTTTGATTTGAAGTGCGGGTATCCTGGTGGTTGAAGCCTGGCCTTGCCACGCCGAACACCAGGTTGGTTGGTTGGTTGGTTTTTTAACGCCGCACTCAGCAATATTCCAGCTATATGACGGTGGTCTGTAAATAACCGAGTCTGGACCAGACAATCCAGTGATTAATATCATGAGCATCGATCCACGCAATTGGTATCGATGATATGCATCAACCAAGTGAGTGAGCCTGACCGCCTGATCCCGTTAGTCGCCTCTTACGACAAGCATAGTCGCCATTTACGGCAAGCATGGGTTGCTGAAGACGTATGCCCACGCCGTCAAGGTACGAAAACAAGCAGCTGTTTCAACCAGCCGACCTGGCCGCTTGTAGCAACCTGCATGTATCTTTGCCAGCGACCCGTGAACATCCGGGGTAGAATAGGTCTTCAGCAACCCATGCTTGCCGTAAGAGACAACTATGCTTGTGGTAAGAGGTGACCAACGGAATCCGGTGGCCACACTCGCTGATTTAGTTGATGCTTGTCATCGTATCCTAATAGCGTAGATAGATGCTCATGATGTCAATCACTGTATTGGCAGGTCCAGACTCGATTATCTACAGACCACAGTCATAAAGCTGGAATATTGCCGACTGTGGTTTAAAACAACAAACAAACAAACTTGTCCATCGATGGGAAATGTAATCTGACAAACTCAAGTGTGGATAAAAGTGAAGAAAGCACGCTGTCCCCATGCTTGTCGTTAGAGCTGCCTAATTAGCATCGGGTGGTTGAATGTGCGACTTGGTTGTCTGTGTGCTCATGCCGTCAGCCACTGGTTTGCCTGATCCAGAGTCCAGGGTTTATAGTCCGTAGTATAGCTGAACCATTACCCCGCGGTGTTAAACAACATGCACTCACTAACTTGCCTGAAAACCCTCGATTAGCCTGAGTGCGGATCGATGACGTCATGTTGCCCCTGCCATATCCCATATTGCCCCGTCTTCAGACCGCTCCCATTTCACCCGAGGCCAGTGCCTATAAATATTTATGGTGCATCTCCCAACATTATCAGACAATCTATATCTGTTTCTTTCTCTGGTTGCACATGTATTTCCAATAAAGACGAGATACATTTTTATGTGCAAATAAACCTATAAATACTTTGGTCAACAGGTACAGATTCTATATTCGGCAAATTCCACCGAGTATTTCTTTGAAAATACAGCATCATTATTTTAGTTAACGGTGTGATAAACTCCTTATTTAATGCTTACTGGGTAATGCCATTTTGTGTCATGCTGAAATGAGAAATAACACAAAAATTGTGCACGTATTTTACCGTTATGATGATCTGAATGTACGAACCTTCTAACTCAACGTTCTTAAACACAGATTAACATGATAACCACGATTCGCGAATGTTTGAAACTGACGTCGGGGACGTGATTTTTACCAAGTTGGTGTAAAACGCTGCAATCTGCATCGCGATTAATGACAAAAAGTCACGATTTTATATTTTATTTGTTAACAAGTCTTAAAACTAAAACTCTACTTAATCATGATATCAACTTGGAGGCAAATCTCATATTAAAAGAAAGGCATCAACTCAAGACAGTGTTTCAGCGTGTTTTTACAATCTTTGATAACCAAACTTAATAAATTACTTTTTTTATTTTTCCATCAACATTGACAAATGATATAAATACACGATCCTTTGATTCTATAGTAATAGATGCTGGGCTTCGAAATGCGGATCTCACATCAATCACATCGCCTGTAACCGTTTTGTGACAGCTCATCAAAATATCTAACTCCCGAATACGGTTCACACAATTTTTAATAATAATCTTTTTACAGTGATGAAAGTTTGATTGATCCGTTCGTTTGATGGCATTTCTTAAGTTTTATTTCCCAATCGCAGTTTTCTCACGCATTGCGAAAATGATAGCGAAAAAAGAAGTCGTCATTTTGGCAAGTGCTTGTCAGCTGGCTGTCATTGTCGATATCAAATCCAGGACGAGATTTTCGTCCCCTACTTCTGAGGAACTGGAAAATCTTCTCTTTCCTTGCAATTACAGATTGGAGCACGAATACCGGAACCGTAGCTAACAACTACATTTTGACATTGGTCTTACAGCTATCTGACCCGCCCCGTGAAGATCCGGGGTAGAAAAGGTCTTCAGCAACCCATGCTTGCCGTAAAAGGCGACTATGCTTGTCGTAAGAGGCTACTAACAGGATTGGGTGGTGAGGGTCGCTGACTTGGTTGATGCATGTCATCGTATCCCAGTTGCGTTGATTGATGCCCATGATGTAAATCACTGGATTGTGTGGTCGAGACTCGGTTATTTAGCTGGAATATTGCTGAGTGTGGCGTTAAACAACAAACATACAAACAAACCTATGGCTATCTTAGGACAAGTGTTTCTGAAACTGTAATGTTTAACTAGAATTGATAAGACCTGCAACAAAAAACTGGCTTTGTTCAGAGGAGCCCGTGGTAGGTGGTGCTGAAACCGCTGAATCCCTGTAGGACCCCGGATGCAAACAGGTCACCAACAACCTATGCTTGTCGTAAGTCGATGGGTGGCCAGGTTGGACTACTATTCAAAACGGATGTTTCAGAACTGCAGCTAGTTCTCGAGCTGAGTTGCACCGCGCACAACTAAAAAATTTTGTTTCGAAACTTGAGGGGGCAAGGGTGGCCCAGTCGTCTTAGGCGCTGTGCAGAGTTCCGTCCCCTGGGCACGCCAGGAACCTGAGATTGTAGGTTGGAATCTGAGTTCGCCATCATTGTGTTTCAAAGTTTGTCAGCACCATACCGGTGCTCGTTAGTTTCACCAAAGTGGTAAACGTCTAAGACCTGAATCACTTCGGGCTTTCCTACCACATCAAGGTGAATCGCCGTGAGATAGCTGGAATAGTGCTCAAAACGGCGTAAAATCCAAGTCACTCACTCACTCATTCTAAATTAGCTTTCTTTAGACCTGCAACTAAGCAATAGTCTTCGAGATTAGGCCCAAAGACACAGGATACGCCCGACGCTTCCAGGATGGCAACATTGTGTTTCGTCTCTCTGTGATTTAAAATACAAGCCACAAAACCTCTTCGAAAATCATACAAAATCTGTCCGTTGTCCGATTCCGACAATATCATGAGCATGTGTTTATAAATCATCAAGGTGGTTAGGTGAAATGGGGTTTAACGTCGCGTCCAAGATTATTGCACTTACATGTATATAGCGACATACATGCACGTGTGTGTGTGGCTGCTTGTACCTGTCCGGACTGATGCCGATTTATTGTGCTAGCTCACTGAGATACCATGCCGCAGTTTAACATGAATACCTCAGACACAGTATACTGACTCCGAACCGACCAGTCCTTGTTCTAGTCCCTTAATGCCGAGTGCCAGACAGGGTAACAACAAGTACCATCGTTAAACGTCTTTTGGTATCACGCGGCCGGGGATCAAACCCCGGACCTTCCGCTCTCCGGGCGGACGTTCTGCCACTAGACCACGGAGGCGGTGAATCACTATCAAATAGTGATGACACCAGGTGTTCGAGTAGGACACCTGCAATGTATACCGTTTCTACACAGTGGTTTTTAAACCGAGGAATCATTTATTCTTCAGTATTTCTGGGCGGTATGTTCATTAGGACAAGGGGGCACGGGTGGCCCAGTCGTCTGAGGCGCCGCGATTCGATGTGCAGAGTTACGTCCCTTGGGCACGCCAGAAACCTATGATTGTGGGTTCGAATCCCGGTTCGCCCCGATTATGTTTCTAGGTTTGTCAGCACCTTACCGTGCTCTTTGGTTTCACCGAAGTTGTAAACGTCTGAGACCTACATCACTTGAGGTTTTCCTCCCACATTAAAATGACACATGACATAACTGGAATACTGTTAAAAGCGGCGTTAAACCCAACTCACTCACATAAGGACAAATAGGTTATGCAACAAGATTATGCTAAATCGTATATGGGAGCACAACATCCACATAATTATCAGAATTGTCAGAGACAAACACTAAAAGAACAAGAATAGAAATCACAGTGCGTCGTCATCATTCTTGATATCCAGATACTCAACTGTGTCTCGTTGCTGTTACACTTTCGGTCATAGGCCATATCCCCCCTGTTGGAAACAGTATTAACATTTCCCTACTTAGCAATAAAAGAAAATGGCGACTGTGTATTTTACCCCAAGCATCCAGCATTTGACATCCAGACACTTTTGTCACTCTCGCCCGCGGGCATTTTGAAGCAAAGAATAAACGGACTAATAAACCAGAATTGGCGAGACAATAATCCCTAAAATCCCCTGGAATCATACGCTTAGATTAGCAAGCACAAGATGGGTTTCTGTTGTCCCGCCCAAGCAGACGGAGCGTTTCATGCTTGTACATAACTTCCCCACTATCCCACACAGTCGAGGACTCAAGTTGAAGGCAACGAGGGCTATCTTCATCCTATCTGCGCGATAGTCAGATTCCCCCCACAAAAGTGCTAGGAAATCAATTTTCTCAGGTTTCTTTCTAGCCCTGTGTACGAGGTCGCGATGGTAATTTGGGGATTAGTTGAGATGAAATTAGGTTTACAATCTGTAATTCATGTTCAAACTAATTATCCTTTGTTCATATAGACGCGCATGTGTGAGCAAGACTGTCCGTGCACAGGTCGTGAACAGTGACCATCGAGTTCTTGCTCCTTGTGGCGTTGGTATTTCAGAAATAGAAATGTCACTGCAAGAGAATAAAAAGTCTAGATTATCCACCGAAACTTCCATTTGGCGGAAAGGGTTAAATAGCTCTGAAAAGTATACGAAAGTATACGAATGCACGTTCGTGAAGGCGCTCGCTATGTTTTAAAATTAACCAAATTATATAATATGAATTAAATGTGGCAGCCATTAACCTGATCAAGGTTGCTACCTCTATAAGTACCCGCTATCTTAACGTGGTGTTATAATTGCATTGGCACGGATCCTGTTAAAGGAAGTGAGTGAGTGAGTGAGTATGGTTTTATGCCGCTTTTAGCAATATTCCTGCAATATCACGGCGGGGGAAACCGGAAAGTGGGCTTCACACATTGTATCCTTGTGAGGATCTTCGGCGTGACGAGCCAACGCTTTAACCACTAGGCTACCTCACCGCCCCAATCCTGTTGAAGATTGAGTGCGTGAGTTGGGTTTAAAGCCGCTTCGAACAGTATTTTAGTTACATCATGGCGTCAGTTCAATGAGGGAGGAAAGCCCGAAGTGATGCAGGTCTCAGACGTTTACTACTTCGGTGAAACACACGAGCAAGGGTATGGTGTTGACAGACCTAGAAACATAATCGGGGCGAACCGGGATTCGAACCCACAATCATAGGTTTCTGGCGTGCCTAAGGGACACAACTCTGCACATCGAATCGCGGCGCCTTAGACCACTGGGCCACCCATTCCCCCTCAAAATGAAACAAAGCATGATGGTGCTGTATTTGATACAGGTAACATAGTTATGTTTGGACTCCAAGTTTCGGCGACTGTTTTCCGCTTAGTAACTTTTTGATAACAGTTGTATTAATTTGGTCAAATCCAATTTTCAAGTGTATACCTTCTTATGACCGACAATATATATTTAAAATAACCTTCACCTACTTGAATATCTTCCTCCCCACAAAAGAAATCACAAATTTCTCGGTTCATAAAAAAACGCGCAATAGTTTCGTGCGTTTTCTCAAAGAAGGGGGTAAGTCTGTTTATTGCGTCGATATTTGTATCTTTTTAGCCCACCCGTGTATCGTCCTCTTACGCTTTCAACACCGACCCAGCAACCACTGCACATCATCTGATATTATCAACCAAAAGCATTGTTTTCGATCTCTATTTGTGTCGCCTCCGCACACTAAATAACAGGATGTCTACAGAAAGCCTCCCTCTTTGGTGTGTTCGGTCACCCTCGTGGTGTGTTCGACCACCTCCGTAGTGTGTTCGGCCAGGTCCGTGGTGTGTTCGGCCACCTCCGTGGTGTGTTCGGCCGTCTCCGTGGTGTGTTCAGTAACAGTAACGCATGTCGCAAAGGTTCACATAACAAACAACGAACATAGTCCGATAGGCCAGGATTAATAATGGGAGAAAACCATAGATTTAAAATACCAAATAGTCGAAGGCATACATGTGATAATCATGGTACCTATGTTGTATTCGAGCGAGAAAGGTTTCGACGCTGTTAGCAATATGCCAACAGTGCAATGGCGGTGACATCAGAACTGAGGGGAATCGAACCGGGTCTTCGACGTGACGGGAAATGCTTTGACACTAAGGCTACCTCATCGCTCCCACAGCGTATTTCGGATGGAGCTAGATCAGGGACGAGAACAACTGCAGATGCAAGAAGAATTCCTTGACCCAATGGCATCTGGCCTTTGCACTGATTCTAATCCAACAAATATGGCCCCACGATTGAAAAAGATATGAATATTATCCGACTCGCGTTGAACTCACAACCGAAATCGCCCAACAGCAACATACCCAATTGAACTGACATACGAAGAACATGCGCTTCTGACGTCTTGTCAATATGACGGACACAAGTCAACGTCTGACTGACTGTAGGCAGACATCTGTCCGTCTTTACCAGGCAATTTGTGTTAAGTTTTAAATAACATAATTATGAAAATAGAATCGGACACGAAAATTAATTTTATCCGTTCCAAACTGACGTAAATGAAACCATTTTTCTCCCCGGCGCTATCACAGGAACCTCTGATCACGTGACCTGTCTGGTCTGCTTGTCATTCGTCCTTTTGATTGTATTGCGGGTGCCAGTATTGAAGCTAGACGTCCATTTTTAGAACTGGAGAAGACGCTTGATTGAAGTCAATGTTTGTCATCGTCTCCAATCATGTTGACACGTCAAGTTCTTTGATATTCATAAGTACATAAAATTATTTATAAACTTTACAATGCCCGAGCGTTGCATGAGTTTAGGAGGAGGGGGTTGGAATGGGGTGGGGGTGAGGGTGGTCACGTTGGGGTAGCCTTGTGGTTAAAACGTTCGCTCGCCACGCCGAAGACCCTGGTTCGATTCCCCACATGGGTACCATGTGTGAAGCCCATTTCTGGTGTCCCCGGCGCTGATATTGCTGAATCTTGCTTAAACTGTACCCACTCACTCACTCACTCACTCACTCACATGAATGAATGTTGCAGTTGGGAATATTTTAGCTGTTTCACTACAGACTGCCCCACCGGTGGCATCAGTCACCAACACACGCAAAGGCAAGTCAAGTGTTCAACTGTTAAAAAACGGGTACATATGGTACATATCAAAAGTGGGAATTACATTTAATTAATTTCATAACGTAATGTAACGTGTGCGTTACTAAAGTTACTCTATTCGTGGTATGTCTCCTTGTTAGACCTTCGAGGATCCTCCTTGCTGTAGTGGTAGAGCGTCTGCCTGGCGAGCAGGAGGTCAGCGGCTCGATTTACGGCCGCGCTTTACCAAAAGAAGTAATAATAAATGGTACTTTTTGTTACACTGCCTGACGCTCGGCACCAATTAAAATACACGTATTTAAGTGAAATAATTTTGCAAACAACCTTCAACCCCATTTTACCTCACCTCACCTCACCTCACCTCACCTCACCTCACCTCACCTCACCGCTTGTCTCAAGAGCTGAGTTAAATGAGGATTTGCCCCGACACGAGTATTTTCGGACCATCGTATATATATGGAATACTGTTGTTTCCGGCATAAAACAACATTCACTCTCAAGCGAGAAGTCATCCAAGGTGTATACTAGGTCGGGTAATGCCTTCTCCCTCTTCCTCCTCTGTCAATACATGGTCTACATCTTCCTCTGCAGGTTTATCCGGACAACACTTCCAGTTTCTGTCCAATGGCGACGGCCCGTCTCGATATCGGATCCTCAACTTCCGGCGGAACGACGCAGGTCACTTTGAATGGGCGACCGTCGGCTACTTCCGGGGTGGCAATCTGACAGTCGTAAGTCTCCGAGTACTTGTAGCTTGTAATTGATGGTTTGATGAGAGTGTTGCGAGAATAGTTTAGTACATCCGAGTCTTGGTATTTAGTGAACAGAAGGGAAATCTGTCGCTTTCTGCATCACATACAGGGCAATACACATCGTGACACTATTCGGCGATATATGCAAGAGTCACGTTCGAAGTTTAATTGGTTCATCAACTGTTCAGTGCATAGACGTCTGTGAGTGAGTGAGTTTTGTTTAACGCCGTTGGAACAGTATTTCAGTTATATCACGGCGCGTCAGGTTAATATGCGAAGAAAATCAGAAGTAATGTAGGCCTTAGATGTTTACCACTGAAGTGAAACCCGGGTATTGTACCGACAGACATGGAAACATAATCAGGGAGAATCTTAGAATCGAACTGGTCATTATTGCTTTTTGGCATCTCAAGGGCCGCAACTCTTCACGGCGAATCCTAACACCGTAGGCTACCCGTGCCTCCATAGATTCTGTGAAGTTGGCAGGGCGCCAGTGTTCGCGCGGCAGTCAACAGGTACCGAACGAAACACAGCCTTTCTTTCCTCGTGGACATCATCTCGCTCGTAGCGTGTGATTTAATTAAATACATTAACTATGAAACTATATGTCAGCGGCCCATAGACATCTGTACACTAAGGCTTACATCGCCACTGTTGTTGAATTATAAAACCTCACGATATGTGTAACGCCGCAATCAGCAGTATTCCAGCCACATGGCGGCGGTCTAGAAATAATCGAGTCTGGACCAGACAATCCAGTGATTGAAGTCCTGAGCATCGATCCATGCAATTGGGATACGATGACATGCATCAACCAAGTCAGATGCCTGATCATCCGATCCCGTTAGTCGCCTCTTACGACAAGCATAGTCGCCATCAAGGCAAGCATGGGTTGCTGGAGACCTATTCTAACCCGGATCTTCACGGGTCCGTCACGATGTGAAAATATTTACAAACATATCAGTTCTCCCGAAATATGATACTAACCCTGTTTCAAGTTGTCAGTGTCAATGAGCTAAAACAACTAAAGTCCTGCATGTATTTTTACTGTTTTTCAATTATTTGCCCTTGATGCCAGTATCACTGATCATTATTCATTTCCACACAAATTCAATCAGGGCACATCCGCACAGCTATCACATCTTCTTATTCATCACTTACATCTTTACCTTCTGCGTTATTTTCCCAATGAGTTTTTTTAACACTCAGTTGTCCAATCCACGCCCCATGGCGCTGTCGATACCACTTTTTCCAATATTTCTCCGTTGCCCGTTACTAATGCTTTAAAAGTCGCTTCGATTCGCCCACAGCAGTCAATTAGTATTCTGCCCCCTAGACAATCTTGGTCTGCTTGTGTAATCTGGTTACGTTGAAATAGATATTGACAGAGTACTAGGAGACCATCAGCCTGCAGTGTCAATACTTCCCGTGCCTTTGTCTCAAACGGAACGAAAGGAGCAACTTAGTCAGAGGTTTCAAACTACAAAACAATGTATAAATCAAATCAAACTTTACTAATCACAACACAGTGCCCTAAGCAATAGCTATCCGATAGCTCGCTGTCTCAAAGGAACATTACAAAATAATTTATAACACTCACTAAATGTAAATTGCTTGTTTAGAATAGATCATGTTTGGTCAGAGGTGGATTTACAGGCCATATCGCAGCAGGGGGAGGTAACTCTTCACGCCTGTGAGGCGATACAAGTCGATAAAAGGGATGCTGCAACTGTTTACCGTCTGTATCGCAACCCGGTTGATTTAAAGCAATTTAGCTATGTCATCACATACGCAATTCAGACATGACTGCAGTTAATGTCTGTTAAATCGTTAAATGATAGAGATATAGAGATGTTATTGACGAATGTAAGCGTAATCGGGCGTTATCCTGGCTAATCGACTGGCATAAAATCATTAAGAGACATAAATCACTGGATAGCTTACAAAGTGCCAGCGCAAACACATTCCCATCTCGAAATACGTATGCGTGCAATCAATTGAAACAAGACATCGGTTTAATCACTTCCAGACTGTATTCCCTTATAGGTTGGCCCAGTAGTCCAATGAGTCCCTTAATGTATGCAGAGGTCCGCTAGTCGGGGTTCGAATCCAAATTCTAGCGAACATAATCCTAGGTTCATCAGCAGCATGCCCTTACACGTAGATTCCGTCGGTAAGGACTGTCTAGTACAGGTATCCGCGTGTGCTTAGCTCAGACAATGAGTGAGGATATGTTTACGCCGCTGATACGCTGTGGAATAGCTGAAAAAAATCAAAGCAGCGTTAAACCCAGCTCATTCGGAAGAACAAAACCACAAACATCCACATATGTTGTCAACTATTTTCCAGTGCATCACGTGGTACACATGCCTTCAGAAATAGTAGAATGACGTGGTACACATGACTTCAGAGACAGTAGAATGACGTAGTACACATGACTTCAGAGACAGTAGAATGACGTGGTTCACATGACCTTAGAGATATTAGAATGACGTAGTACACATGACGTCAGAGACAGCAGACTGACGTGGTTCACATGACCTAAGAGATATCAGAGTGACGTAGTACACATGGCCTTAGAGATATAAGAATGACGTGGTACACATGACTTCAGAGACAGTAGAATGACGTGGTTCACATGACTTCAGAGATATTAGAATGACGTGGCACACATGACTTCAGAGATATTAGAATAACGTGGCACACATGACTTCAGAGATACAGAGATGACTCTTAACACATGAAATATAGGACAGCCCATAGCTGTGGACGTTGCAAACTGATCGAGGATGACAACAAGGCAGCAATATTTCTTCGAAATAGTCATGATCAATTAGGATCGGAGCAATTAACATTCTGTGTGAATGCTACAAAAGACTATGCTGCCTTAGGTCTTACCAAAAAGTAATTGTTCACAAGAAGACTTGAAAACTAAAATGTTGTGGATAAAAACCCACATTTCAATGAAATAATTGTTTGTCTTGAAGCAGTTGGCGAACAAATCCTCTGTCTCTAACAAAATACACGTAATTAGAATTTGTAATGTCAACCTCTTTTAACCCATAATGCTTAATCAACGGTGCTCAATACCACTTTATTAGAATATGTACTAGTAGCTTATACAAAATCTAATTCAGCCACTTTTAGTACGCTGTGCTGACCCAGTGCTGTTTTATACCAACCCAGTAAAAGACATCGCTTTTCTCGTGATTCTGGAAATGGTTTTGTCGCTCATACGTTTTATACATTTTAACCACATTTACCCTACTTCTCCTTCCCAATGTCCTTTGACCCGTAAAGGTCCGGGGTAGAACAGGTCTTTTCAGGAAACCATACTTGCCGTAAAAAGGCGACTATGCTTGTCGTAAGAGATGACTAACAGGATCGGGTGGTCAGGCTCGCTGACTTGGTTGATGCATGTCATCGATCCCACATTGCGTGGGTCGATACTCATGATATCAATCATTGGATTGTCTGGTCCAGACTCGAGTATTTACAGACCGCCGTCATATAGCTGGTATATTGCAGAGTGCGGCGTTAAACAAACCAGCCAACCAATGTTCTTTAGTACCGCATTAGTCAAACCCATAGCCACAACCCCTTTCCCTCCGATATATCTACCCAGTGCTGTTGGATACCACATTGGTAAAATTCAAACCTTATGCATTTCAGCTTAATGAGGTGCGGTAAAATTGAGTTTAACGTCGTGTTTTTTAAGATTATTGCACCATAGAGCGACTTGTATGCACGAATGTGTGTGGCTGTGGTACTAGTCTGGACTATATCTGGTTGTAAACTGCTCGCCCACTGAGTTACCATGCCGCAGTTTTACTTGAATACATTATACTGACCAGTCCTTGTTTTAGCCCCTTAAATCCAAACGCAAGGCAGGGTATCAACAAGTTCCGCCTATTAACGTATTTTGGTATGACGAGGCTAGGGGATCGAACCATCGACCTTCCCGTCTCCGGGCAGATTCTTTACCCACCGGACCACGGAGGCGGTCCTTCTGCTTTGTAAGAAACATGTCCAATACATTCCACCCAAGTTTCCCCCGCTATTCTAATGGACAGAGTATTATCCGGGAGTGGGTGGGCACACGCTGCACGGTCCACTGTACCTTGTATAGTATATCACTGTCGTGTATACCACCTCCAAACTCCACTTGGACTGACAAGGAATGCCACTCCATATCTAGTTGAACCTGCTGACTCGTGTCGGTGTAGGAGATCAAGATTGACACTTGTATCGAATACTCATCTTACTACAAGACCAGGGAGGAGCTCATCACCTTCCTGTGCCTTTCATCTTCTCCGTCAGTTCCATGTGATGTGACGGCCCTTCGCTTTCAGCAGGCGAGGACTGAAACAATCTGACAGAATCTTCCCCACCTTCAATTGTTCCTGTAATTGTGTGTCTTGTGCGGATGAAAAACACGTTGAGTGTTTAATCTTGTACTGCAACGAAGAAAATCGGTCCTTTGAGTTAGAGAATGAATGGGGCTTTGTAGGTCTTTCAGCAGTATTGGTACAATAAGAATGAATGTCACAATGTGTATCCATGTATGCATAACGAGGATATGAGTATTGGGCTCCCTAAGGCACCATCAACCTGGAAATCCTGACGTGTTTTGGGGGCTTATTTAATTTCTTCTTTCACCACATTTATATCTGAAGAAAAATACATAGGACAGAAGAACATGGCTGAAGTGCAGGTCTAAATGAGTGAGTGAGTGAGTTGGGTTTAACGCCGCTTTTAACGGTATTCCAGTTATATCGTGACGTGTCAGCTTAATGTGGGAGGAAAGCCCGTGATGCAGGTCTCAGACGTTTACCACTTCGGTGAAACCCACGAGCAAGGGTATGGTGCTGACAAACCTAGAAACATAATCGGGGCGAACCGGGATTCGAACCCACAATCATAGGTTTCTGGCGTGCCCAAGGGACGCAACCCTGCACAGCGAATCGCGGCGCCTTAGACGACTGGGCCACCCGTGCCCCCGGCAGGTCTAAAGATAATGTCATTCTCATTACAACACTGCTAGGTACGGAGCGGACAGGCCATCTCTGTAAGCTAGTTAACCAAAACAAAACTCACTGAATGTAGTGTGCAGTGTATTCAATCATCATGGCATGTTTGATGTAGTCACAACAATTTCAGCAGGTTGGCCGGGTACAATAATTTATTGACTGGTTAAGTCTTGTAAAATGGACTCTACTCCTGATTATAGAGATTGTTTTGTCGATTGTGTTTACAAACATGTCACGTGTTCACTGATATTTCCCGTGGATAAACGGAGATACGAACAAAGCCATTACTTTGGTAATTTAGACCTTTACTAATCATACATAGCGATTATAACACTAAGAATGTAGTCTCTCCAATATTTAAAAAAGAGATTTTGGGAGAAGATGTACATTTGCTAAGACAGAAGACGAAACTCGAAATTACTCAGAATCATTCTCATGTCTGGTTTCTGATGGAGAACAATAATCAAATCGGTTTATTCCGCTTACCCCGTGATGCTGTGGCCGGCATTGAATTCAGGTTAACGTAATTAATGCGAAATAGAAGTTAGATACACCTTGATTTGAAGAAAACAGTTAACATATTTATATACGGTTCATTATTGCCGTCGGGTTTGAATAAATGACACTTTTTAAGGATAGCAACTTCTTTTATTCTTTGTCACGACGTTTCAGAGCTACTTCTTGTCTCTTCATCAGGTGAATGAAGCAAGACGTAGCTCTGAAATCTCGTGACAAAGAAGTTGCTCTCCATAAAAGTGTCATTTATTCATGTTCTCTCTACTTCTAAATGTCTATCACACACTTCTGCCGTCGGTTTTTTTGCTGGCCGAGGTTGGTATGGGAGTAAGTGAGTATGTTTTACGCCGCTTTTAGCAATATTCCAGCAATATCACGTCAGGGGACACTATACATGGGTTTCGCAGATTGTACCTATGTCGGGAATCGAATCCGGGTCTTCGGCGTGACGAGCGAACGCTTTAACCACTGGGCTACCCGATCGCCCGAGGTTGGTATGGGATTGAGTGGAACAAGTTCGGGGACATATGTCAGTAGTTATCCTTTAAATTTCAGAGTTATCCTGTCCGTGGGGGATTCCTGATCATATGATATCATACATCAATAACCATTTCCTTCTTCCCTTTCAGGAGTCCCCCCTCCAGTTTCGGGTAGAAGAACCCAGCCACCCGGAGTCAGTCTGTAACAAGCCGTGCGCCTTCTACGAGGCAAGACTCCCATTCGAAGGAGACCCGTGCTGCTGGATGTGCAGCCCCTGTAACAAGTACCAGTACCTTCCAACCAAAGACGCATGTGAAGAATGTCCATGGGGCACGCTACCGTCCTGGTTGAAGGACGAATGTATTGAGATCCCTCCCCGCTATCTGCAGTACCATGACGGAATCGCCATCGCCGCCATGACATTTGCCTCTCTTGGAGTGATAGGGACATCCATGGTTGTTCTGGTCTTCTTCATCTACAGTGACACTCCTGTGGTCAAGGCGTCCGGACGCGAGCTAAGCTTCGTCCTCCTTGGTGGAATCCTCTTCTGCTATGCAATCACCTTCGTGTTGGTGTCAAAGCCCATGACGTATACATGTGGAACTCAGAAGATAGGAATGGGGCTTTGTTTTTCCGTATGCTACTCTGCCATTTTGACAAAGACAAACCGAATATCTAGGATATTTCGAGCAGGGAAAAGGACTGTGAAAAGACCCAAATTCATCAGCCCTGAATCCCAGCTGGTCATATGTGGTAGTTTAGTGTGTGTCCAGATACTCATCGGACTCGTATGGCTTCTGATAAGCCCACCTAAATCTATACCCTATTACTCAAACAGGGACGACCATCAGCTAGTGTGTGAAGGAGCTGTCGGCTATTCCTATATGATAGGCTTTTCATATCCTATTCTTCTAGTGACTGTATGTACATTTTACGCGTTGTTCACTCGCAAAATACCAGAAGCCTTCAACGAATCCAAATACATAGGGTTCACCATGTACACCACTTGCATCATATGGCTTGCATTTGTAGTCATCTACTTCACGACGGCGAGTAATATTCAGATGCGACTTGCCACCATGTGCTTCTCAATCAGCCTAAGCGCAACAGTGGCGCTTATATGTATGTTCACCCCAAAACTGTACATAATCCTACTTCACCCCGAGAGGAATGTTCGTCAGTCCATGATGGCAAAGGCCGCCTTCACCAAGCCTAACAATGCTTCCGCCTTGAGAGTTGATTCTGGTACGCAATCTGACGGTATGTTTGAGGATGATGAATTCATGGACTAGTCCATGAGTAAGTCTTTTGTTACTAGCATGTACACATCCTCAAATGAGCACTCTGCCTTTATCCACGTTTACATTTAACACTGCATGAAACGATTTTCGGAAAGATTTCCAAATTGTAAAATATTTTTTTCGTGCTGTGATATTTATTGCGTTTTTCAAACTATTCCAAAATGTAAAATCATTCTTTTCATGTTGTGTTAAAAATATTGATTGACAAAAGGTTTCATTTAACACAGCATGAAACAATGTTCGGAAGGTTTCCAAATTGTGAAAAAAAATATTACTTGCTGTGATATTGTGTTTTTTCAAAGTTTTCCTAAATGTAAAATCATTCTTTTCATGTTGTGTTATAGATATTGATTGTCAAAATGTTTCAAAGATATGAAATATTCTGATTAATACTGTGTCGAGTATAAATAATGATCCTATTTAAATGCTTTAAAACCCTTGGGCCGAGGAATGAATGAGCTGTATTATTACTGTCACGAATTTAAATTGTCTTATAAGGCATGAACTACTTAATCTGCGGAGAACGGTTGTTTTGGAGGCATTGATATTCATATTCAGGATGTATAATATCGGGGTTTACAATTTATTCTTTGGTCGGACCTAATGGGTGGAGGATGTTTTGTCCTGAACAAGAATTTGAGTTTTTCTGTTTAAACAAACGAAAATGAAGTAGGTCGTTAGATTATATTTTCGGAAAAGTAATTTCTTTTACATCTCGGAAAGGACAGAACGTGTTTCTTTTATACATTCAAAACATTACATGGGCAATTTTAACCCACGAATTATTTTCATTCCAAGGAAATGGCAAAATTATTTCTTCCACTTTTTCCTTGGCCAAAGAAAAGTAGTCAATCCTTAGCAGAGTATATTTGATCACTCAAAGGATGCTGGTGCCGTTGTGTTAAGAATGTCAAAACTACTCTCAAAGGCTTGGTCGGCTGGAAACGTCTGAGAGACAACTGGACGACTACAACTTAACAGACAGATTAACTATAGTTGTATGAAAGACTTAGGTGTTCTTTAACTTCGTTTAAGTAGTGTGTGTTACTGACAGTACTGACAGTCTTGAAATAATACTGGATCTGTTTTCTGCACTATTACCTTAATACCTTCTACACGTCAGTTCTTAAACATACATTTATTGTTACCTGTTGGATCACACGCCACGAAGTGTGTGTGTGTGTGTGTGTGTGTGTGTGTGGGGGGGGGGGGGGGGGGGGGGGTGCGTGCGTGCGCGCGTGCGTTTGGTAGTGTGTGTGTGTTGGTCGAGTTCGAGAACCATCATAGAAAATGTCTGTGTACAACTCTTGTTTGATCAGTTCTGCACGTTTCTCGGAAACCACTATATATTTTACCGAATACAGAATTATTGAATAGCCTTCGATAGAGTTGAAGCACCTGTGTTGCGTTTGCAGGCAAGATACCTTACATTATTTCCCCATAAAACTTTGCAAGTGTGTTGAGCTAGGTTTTGCAAAGATTGCGGGGAATATTAGTGACTCTGTCTTCTTGTTTGAGCTCAAGCGTTTTAGGAAATAACTCAAAATAATTCGACATTGTAATCTACTTTTCTTTAAGAATGGATGGCACCAAACGCTTCGTGACGTTTCTGAAGAGACACGACATTCGCAGTGTCCTTTTGTAATATCAGTTTTACTCGATCCCTCACTCACCCAATACTCCAGTTGCAGAAGCAAATGGTGACACGTCTTACCTTTATCCATCCATTCGAGTAAGTTTCAAATAACAAAATCGATGACGCTGTTAAGGTCAACACAGCTTTTATGTCTGTCACCATTGACCCTTACAACTGTTTACATATTCTCCGGACGAAAACAGAAGGAAATGTTAATGGTTCGTTTTTCTTGCCAGTGATTGATTATATACAACCCCAAGTAACGCACGGCATCCGACATTCCTTGTATTTAGAGGAAGTACTTTTTCACACTGGAGAGATGTCTTTGAAATTATCTTTTCACAAATCAATAGCAGTAGATGTTGGATAACAGAACCAATCTAAGCTGCCCACTGACTTTATTAAAAAAAAAGTTGAGAACGATTCCGGAGTCTTCATGAAATAGACAACCAGTCGGTATTCTTATTAACCTCGCGGTAGAGACAAGGTAGATTGAGTGTTTCTGTATTTTTAGAAGTGGGAATTAAATACAAGAGTTATGTGTTTTCAGTTGGAGGGGGTAATTTCTTGATCTGGAGCCAATTACCTTTACCTTCGCTGTGAGGGTACTTGACATAACCTCGGTCAAAAACAATTACGCGTATATTTTCGTATGTCAATCATTATTCTAGTAACAGTAGCATGTTATCATTGAGAAAAATTGCTCCGATGAATGCTTCATTTTGGGGACTGATTGAAAGGCAGAAAAGAAATTAACCGAAATTCTTTCTGATTTCTGAAGAGAACTCGATCATCGGCGGTCAATTAATCCAAAAACTTCGTCCTCGTAATCTCCTAAACACGAACTTCTTGACAAAATTATTAACTTCTAGCATGTCCTTTTTCTCTGTGCCACCATGCAATTCGTCAGGAAAATCGATTACACGAAAAACACCTCTTACGTATCTGGTGAATGTTTCGACTTCTACACTAAGGCAATGTCATTTTTTCCAGTTGCCAAATGCCGGCTTGGTTAAGTCATTTTTTAAAGTCTTCTCATAGTTTCTAAGTAAATTTGTTCCGTGACCATTTTATCTCCTTGTTGGTAGCTGTCAAGTGTTGAGATTGCCAACTGTTTTGCTCAGAGACTCGATTTCCTTATAAAACCCCATTTGGGAGGGCCTAATTTGTCTGGACCGCCATGACAAGATACTTCAAGCACTGGAAACCATGTACAACATGCACCGTCTGATCATCCCCTGGAACGCGCCATACATGCCGTGCACAGCTGCCTACTAAACTCCGTAACTGACTTCCTGGGCGCTATTTGGTAGTAATCAGATATTTTTAGCACATGTTAGTCTATCTGGGAATTTGTTGGTGTAGTTGGAAGTGATTTGCAGCTACACAAGTGTCCACGGGCAGGTCGGACACTGATACGGAACAGGGTTCTTGGGTTTGGTAATAGAGAGGTGTCATCTTGGCCGGGACTTACACGAGTGAAGGAATTGGGTTGGTGTGGTTAAGTGTGCATGTCAGGTACTTGTTCATCACTGTTCAGTAATGTAGTGTCAGTTAATGCGTAATTGGCAGTTTAACCATCGGTGTCAGTGTTCTGCGTTAGGTGTGTCTCAAGATGCTGCCAAATTTAAGCATGTTCATGGGTAAGTTCAGGAGTTAACGGGACGCCAAATATTGCATCCCACCAAATGTACGCAGATAATTTACACTGCAAATCATGCGGAAGTTAATTATACAACGGGTCCATAAAAGGTATAAAAGGGGCCCGTGAGAGACAAACCACGTATAAAAGGGGCCAAGGGGAGACATGTCACAAATAAAATGGGTCCAAGGGGAGTCAAGTATAAAATGGGCCCAAGGAAATGAATGAATGAGTATGGTTTTACGCCGCTTTTAGCAATATTCCAGCAATATCACGGCGGGGAACACCAGCTCAGAAATGGGCTTTACACTGGGCCCAAGGGGAGACAAGTCAGGTATAAAAGGGGCCAGGGGGAGGCGAGTCAGGTATAAAAGTGGCCCAGGGGGAGACAAGTCAGGTATAAAATGGTCACAAGGGGAGACAAGTCAGGAATAAAATGGGCAAAAGGGGAGCCCATCAGGAGTAAAATGAGCCAAAGGGAGACAAACCATGTAGAAAATGGGCCAAAGGAAGAAAGGCCAGGTATAAAAGGGGCCCAAGGGGAGACAAGCCAGGTATAAAAGGGGCCCAAGGGGAGACAAGCCAGGTATAAAAGGGGCCCAAGGAGAGACAAGCCAGGAATAAAAGGGGCCCAAGGGGAGACAAGCCAGGTATACAGGGGCCAAATCAGCACCCACTGACACGGATATTGCTGAGTGCGGCGTAAAACAACAAACAAAGAAACAGACATTACCTAGCACTCACGCGAAGGGATCAAATGAATGCGTTTTGCATTATCGCCCAAAACTTATTTGACACCATGGCGTGTCATTAATCCGCCATGTCCTTAGATACGGGATAACCTCTGTATTGTGGAAAGTTGATGAGGTCACGCTGGTCAAGACAACCCCTGGCATCTTTGCTACTCTTCGTTCAGTCGTGTTCAATAATTCATACAGGATTCATTTGTCTAAATGTGTTTTATACAACATGACATGTCTGATGGAGAACAAAGCAAATCTGAGACTCGACGTCATCGCCATGTATTTAGAGTTAAGATGTACCATCAGTTTGGCACCTAAAAGCCAAATGTTAAATAAGAAAATGCTCCACTTGTGGCATTCATCGTAATATAACATTTATCGTAATGATATTGGTTTGAGGTCGTTTTATCCTCGGGTAAGTGTCAAGTCAGTCATTAATTTTTTATAACAAAAAGTCAGTTGAGTTGCTAGGCTTGCGACTTGTTGAGTATTTGCATGGCCCTCAGACATGTGGGATTTTCTTAGTAATGGTAGTAGTTTGTTGTTTAACGCCGCAGTCAACAATAATTCCAGCTACATGTTGTATATGACGGCTGTCTGTATATAATCAAGTCTGGACCAGGCAATCCAGTGATTGACATCATGAGCATCGATCTTTGCAGTCGAGATACAATGACACACATCAACCAAATCAACGAGCCTGATCACCCAGACCTTTTCAAACCCGATCTTTACGGATCAGTAGTAGTAGTAGTAGTAGTAGTAGTAGTAGTATCATAATGGAGGTGGCTGCTGCGGGCGATACATCTGCACAGCCAGTTGGACACCTTCACCAGCAGGAGAGGCGTCCCTCAGAATGCACAGCCTGCCTGTAAAGAGGCAATAGATGTTAGGTTTGCCTCGTACTGTCGGGTACCCATACACAGATCAACATCAGCAACTTGATACAGGATCCTTGATGTCGGAATGGGCGTGGTTACTCTTGGTCGTCCCGACCTTGACCGATCACGTGTTGACCCATGCTGTTGAAACCGATCCATAGCCTTGTGAGTGAGTGAGTGAGTATGGTTTTATGGCGCTTTAAGCAATATTCCAGCAATATCACGGCGCTGGACACCAGAAATGGGCTTCACACATTGTACCCATGTCGGGAATCGAACCCGGGTCTGCGGCGTGACGAGCGAACGCTTTAACCACCTAGGCTACCCGACCGCCCCCCATAGCCTTGTGATATAGCCCTGCCTGCGAGCGGCCTGTGACGTTGTTTCCTTGCACTTGTCTTAATCTTGGCATGTTGTTGAACTGTCACTGTTCGATTGACGCAGATGCCAGGCAATCAAAAACCCTGCACTTAAATACCGTTCATAGTGCTGTTGCACGTGCAGCTCCATGGCTCTTTTGTTAATGCACTGGGTGCGTTTTTCCGAATCGTACGTGTTTCCGGACTTATGGTTTTCATGTCCTTGTTGTGACCATTTTGATCCGGGAAATTTGTCACTGACACTGTAACACATTGAACCTCTTCATTTTGCACCTCTTGGTCCGCTAATTTTGCTTTCGTGGCCAAACATATCAATATTCCGTTCCTTTCTTTTGAAGAGTATATATACTGTCTATTTTACTGTATTTCCGTTTAATAAATTAGTTAACAATGACAAACATTTACGAATGGAAAATGGCAGATGTTCATTAGGCTTTTGAAACCTAAACTTAATTAAAAAGTATAATTTTAATAACTTCCCCATGTAGCTCAATGTGTATTTGTTCACTGTCACCATAATAGGCTTTATGACGTCAAAAACATAATGTTGGCTGTCACCTAGGACATAGAGAATACTACACTTATTCTCGTTAGATACCATTTTTACGAAACGAGTGGACTTTCCATGGTATCAAATACCAAAGAAAGTTCACGAGTTTCGTAAAAATGGTATCTAACGAGAATGAGTGTGGTATTTTATTTATTACCCACGTTAAATATATATATATAACTTTAAGTACATAATAACTTTCGTTCGTTGACAGATCAAACTGAAACCGGTTGCAAAATCTGGCTGCGCATGAATAATGATCATGGGCATTGTTGACATTTCTTTGCATTCGCATTAACACCATGCCCTTGTTGTTGTGTTTGCAAACGTACAGCACCGACGTTCAAGATCTTTTGGGGGGAATTTCTTCAACTTATGGTAATTCAAGCTCATTGTTGTTAGTACGCAGGACAACGATAAGAAAATTTTAAAAGTCACTTTAGCGCCGCGTCCCGGCTGTGCAATTAAAATGGTTCGGTTTCCTTGATCTATCAGCTGAATTTATTTCCTGTCCGTACCATTTTGGAAGAGGGAAATCGTGTTCGACAAAGACATTCATGTTAACTGTACTGAAGACGTGAAAATCAACAAACTCAAATTTGCATGTCAGTGCACGTGACAGCTTCGAACGAAGGGCAAGGTCACCACCGGAATAAGAAAAGATAACCGTGATCTACTCACAGCGTTTTACGCTAGAGAGAGGGAATGGTATTGTTCATATTTAGGATAGATTTTGGCCACATCATCGGAAGTCAGGCACACTTCTTTGGAGTTTTCGAATGATTTGTGACGGAAATGTTCACCTGGTCTGGTCTTGCAGTCGTGTATGTTCATTCACGAATAAGCACTTCCGGGAGAATTTTCACAAAATACGCTTCGAATGGCGACACTGATGGCACAACCGGAGGATCGAACGTAAGTATAGATATCTGTCCAGATAGTTTAAACTGATTTTATTTCACCACGCTTATCCTTTTACGTCAAAATCAAATTGAAAGACGCGAAAGTGATCGGGTGCGTCACGCTCATTGGGACCCTCGATCCATCGATAGACATTGCATATGGATATGCATGTCTCGATTATATCATGTCTGCAGTAGCTCTATGCTGACCAATATAGAATGCAAAGCGAATTTAATGCGTGTGATGATCTTGTTTGGTTTAATAAAGTGTGTGTAAATGTCTCTCGATTTCGTGAGATTCCTTCAGTTCTGCTTTGAAGATGAGAAAGTGAGTGACGTCTCGCGATGTTTTTATGTATGAAAAAAGTAGTTCCGGTGTGAGGTCACGGTTATCCAATCAAAACTAATAAAACGAGGTCAACCTTGTACGACACACGTGTGACGTACGGATTTAGTATCTTACCATCCGTAAATTCACCACGTGGATAATAATACGTTGCTTCTCCCTCTTTTGTCACCGTTACGTCATAGGCATTGCATTATCATCCATAACTGGCTCCCACGGGAGATATCGCTTGGGTGAGATCAAGCGATATCTACATTGGAGATATCGCTGCAATTAAATTGCTGCTGTTAGCAGTACTTTTTACACTTAAGACACTGCTTTTTACTGTCTACAAACTGAAAAAAGTTGGAAGAATGATGTTGGATGATAAATAAAATCTCACCCTCGTGTCTTTTGATATCAAATATGTCAATACTCGTTGATATATTTGATATCAAAAGACACTCGGGTGAGATTCTCTCTATATATACACTACTCAACTTTTGGTAGGGAAACGTTTACATTGTTACAAAACTTAAAGGAAGCAGCTTAGTTATGTAAAGGACTTCACGCGAGGTAATATCTGTGTCGTGTGTTCAATGGGAACAGGCAACACTGACCGCTAGCCTTGACAAATAGAAAATGCAGTCCCAGGTTTAAAACTGAGAAACACGGAGATACGATAACAATAC
This sequence comes from Haliotis rufescens, assembly GCF_023055435.1. Lineage (NCBI taxonomy): Eukaryota > Metazoa > Mollusca > Gastropoda > Lepetellida > Haliotidae > Haliotis > Haliotis rufescens. The sequence goes on along the minus strand of NW_025964135.1, from coordinate 2,521,027 downwards.
TGCCAATAGCGTATTATTTACAGCATCCGGTGGTCCGAAAATGAGTCCAATATCGTTATCGTGCATGACTCAGCCGGACATGAATTTCAAGATGACGCGTACTTCCCGTGTCTCGCGAGACTATCACCTGTGTGCCGACACTGGGAGATGGTTCGCGCTTCCGGTCAATTCATACCGTGTATAGACCGGATTACCTGCCTTTTTCCATTTCCCCTGGACGAGTTATCAAGATACAAGTCACGTCGAGATTTGTGCAGTAAAGCTAACTTGATGTGATTCACTGAGATTTCATTAAGATGCTCCTCCGATATTACCAATTCAAACATATTTGCAGGCATAGAGAGACTTAATCGAGTGTCGTTGTAACCTGAATTCGCGTCCTGTGGGTCTCGCGAGACGATACGGTATTGTAGATAGGATTAGATAATGAATAAGTTGATGTTGGGAATTATTTACGGAGTATTTGCGCGTGCTAAACGTGACTACGTGAGCTGGATACGGGTTTAATTGGGGATGTCAAATAGAAGCGTGGGTCAGTGGCTTACTGAACAACTTCAAGTTTTTAGAATGATTTCTAATTTGAAAAATATTTAGCCATGACATATTATTCAAGCCTTTCAGATTTTAATCATGTTTTTTGCGAATCGTTTACGGGCAACATGTAGATACGACCGTCATGTTCTGGCAGAACTGGTAAGGGCTCAGGATATGGGTCGCCACGTTAAGATTAACCGTCTTGAGTCGACACACAGTGTGAGAATATATTACGAACCACTGGTATTACTGTCGATATAACACATACACGTGCATGCACGTCGCTATATAAGTGCAATAATCTTGGACGCGACGTTAAACCCAATTTCACCTCACCTCACCTACTGTCGATATATTATAATGAAAATATTTGATTAACCTTCCTGGCTGCTGTCTCCTTCCTGATGCTGCCGCTGACGCTTCCTCCGCACTCGGCCTCAACATGTCCTCTCACTATTCCGTCACCTCTTCTGTTTTATTCACACACTTTCCCTCTCCCTGTCTCAAATGCTTCCCATTTGGTCTTGTCACCTCCTCACACTATTCCCCAACCCTTTCTTCCCCTGTCGACTTCTTCCGTTTCCTGCTCATCCATTTGCATCCTGTATTCCTAGGTTCCTTCGTCCATCTTCCTCTCATATTGCCCTACCATACCCGACACCCTCATTCTTCCTCTCCCACTTTTCCCTCTTCCTGTCTTCTCTCCCCAACTCTGCTCCTCTTTCCTTCGTCCTACCCTACCCGACACCCTCATTCTTCCTCTCCCACTTTTCCCCCTTCCTGCCTTCTCTCCCCAACGCTTCTCCTCTTTCCTTCCTCCTACCCTATTCCCGACACCCTCATTCGTTCTGTCCCACTTTTCCCTCTTCCTGTCTTCTCTCCCCAACGCTACTCCTCTTTCCTTCGTCCTACCCTACTCCCCACCACTCATTCTTCCTCGCCCACTTTTCCCTCTTCCTGCCTTCTCTCCCCAACGCTACTCCTCTCTCCTTCGTCCTACCCTACTCCCTACCCCTCATTCTTCCTCTCCCACTTTTCCCTCTTCCTGCCTTCTCCCCCAAATGCTACTCCTCTTTCCTTCGTCCTACCCTACTCCCCATCCCTCATTCTTCCTCTCCCACTTTTCCCTCTTCCTGTCTTCTCTCCCCAACTCTGCTCCTCTTTCCTTCGTCCTACCCTACCCGACACCCTCATTCTTCCTCTCCCACTTTTCCCCCTTCCTGCCTTCTCTCCCCAACGCTTCTCCTCTTTCCTTCCTCCTACCCTATTCCCGACACCCTCATTCGTTCTGTCCCACTTTTCCCTCTTCCTGTCTTCTCTCCCCAACGCTACTCCTCTTTCCTTCGTCCTACCCTACTCCCCACCACTCATTCTTCCTCGCCCACTTTTCCCTCTTCCTGCCTTCTCTCCCCAACGCTACTCCTCTCTCCTTCGTCCTACCCTACTCCCTACCCCTCATTCTTCCTCTCCCACTTTTCCCTCTTCCTGCCTTCTCCCCCAAATGCTACTCCTCTTTCCTTCGTCCTACCCTACTCCCCATCCCTCATTCTTCCTCTCCCACTTTTCCTTCTTCCTGCCTTCCCTCCCCAACCCTTCTCCTCTTTCCCTCTTTGTGTGCCCAACTCCTTCCCAGTTTCTCTTCATCTCACAACCACCTTCTTCTAATGCCTTGCCATCCCCGCGTCACATGTTTCTTCCATTTCTTCCTCGCCCAGCCTGTTTAAACCGTCACATTGCCACCACAACGTTCACACCAACCTCACCTCACCCTCCTGCTGCAACATGTATCTCCCAACCCAACTCCCACACCATGACCCTAACCCCATAAATGTTCTTTCTATCCCTTATTCTTTTTCACATTTCACATTTCCAATGTTTGTTTTGGTTTTGGTTTGTTTGTTTAACGCCGCGCTCGACAATAGTTCAACTATATGACGGCGGTCTGTAAATAATCGAGTCAGGGCCAGACAATACAGTGACTGGCATCATGAGAATCGACCCACGCAATTGGATTATGATGACATGCATCATCCAAGTCAGCGAGCCTGACCACCCGATCCCGTTAGTCGCCTCTTACGACAAGCATATTCGCCTCTTACGACAAGCATAGGTTGCTGAAGACCTATTGTAACCCGGATGTTCACGGGTCGTATCAGGCAGTGCACGTACTGGTGTCAGTGTTACTTTCAGCTCCAATTATTCGCGTGACCATGAAAGATTTACCTAATAACTGCTTCCGACACCAGGTGGACAGCTTGATTTATGGGGTAACAAGTCCCGCGGAGTGATCTCAGTAATTACTTTCCACTAACTGATTATATTGACAGTAATCAATTACTGAAACAGTGATTGTTACTGGAAAGGAGATGGCTGTGTGCGTTGGTTGCCGTCACTGATGAGTTGTATAGCACTCAGTGACTTTCAGCAATTTATCATTTAACTTAAGCATTTATCCATGACATAAGCTTATGACATAAAAACATGTATGTCATACCCCAATGACATAAGTATCCAAATTAGATAACCGGAAGAGGGAGCGGTTTGATTTGAAACTATATATTATTAGTGAAGTTACACCAGAGATATAATCAGATTACACAGAATCGTTGTTGTTACCGTTATTAAAGTTTCAATTATTCTGCAAAAGTCTGTTCAAGTATTTTGTTTAAAATAATCCGAGGAACTTTTTTTCTCAGCGAATTGTTTATTTTGGTTTACATGGCTATGGAAAACATGTATCACTACGCACGATCTATACGTAAGATTTCGACAAGTTGCTGATGTTAATGTTTAATGCAATTATTCCTTAATTCGGAAGCAAAAATGTGAAAATGATAAATAGAATTCATCACTCGTGTTTTTTAATATGGGAAATATCAAACTCGTCCCGTTAATCGGTATTTGCCTCGCCAAAGGCTCGGCAAATACCGATTAACTAAGACTCGGTTGATATTTCCCATATTAAAAAACACTCGTGATGAATCCTCTGTATCCATTACCTTTTCAATGTTGTGAAACACGGAGTTTACGCACATTAATAAAAAGCAACAAGCGCCCTTTTCATAATCCTGAGTCCGAGTTAGAGTTGGCCTGCAGCAACCCATGCTGGCTTGGCTGATGCATGTAATCATATCCCAATTGTGTAGAACGGTGCTCACGATGTCAGTTACTAGATTATCTGGTCCATACTCGATTATTTCCAGACTGCCGTCATACAGCTGGCATATTGCTGAGTGCGGCATTAAACAACAACCAAACAATCAATAATCACGATTTTAGGATTCCGACTATATCATGAGCATGTGTCTATTAATCACTATCAAACAATGATGATACCAGTTGTTCGCGTTTCTTGCCCCAGCTGGTCTGGTCGATTATTTACAAGCCGCCGACTGCGGGATAAGTCAACGAACAAGTGAGTCAGCATTGTTCTACGCCGCTTTTAGCAATATTCCAGCAATATCACGTCGGGGGACACCAGAAATGGGGATCACACATTGTACCCATGTCGAGAATCGAACCCGGGTCTGCGGCCCAACGAGCGAACGCTTTAACCACTAGGCTACCCCATCGCCCCTCAACAAACAAACAAACATAGAAATATAACACACGTTTATCAATATCTGATAACGCTAAAGTTTTCTACGACATACCTTTCTGTACAGTAAGTCCCCCATGGTCCCTGGTATGGTGATCACCCTTCAGTGACTGACGATCTCTAGTCCATTTTTATATTGTGTTGTTCACTAATACTTACAATTTTTAAATATTCTCAACTAGTTTTAAGTCGAATCTGTGATATTCTAGTTATTGTACTGTCCATCGTTGACAGCTTTATATTTTTGTCTAAATATATGAATCATTAATGTATAACTTCTCGTACCGATATGGCTGAAATAATGCCGGTGTGAGGTTAAATATTAACTCACTCACTCACTCACTCTATTCCTTTTTATTCCTATGCATATACATTTAGAAAGCTGAGAGAGGTGATGCTTGATGAAAGTGACTTACATTTTCATGATCTTTTCACGGTTACACGTTGAAAACAAAATCATTTTCTCGCAATAATCGATTAAACTAGTACTTCCAAGCGACCCACTGACCCAGATGGTTGTTGGTATAGTCCAATATAAACAGCCTTCTCAATATGACTAACACGGAACACAGTGAGAGAATGCATGCTTCACATTAATCTAATCAAACCTAATAAACGTCAAAGTCCTGAATGACGTGTTCTTCAATACTCCAAATCGTACACTCCAAGCGTGAGAGAGATGGCGGCCTGATGTATTAAAAACACAAATAATGACGTTTGTGGCTGATGATGGCTTTAGTCGATAGTCCATTTTGTTGCCCAGTTACTAACGTTCCGTCTTTTTAACACTCCCCGGAGATTGAACCCCCCGTCCACAAGGACCATGACGGTCTATAAATCCAAGATTGAGTTTTGAGAGTATGTACAAACTGTATCAATCTACTTAACGCATATCTCTAAGGTACTCTGTCGTCATTGATCGTCCGACCATGTTGTTATCGACAGCTAAAGTACCTCTAACGCTCGCCATTGTACAACTCAAGTCAGGTTAATGTTACAACGCAACTCTTCAATCTTACTTCATTACGTCGGAAGGGAGAGCAGGTGGCCCAGCGGTCTAAGGCGCTGTAATTGCCTTTGCAGAGTTGACCTGTTGGGACAAAATGGTATGGTTGCGATCCCTGTTCTTCACCTGATGATACCGGATTCGACCCCATTATGATGCATTATCAATGTCTTCGTTTGTCCACCAAGCTCGCATGTCTCCGACCTGTGTCACTACGAGGCTGTGTGGTTAGTTGATAAAACTGAGATTAAGACGACGCTTGAGTGCCGAAGGAGGCTGTGGGATAGCCTTGTGGTGAAAACGTAAGCTCGTAACGCCGAGGACCCAGGTTCGATTCCAGACATGGGTACAATGTGTGAAGCCTATTTCTGGTGTTACCTGCCGTGGTATTGCTGGAATATTGCTAAAAGCGGCGTAAAACTCACTCACTCACTTGAGGGGGTTGTGAGAGAAACTGGTAACGGTTGAAGTGTTTGTGGGGTTTAGGGGAATGACGGATGGTTGGGGTTTTAGCCTGTTGTTGGGGTTTAGTTGAGGGGAAAGGGGTGGGGGATAGTTGACGGTTTAGGGGATAAAGGATAATGATATAAGTGTTTCAGCTACTTGTTTGTATTAACTACTGATATATTTTATTGCCAAGGGAGTGTCCTTAAATCAGAAATGTCCTTTATACCTGTTCAGGATTATTTGTTTTTGTTTGGTGCTGAAACTTATCCATTCTGTTATACTTTATTGCCCAGAGCTGTAGCTAATTCCGGTTTAAGGAGGTCAAGACTATCGAGGTTCTCATGTTTTGGCACAAATATTGTAATGTCTCAAACACGTGTCATCTTTATCTCATGTCTGAACCGTGATGATCCGGGGTAGAATAGGTCTTCAGCAACCCATTCTTGCCGTAAAAGGCGACTGCTTGTCGTAAGAGGCGACTAACGGGATCGGGTGGTCAGTCTTGCTGACTTGGTTGATGCATGTCATCATATCTCAATTGTGAAGATTGACGCTCATGACTTCAATCACAGTCTGGTCCAGACTCGATTATTTACAAACCGTCATATAGATGAAATATTGCTGAGTGCGGCGTTAAACAACAAACAAACAAACAAACAAATCTGATTTGTTGCACAAGACAGTGGCGGAAAACCCCAAATCGTGTACATTTAATTTCAACAGGCATTGCCAACTGCAAGATAAATTGTTACTAGAACTTTGAATTCTGTAGTCACACACTAAGGGAGGAAACAAGATTACCAAGAAAGTATCATCGCATACGTTTTCCTTAAGCCCCAACTCAGAAAAAGACAAAATTCAACAAAAGACTTTTTCATGGCTTTTACAAATAACATTCCGTTATGTCAGGATAGTCGACGCTCGAAATAGAGGGAATGTGAGCTTCTAAGAAACAGTAGAGATTGAACAAAGGGGTTTGGACGCCACCAGTTTGAAATAAGATCAGCGTCACCTTCGCCAGTTATCTTGAGATCTACATGCATGTGTTCACCCCACATGAAAGAGACACGATGAAGCTTCTGGTCGCCATGCCTTTTGTTTAAGGCTTTGTCTGAGATTACTGTTTGAACGTGAAACTTGTGCATTAATAAGTGAAATGTGATGTGAATGCATATGCGATGAATCTTGCCTCATGATGCAGCTGTCATATATGTATTAACATTCATGCACCACGAAACGTACGGTATTTTAAATCAGAATAATGAATTGAATTAATTTTCTCTCTACATCAAACAAAGTCAGAGACTAAAGCCAGACATTTTAAAAATGTTCGCGCGGCTTATGAACGAAGGGGCGTGGTTTTAATGCAACCACAGGCTAACGATGCACCGACTTCATGTTATATATGTACTTTTTACGTCACTCTATTGTTTAAACGATAACATTAGTTTTCACGAATGGACAATGTGGTCGAGTTATCTCATCTGTACATCATCTTGAACCCCAATTTCATTTGATGTGCTCTTGGAATTGACGAGACTATTTTTACAGTTTTACACTGAATGGATGACTCTATATTTTAGTGGGAAAGTGTAGCCAAAAGATTTTGGAACCCGCAGTGTATGTCTTGTAAATGTGTAATTGTCAGTCTCAAATAGCGCAACACGTGACGCAAAAAAGTAACAATTAAATTATATTTTTTTTAAATAATACTTAAAGTATTGTGTGTAATGTTGCGTTACATCATGTTATTTTGCGATGTTCAAAGTAAAGTTGTTAGATAAACCTTTGATGAGAAGAACTAAGAAACAGATTAACATGCATATCCTTATTCAGGGCTCTAAACTTCCTATAATCCAATTCGATTGATACAATACCCATTTAGGGCCTCGTGCATCACACAAAGACGACACACAGAAACACATGCCACGTGCATCACACAAAGAAGACTCACAGAGACACATTCCACGTGCATCACACAAAGAAGACTCACAGAGACACATTCCACGTGCATCACACAAAGAAGACTCACAGAGACACATTCCACGTGCATCACACAAAGACGACTCACAGACGACACTTCCCACGTGCATCACACAAAGAAGACTCACAAAGACACCTTCCACGTGCATCACACAAAGAAGACTCACAGAGACACATCCCACGTGCATCACACAAAGAAGACTCACAGACGACACTTCCCACGTGCATCACACAAAGAAGACTCACAAAGACACCTTCCACGTGCATCACACAAAGAAGACTCACAGAGACCACATCCCACGTGCATCACACAAAGAAAACTCACAAAGGTACATTCTACGTGCATCACACAAAGAAGACTCACAAAGACACATTCCACGTGCATCACACAAAGAAGACTCACAGAGACACATTCCACGTGCATCACACAAAGAAGACTCACAGAGACACCCCCGTGTATCACTCAAAGAAGACTCAAAGAGACACATTCCACGTGCATCACACAAAGAAGACTCACAGAGACACATTCCACGTGCATCACACAAAGACGACACACAGAGAATACATTCCACGTGCATCACACAAAGAAGACTCACAGAGACACATTCCACGTGCATCACACAAAGAAGACTCAAAGACGACACTTCCCACGTGCATCACACAAAGAAGACTCACAGAGACACATTCCACGTGCATCACACAAAGACGACACACAGAGAATACATTCCACGTGCATCACACAAAGAAGACTCACAGACGACACTTCCCACGTGCATCACACAAAGAAGACTCACAGAGACACATTCCACGTGCATCACACAAAGAAGACTCACAGACGACACTTCCCACGTGCATCACACAAAGAAGACTCACAGAGACACATTCCACGTGCATCACACAAAGAAGACTCACAGAGACACATTCCACGTGCATCACACAAAGAAGACTCACAGAGACACATTCCACGTGCATCAAACATAGACGACTCACAGAGACACATTCCACGTGCATCACACAAAGAAGACTCACAGAGACACATTCCACGTGCATCACACAAAGAAGACTCACAGAGACACATTCCACGTGCAATACTCACAAAGACGACTCACAGACGACACTTCCCACGTGCATCACACAAAGAAGACTTACAGAGACACATTTCACGTGCATCACACAAAGAAGACTCACAGAGACACACTCCACGTGCATCACACAAAGAAGACTCACAAAGACACCTTCCACGTGCATCACACAAAGAAGACTCACAGAGACACATCCCACGTGCATCACACAAAGAAGACTCACAGACGACACTTCCCACGTGCATCACACAAAGAAGACTCACAAAGACACCTTCCACGTGCATCACACAAAGAAGACTCACAGAGACCACATCCCACGTGCATCACACAAAGAAAACTCACAAAGGTACATTCTACGTGCATCACACAAAGAAGACTCACAAAGACACATTCCACGTGCATCACACAAAGAAGACTCACAGAGACACATTCCACGTGCATCACACAAAGAAGACTCACAGAGACACCCCCGTGTATCACTCAAAGAAGACTCAAAGAGACACATTCCACGTGCATCACACAAAGAAGACTCACAGAGACACATTCCACGTGCATCACACAAAGACGACACACAGAGAATACATTCCACGTGCATCACACAAAGAAGACTCACAGAGACACATTCCACGTGCATCACACAAAGAAGACTCACAGACGACACTTCCCACGTGCATCACACAAAGAAGACTCACAGAGACACATTCCACGTGCATCACACAAAGACGACACACAGAGAATACATTCCACGTGCATCACACAAAGAAGACTCACAGACGACACTTCCCACGTGCATCACACAAAGAAGACTCACAGAGACACATTCCACGTGCATCACACAAAGAAGACTCACAGACGACACTTCCCACGTGCATCACACAAAGAAGACTCACAGAGACACATTCCACGCGCATCACACAAAGAAGACTCACAGAGACACATTCCACGTGCATCACACAAAGAAGACTCACAGAGACACATTCCACGTGCATCACACAAAGAAGACTCACAGAGACACATTCCACGTGCATCAAACATAGACGACTCACAGAGACACATTCCACGTGCATCACACAAAGAAGACTCACAGAGACACATTCCACGTGCATCACACAAAGAAGACTCACAGAGACACATTCCACGTGCAATACTCACAAAGTATACACAGTACAATCGGTTTTGGTTTATTGTTCAAATAGTTTCCGTATCAGAATCTAAAATTATGGTTGTGTTTTAAGTTTGAGACAGAAGGGATGTATTTAAATAAGCACCTGTCGGCTCGTGAGTCAACTGGACCCTGTGACCATTCACAAGCGGAAAGTTACTCGTATGTTTTGCTTAACCTACTGGTAAGCCAGGATAAGTTGTGACCTGACAATTACTCTTGCATGACGATGTATGACGTCCGCTCATTGTGAAGAAAGGGGTAGCGGGTGGTCCGCGACAAGTAGTACGATGGATATGCGCGTGCCCTCTCTCGGCTGACAACAAGTTCTAATGACGACCGACCTCTTTAAAATCTTATGAGCAACACGTAATCAATTTAATCGTCATGACCTGCACGTGCACAAACACGACCTCTCTACCTGCAACAAGCCAAACATGTTTGCCCGTGCACCACATGCACCCACCTGTCTCAAAGCATTTTGTGAGTTGGTTCAACTCATTACCAGTAGACTGCCTTCAATGCATTCATATTTTAAATTGACCAAAGTAGTTTCTTAAACTTTAAGGACAAAACATATGACAGGCCTTTTTGTATACAAGAAAAGAAAATGGTCTAGTCGAATCCGGGATGATACAATGTGCGACATAGAGAGGAAAAAGATTTTCAACCATCTCGAAATATCTCGGGTTAGAGCCATAGTCTAGATCACGGTTGATCTTTTCGTCTGTCGCGTAGCTATTCCTTAATGGAGAGTTGCATCCCCTAGTTGTTCCAGGATCCATAGGTCGTAGCTTCGAATCCGAGATTCGCTCTATTTGGTATATCTGCACCTTGTTAGTGACCTCCAAAGTGATGAAGGTCTAAGGCCCGCATCATCTTTCCTCTCCTCATCAAGATGATAACATTAAATACTGTTCAAAGTCGAAACTCAATCACTCACTCACAATAATCTCTAGATACCATCCTGCACTTACTCATTTAGTGATTTGAATTAAAACTAAATATAAATCCTCATTTCTTAGGGTTTCTGATTCCAAGTTTTATTGCGATAATAGCGCAAATCCAATATTTAAAAAGAAGTCGTGACTGGTCGATAAATTGGATTAATCCTAGCTCTTCTACGAGATTTAGCCATTTTTCAACCAAGACACTCTGCCCTGGCCCTGTATTTACTCATAAAATACTCGATTAACAGAATGGGGACAGTTTGTAAGGCGTCTAAATTGGGTTCCCCTAAATCACATTTTTTCAGAGTAAGTTGCTTTGAAAAAGACATTTGGCTTGTTGCGTCTCGTCGTGGCCAGTAGGCCGTGTTGGGTTTTGTTCATTTTTTAATATTTTCTTCTTGCGAACGACAGGTTTATGAGAAGGGTGTTTTTTCGTTTTGAGAAGAAAAAACAGAAATCCTATTTTATAAGATTATAACAAGTAAATAACGAAATACTACGGGAAATGATTCAAAATCTCAAAATATGTCTAAATATTTCTTCACGGTTAAAAATTACAATTCCTACCTACTGATCATATTGTTGCGTTATACAGGTTTCGTGAAAATTTTAATTCCACTTCAAAACTGGGACCTGTGCCACAAATCTACCTTAGTGCAACAACTATCGTAAGTCTATGTTAACGTATGTGAGTTTCAACAATCATAGTTCTGACATCACCTAGAACACTTGGTGAAATCGAGGATTTTCGGCAACCCATTCATATAATATTCACTATTTTGCCTTTCACGACCAATGGAGCCTGTTTCTACGGATAATGCAGACTGGTAATTCTCTAGAGTTTACGGTCTATATTTATGGAAAGGTTCCCTGGCCAATGAGCCTTAATGTCCTATATACATACATTCATTCCAGCCCCAAAATAGCTCCGGGTGAGATCAGCTTCTTGTGTCTCTTAGTTAATATGGATAGCTGGTCATACACTTAAAACAATCTAAAATTGCAGTTTGTATTTCCGCACAAAATGTGCAATACAGTCATGCTGCATGTGTTATGGGTATCCCTCTATTACCCTGCTGCAAGGCACTACACAGCTGTGTGTGACTACTGACTCCAACTTGCATGATAGTCGTGATCTACTGAAGTTTGAATAAAAGAAGGTGTAGTTTACAAATTAGGAAGCGTCCATCATACCCTCGCACGCCTAAGGCAGTCCCCGATACAGCGGCTCTTTAAGGAGACGTAAGCGTTCGCATGTAATTGCTCTTTAGTTTCCATGGAAACCTAATAAGAATTATAAAGAGGTAAATAAATCTTTTATTTGAACCATTTTCTCAACTAAAATAGTCCAATCATTTCCCAATGAAGTATTTTCCAATTTTCTCAAGGCAAAGACATTTATCTCTATAATGGGAAGATGGTTTTCGAATGAGCTTATATGCGTTTTAATTCGGCATGATGCCTTTAGAACATGTCTTCCTTTTGAAAGGCAGGGGCTTATTTTAGAATCTTTCACTATGTTGTCTATCAAAGAAGAGAAAGGCCACACCATCGATTCGGAATCTTGATATTCGGGGAAGGCAATAACAAGGCTTCACCTTTCACGAAGTTTCCCGCTGCATAACCGTTCTGATTGTTTTACTCTTAAGTAGCGTGCATGTAGGATGTAATAGCCATCGTCTCATAAATCCGCCTTGCATTTTGCGTCATTTTACCAGTAGACGAACTTCCATGATTTATCGCAACCATATTTCACGCTGTTTAGCTGCGGAGATGTAACTAATTTAAGGCCCGGATGGACTAAGCTGGTTCCCCGTTCTCTCTGCGCGTCGTCAACTTGCTTACATTGTGATATTAAGAGACGGAGCCCAGCTTATAGCTGAGCTAGCTTCCACATCTAAAGCTATCACAAGCGTTTAGTTTCGAAGCAGGACGAGTCCTACCGTTGTAGGGTCAGCTGTCTAATGTTTGGCGATTGTTTGTCTTTATTGGTGGAGTTAGGTGTGAAGTTATTGTGCCAGTTTAATCAGACGCCAGCACGGAGAGAGGTGTTGATGGCGCAGTATGGTTAAAGAAGCATAAATATAGTTTCATGTGTCTCAATAAATCGAACTGGTATTTTGACGTGAGGCGTTCCTTCCGCATGGCGCCATACTGGCTATGAAGGCTTAAAAAAGCAAAATTCATTTTTTCCGAAAACATAACACGCCAATAACATTTGAAAAATTTAACGATTTAGTTTTCTTTTCAAATCTGATGAAAACATATGTCGAGGTCGGTAGTTAATATCTACATAGTCGATTTTAAAAATTTTGATTCAAACTTTTTCAAAATAGAAAATCTGACTGTCCTTCAAGATTTCCTATGCGTATGATTTCAAGGCTTATGTGATATAAGATGTAATCTCTAAATCGCTCTAGTTGTTTCTATTTTGTTCAATTATATGACAGTGTTATGTTTGTTAAATATTTGATAAATGTGAGACTCCGTTATATCAAAGTGTGGCGGAACCTTCAAACACCTGTAAGCTATATTCTGGAAACCACCCCTATAGGTTGGGAGCAAATGCAACTAATTGATCGAAAAACATTTGAAAACATTTTATTTGTTTGTACTGGATTTACAACGGATGTATGGCGACCCTACTGGGCCCGGTTTCACAAAGTGATCTTATCTCCGCAACCGTCACCACGCCCAACATCTAACTGAATGATACGTTATCCGTAGCACAAACATCAGTTTGTTGAACCTGCCCAAAGCACCCATGACGTTACATCTGCCGTCACGCTTTGACTTGCGCCCCTATATCGAAACACGTGTCAGAATTCGCCCCAGGACATCATGCTTGTCAAGTGACGACTAAACAATGAACTACAGCTATATGTTTGCTGTACGATTTACAGCTTCAACTAAACCTAGCCCTACTATTTGAACCGAAGAATTCATATCCTCAAACGTTTTATAAAGTTTTCATCCAAACTGGTAACATAAACAACAAACAAGCATCGATATATGGGAATAAAACAACTTTTATGTGACCCGTGGAGATCCGGGGTAGAATAGCAACCCACTCTTGACGTAAAAGGCGACTATGCTTGTCGAAAGAGGCGTCTAACGCGTACGGGATCGGGTGGTCAGGCTCGCTGACCTGGTTGATGCATGTCATCGTATCCCAATTGCGTGGATCGATGCTCATGACATCAATCAGTGGATTATTTACAGACCGCCGTCATGTAGCTTGAATATTGCTGAGTGCGGCGTAAACTAACAAACAAAACAAAACAAAAACCAACTTCTATGTACTGATCCCAGGTCGTCAAAGAGTTCAAAGAGTTCAAGAGTTAAAAAAAACTGACAGCCTCCACGAATGTGTATGGCATGAACATGGTATCGCGAGCTGACACGAGATATACACCCTTCCCTACCAAAGCCCACAACAGCAGTTCATGAGACTATGTTACTTTGTTACGTTAACAAGGGCTATTCAGCAGTCTAATAATATACCAATAACGACGAAAACGTTAACTATGAGTGGACCTGTTATGAAAGCCTCAAAATCAAGCCAATGTAGATTGACGGCTATATTTTAGCGTGTCTCGTGCCCTGGTCGGAATAACTCACAGCCCCAGCACGAGGCATCTCTCAACCTGGGCGTTCCGCATCTGCCCGTTATTAAGTGATAAAATCTGAGCTTGACAGGCGAGGTGAGGCCTGTTTGTAAGTCGTTTTAATTGGCTTCCCCTTATTCACCATTTTTTCGGGCTAAGACGTTCTGACAAAGCCATTTCATTTGTTTACTTTCTTCATAAACACAAGGCCATGCTAGGCAACTGGCAGGTTTCGTGTAACTCACTCTTGTGAACGACTGGTTTATAATAGGGATTTTTTTATTGTGATGGAGCAATTTAACAAACTTCATCAAAACTGACTTTTTGTTGCTTTATAACTCTTTTCTTTACTTTATAACTCTTTTCAGGTAGCCCTAACCGTGGATAATAGAATATCTTGTTAGATTACCAGACGTAAACGCGTGAGGTACAAGAATGGCATTTTTATTCATCCTAATTCCGGTAAATGGATCCGAATCTGTCTGTGTGTCCAACTCGGTCATCAGCCTCGTTCTGAGTTCCGTGACAATCCCCAGTTATAGATGACAGAATTAAGGGGTTACACATAACAGTCCCATCACTCATGAAGAAACTCGGCGCGTTCGTTATAGATATTACACTGATTTGGTCCAAACTGACAACGGCTGAATAGCTGCTCCCAAACATCACCCACTGTCTGCGTCCTCCACTGTTCTCCATATAATCCGGGCCCTCGTCGTTCTTCTGCTGTCGTTTATTAACACCAGGCCCAGCCTGCTTGTTTATCCCGACAATGACGCTGTTAACCCGTCAGACAAAACTTACTCAGCTTTTTCCGGTTTTTAACGTATTGTATATATTACTTTGTGGACCAGTCCGGGTTGATTGATCCGAACTCCAGAATAAATCCTGAGCAATGCAAACCTTGACAACTCATTCTTCCGCTGTGCTGCTGTGCAACAATTGATAGGCGTTACTGTTTAGACATGCAATTGTTTTGACATATACGTTAAGGATCGGTGAAGACCTTTGAGCTCTCGCCAACAGTTCCATCAGTCATCTCTAATACTCCTGACTCCAGACAGAATGGCCACGACCCGCCCCCTTCCTCGGTGCATTGTGGGTAATCCATACGGGCATATCTTGAAACGAGCTGTCTGACAGTTGAAAGTGAATCCTTAAACGAAATAAGAGTTGCATTTGGAATGACTTTCGTTTCCATGGTGTTTGGGTTTTTGCGTATTAAAAAGAAATGTTATTCTCCGTGTTCAAGGAGAGACCTCACATCATGGTCCTGTGCTCGTGGCCACTCGTAGTCTAGACGTTGTAAAAGTGCCATGCGAAAGTAAGAAACATTCTATCGAACTTATGGTAACCAGACATTATTAGAATGGCATACACCATACAATTTGAGCTCACACACAAACAAATCGATGCTAAAACGAACTGCTCGAACTGTACATTTTGGCTCGAGTTTGGTGTCGAGTTTGTGTTTTGTTTAATGCCAATATTCCAGCAATATGACTACTGTCTGTTAATACTCATGTCCTGTCTAGACACACTAGATATTACAAACAACGCCCCACATCGTTGATGTCGATGACACACGATCAACCAATTGAGCCAAACTACGACCAATGCCGTCGGTGTACGATGACACACGATCAACCAATTGAGCCAGACTACGACCAATGCCGTCGGTGTACGATGACACACGATCAACCAATTGAGCCAGACAATGACCCAAGCCATCGGTGTACGATGATACGCGATCAACCAATTGAGCAAGACTACGACCAACGTACAATGCCGTCGGTGTCAAGGACACACGGTCAACCGATTGAGCCAAACTACGACCGATGCCGTCGGTGTACGATGACACACGATCAACCAATTGAGCCAGACTACGACCAACGTACAACGCCGTCGGTGTCAATCACACACGGTCAACCAGTTGAGCCAGACAATGACCCAAGCCATCGGTGTAAGATGACACACGATCAACCAACTGATCTGGACTACTACCAATGCCGTCGGTGTACGATGACACACGGTCAGCCAATTGAGCCAGACAACGACCAACGTACAACGCCGTCGGTGTCAATGATACACGGTCAACCAGTTGAGCCAGACTACGACCGATGCCGTCGGTGTACGATGACACACGGCCAACCAATTGAGCCAGACTACGACCAACGCCTTAGTTGTCAGTAGGTGGTTGTCAGGGTTCTTGTCAGGGCGGATATCAGCGTGGTTATCAGCTGAGTGGCTGGGGTTTTACATGAAAGTGTATTTTCTCCACTAATCAGGATTGTCAATTTGTCAAGTCAGTCCGAGATTCTCGTGTAACACGTTATACTTTCTAGATTATGAAAAAAATGTCGGGCGTGTATTTATAGACACTTCATGATCTTGACAAAATAGCGATTATGTATCAATAAGGATGCATTTGACTTTCTCGTATAGCAGTTGTTACAAGAAGAATTTCTCACTGCATCATAAAACCTTTTTAACAGATTTTGTGATGTTTTAAATTTGGTTTATGGTAAGAAAAGCCAGGCCGTGACTTGTGGTGAGTCATGAGAATTTATGTACAACATTGCTGGAATGTTACTGGTACAGCCTTCAATCAGCGCCATTGCCCAGCACTTTATGGCCTGTGTCAAAATCCAGTAATGTAGAAACGTTACATAATGTCAACGTCGTTCGTCGGTAACGTCAAACCGACTCGCGTTAACACGTACACGTCGATAAAAAAAAACATCCTCTCAATACATAAATAACATAACTGAATTTGAAACAGCCTTAAACTTCAAATAAAAGATAAAATGGCAGTTCATTTGTGGAATCTCTTTTCCTCAGTCATATTAATACGGTAATAAAGCTGAGAGCCAGCCGCCCATGTTATGCTGGAGATAAAGTTGTAAAATCTGACATCAGTTATGTGTAATTTATTACTTAACATCCACTTTAGTCGATAGGCTTCTCGTCACAGCTTGCTGAAGGACGTGATGGTGGGGGTAGGGGTGGATTGGGTGGGTGTTTATGTGTGTTGGGGGGAGTGATCACTGAAACATTCGAAGGGGCATGAATGTCATATTGCAGGATGCGGGAGTAGTTAGCTTTTATGCGCTTGTGACAATTTTCCAAGAATGTCACTGACATATGCTGACGACAGTCGCAGCACCCAGTATGCCAGGTCCAGGTGATGTGAAAACTGTAACATTGAATGCTACGTTGAAGATTACGCATGACTCCCCTCTTCCACTGTGGCATTGTTTTCTGTGGTATATAAGTTGGTTCAATTGTTGTACTGTCAGACCTATGTGGTTGTATAACTAATGGAAATGTTCGTTTTTCAACAGTTGGCTTTTCAGAGGTTGAGATGACTCAACGGCTGAAGTCTTCCGGATCATTCAGCAGCGCCTTCAGCAGGTCCACAAGTGCAACTCAAACTTACAGCAACGGCAACAGCATCAGCACACAGACGTTGGACAGCATGGAACAGGTTTTTGACGACGAGGATGTTCAACTCTGAAATGAAGTAGATGCAGCGGTAGAAATTGCGTGATGAAGGACACCCAACTGTTGCAAGGTGGATCAACGAAGGAAAGACTGGGTTGCTGATATTACGATTGTCAGGTTTGTATCGGGTGAAAATTCCACCTGGTCAACCAGCACACATGTACCCGCCCAACTTGGCCTGTGTCGTTAATTGCTCAGATTAATGAGTAATCTAAACACTGCTCTGCCCAACTGTTGAAACAACGTCAGTGGGATTTATGCTGCGAATAAGTGAAGTTCGTGGAGAAACAGTTCCATTGAGTTTTTCATTGTGTGAGGTCTACAGAAATAATGCATGTGACGTACCGATGGATAATGTTCAAGGGCAGAATTGGACAGGCTTCTATGGGTTGTTATTGTCGTGTGTAATGTTGTAATAATGTCATACTTGATTCTGGAGAAACGGAGAGGAATGAAGGACAGGCAGTTGTGAATGTCGCGATGAAGGTCACATGTGAAATCCTATGCCGTACATTTACATACAACGAACGCATGTTGCAGGTATAGTGCAACGTTCACAATGACTGTGGTCAATGAGTTGACCCAAGAGTACACGAGAAGAAAGTGCAGCTTGAAACGCTGCCCTCGCAGTATGACTTCAAGCAGTGAGTTGGACCCATTAGGAGTTGAAAAAAATGCTGATTTGAAATATTGCCGTCTTCCAACGGAGACTTTGCCAGGCAAGGAGTTTGTGAAGAATAAAGTGCAGATTTGAAATGATGACGTCACTCTGGAACTTCAAACGAGTTAGGTTGGGCATTGTGTGGTTGAGGAGAAAGTGCAGATCTGAAATAAAACCGTCTCATTGTGACTTCAAACAGTGTGTTGAGCACCGGTATGGGAGACAACTGTGAAAGCCATAGGGACAGCATCTGCAGAAGTGCTGATTGTGTTGAAAACTCGTTCATGGTAATTTTGACGGGTTGGGCAGAATTTCTGCTGAGTCCGTTGCCAGATTTATATGTTCTTTTTCTCTCTAATTCATTCTAACCGATTACTGCTAAACGTGTAGCGTTTGACTATGTCTTGTATGCCGTACTTTTAAGGCATCAATGTGTTTATTAACATGATTCAGAAAAAAAACCGGATCAATGTACATGTTTAACTCGCCCTTGATTTTCTTTCTTAACTTTAAAAGTTTATATGTAAATAATATATATTTATCTTTACCCATCAAGAACAAGTCAGAGAAGCGTTCAACATCTTTGGTAGAAATGACGCTTCCTCATGTTCGGTCGTCATGGTAATAATAATATTATTTGGTAACTGTCATGTTTCCGGTAACAGAAATGACAAACTGAATGATGTACTAGAATATTTCAATAATGATGAATTTTCTTTCTTTTTCTGTAACAAGGACTCATCTTCCATGAGTAACTTGCATCTTTTTAATTAAATGAGTAGATACATGTAGTTGAATAGACGAAACTAGATGGAATTTGAGGTCAGATGTTGCCAACATGTGATCTCATGGTTGTGGTCACATGGGCGTGGTCACTGACATATCTAAACTGTAAATATGTAAATACATAAATATAACCCATATGGATATTGTTCATTCAAATCTGTCTCAAATGTGGCTTTATGTGAGCATGTGGTCGAAAGAATACATTAATCTTAATGACATCATGCGAACCAGTACATTTTTACTGACATATATTAATGCACGAATGTACCAGCGAGCGTAAATAACTGATTTTACGTGCATGATGCGAGTAAATGTTATAATCACTTCTCAATGCCATCATCAATACAGAAGTGTTATCAGTCATGTGTTATCATTACAATGCTCTCGTTCTTAAGGTAAGTGTTCAACGCTGATACTGATGTTATCAACGTTATCAACTCTGAACCGTTGTCATAGACGTTATCGTTATCACAATGATATCCCCCGATGTTAGTGTTATCATCGTTAACCATGACGTCATCACTCACGCGTCTCAGTGACCCCATCTAACATCAGTGTATTTTAAAATATGTTTTTAGCTGTAAACACGAGAACGTAAAATTGACCATTTTGTGCTCCGTTCAAACGTTCAGTGTTGCTAAATTCGTCTTTTTATACATTATCACGTGGTAGTGGTGACGTCATCATACGATGGGAACATTTCGGTATTATGTGCTTGTATAACATGTACTGTGTTTTAGTGACAATTATATTTCATTCTTGTTTTTGCTACCTAAAACCTGTGTATATAACAATGCCAATTTCAATCTCGGAATGATTATGCCATGTAAAAATGCCTAATAAAGTTTCTAAAGGCGATATGATATCTTTGTGTTGGTAATTGTCGGTATGCTTGTACTGTCCCAGAAGATACAACTCCACAGTCTGGTGGCCATTTCAAGTCCAGATCAAGAATCTGACAGTCAGTGACAAGTGTTGTTTGTTTATTTGATGCTTAACGCCGCACTCAGCAATATTCCCGCTATATGACGGCGGTCTGTAAATAATCGAGTCTGCAACAGACAATCCTATGATTGACACCATGAGCATCGATCCACGCAATTGGGATACGATGACATGCATCAACCAAGTCAGCGAGCATGACCACCCAATCCCGTTAGTCGCCACTTACGTAAAGCAGTGTCATCTTTACGACAAGCATGGGTTGCTGAAGACCTATTCTACCCCAGATCTTGACTGGTATTGTGACAAGTGTGAAACTCAGACAGTGATACTGTTGATTAGAGAATATATTTTTGTTACATCTACCCACACATCCACTCGGCCATCCACCATTACGCCGTCAGATGTCCATTTCCTATATCTTTTCGCGAAAAGAGGGTTACCCGGTGTTGATGCAAAAAAAATCCCCGTTTGAAAAGTACCTTTTGAAGTTTTGATACTTCACGAAATCTGCGTTTAGGTTAAGGCTTCATCTGAATACTTTGACACGCAGTTACATATCGCCATTATCTCTATTGTGTGGTTAGTATACTTGAATTGGTGTGATAATGTTAAACAATCTGGTGAGGATATGAGCAAATCTGTCTGGTTTAAAAATGAAATCAAACTTGACGGTAAGTCTATTAATTTTCCACAATGGCATTGGAAGGGTATAGCATATATAAATGACTTCATTCATGACATAGGTAAATTATATGATTTGATGAATTTGACTTTTTAACCTTAAACTAGCGATAGGTATTTACAAAATAACCATATAAAATATAGTGCTAAAGTTTGCCAAAGGCCTATTCTGCGATATAATGTATCAAAAATAAAAAAGGGAAGCAACGTATTTTATGAAGCCCTATTTAACATAAGTGTTACAGCAAATGGGAAGATTTTCTTTAAAAAAACAGTATACAGATACAGAGTGGACAAACTTTAACCTTTTCTGGCAAAAAGGCATACAAAAACAAAGTTCTGAATTAAGATGGTTCCAGTTTAAAGTTATGTATAATATTTTGAGCACTAACTGTTATTTAATTAAAATATGATATGTTGAATCACCAGTTTGTTCATTATGTAATGAACCATCTGAAACAATTACTGATGTACATGTATTATGTAATTGTCACTATGCTGCTGATATATGGATGAAACTTTCAGATTGGCTTGGAAACTATACAATAAGCGGAGCTAATTTTAGAAATGAACACATACTGTTTGGATTTAAAGAGAAGAATAACAATTCACTCAATGCAGTAATTATGGTAACAAAATCTATACCCTACTCATTTTATAAAATAAGTGTAAAAGCAATTTTTTAAGTAATCCAAAAAGAAATACTTCGATATTATGAAATTACAAAATGTATTGCATATTCAAATTGTAATTATGCAAGTTCCATGCAATTCCCTTTTTTTGTCTTATGTTCCCGTGTATTTTCGGGTTAACAATTGACATGCCATTGCATGTGTTTGTGACGGTGACACCGGTGGAGCAGGATACGCTTACCTTTTCACGAACACCTGGGATCATCACTTTTTTATAGTGTTTCATAAACACATGCTCATGATATGGTCGGAATCGTACAATCGACTGATTTTAGCGGAGATTTCTATTGAATATGGAAAGGGTTTTGTCTCTTTTATTTGCTGAAGAAGACCCGGTGAAACATGATCACCTGTTAAGACATTGCCGATCTTGAAGTCTGAAAAGGTTTACAGCACTTTTCTTACCATTCTAAGGCATTTCTGACCCAAGTTTCCCCGCCCACGTTTCCCTACCAAAGTTTCCCCGCCCACGTTTCCCCACCCAAGTTTCCCTACCCAAGTTTCCCCACCCAAGTTTCCCCGCCCAAGGTTCCCCACCCAAGTTTCCCTACCCAAGTTTCCCCACCCAAGTTTCCCCGCCCAAGGTTCCCCACCCAAGTTTCCCTACCCAAGTTTCCCCACCCAAGTTTCCCCGCCAAAGTTTCCCCACCCAAGTTTCCCTACCCAAGTTTCCCCACCCAAATTTCCCCGCCCAAGTTTCCCCACCCAATTTTCCCCGCCCAAGTTTCCCCGCACTGATCCACCTACAAGAGACAGGACATTTCTCTTTACCTCATGCTTGGCCTGACAAACATAATACACAATTAGATTGCCAAACAAACTCACAGAATTGAAAATTGAAAGCCTATCTGTTCATCGTCGTCTTACCGCACAAGTACATGTCCACTGGCCGATACACTTGTTCAATGGATTCAACAGACAACATTTATTCAGGAATGTTTTCTGTGGTGTGCCACAAACCTCATCCCATTGAATTCTTATGTTTTAATACGTTCTTCAGCTTTACCAACAGAGGCTTCAGTTGTATGGGCTATATTGCTTAATTTGTGTGCATCAATATTACCTCAACCGGTGTCCTTAAATGCGAGAAATCAGACCTTCTTCAACTTATGTATGAGTTATGAAATAGTAATATGAATGTTACCGTGGAGTGTATCAGTAACCGTATGAAGTTGTGTTTACCTGTCTGTTGTGCTTTTAGTGTAAATATATATTCTATGTCATGATGTATGCCAGCGTGTGTACTAATGAAGGGGTTAACGAACGGTGACATGTTGCGTTCAGAAGGCCGGGGTGTTACGGTGTCGTGAGGAATTTGTGGGCAGGAGAGAACACAACTTGTAATTGATAACGGATATGTGACGCTCAGCGTTACATGGTTGACTTTTTTCGTCCTATCATTTCTACAACAGATGCCACGTGGTGTCCTTTATCAGCAAGACAATGCCAGACGCCATACCAACCGAATCGTACGGAACTTTCTTGGAGCCAACAACTTCAACGTGTTACCGTGGCCTGCACGCACCCCAGACAGGTCCCCTAGAGAACACCTCTGGGATGTCATGGATCATCGTGTTCGACATCGACCACATCCTCCAGCCAACCGACAAGAACCGTACCGATCCCGACTCTCCAAGAAGAATGGCCACGTATCCCACATGACTGTTTCTATGTCCAGAGAGCTTTTGCGTGTCTTGTAGCAGGGTGGTGGTCATACAGGCTATTAATGTGACGTGTCATTGAATTCGAGAGTCCATTACGTTGAAAGCTTGTTTTTTTCTACTCCACCTCAGTTCGGGCAACTGTCATGCCAATACTTCATTGAGATTTTCATCTTTTCAATATATTTTACTTCCTGCATCTAGCTTTTGTGGTTTTTACACTAGAGTGATTTAGAACTATTGTGAACTTTCTTTTAGCCGTAAGTTTATATGAACTAATGTCCAAAAGAAACGATACCACACATTTTTCTAAATATTTTATTATGAAGAGGTAATTTTCGGTAGTTACAAGGTACTTTTGCGTATCCTACGTTCCAAACCAAACGTATTCGGTCGATAAAACCGGGAACATTTGATCATTTGAGAAAAAAGCGTGCAATTTGCCCAAATGACGTTCCGTCCCGTAACACGAAATGCACGTGCATATCTTCTGTATAAAATTGCTGACCCGACACGTTGGGATCACAGCAACAAAAAGCACACAAAAGAAATGCCACGTTTGACAGCGATTGAGAGAGAGAGAGAGACGTAGGAATGCTCCAACTGGGAGCTACGCACCGCGACGTCGCCAGAAGGTTAGGATGCGCGCGCATAACCGTCAGCAGGTTAATGCAGCGGTTGCGTCAAACAGGTCGGACAGCAGCCAGACCACGCCTATTGAAGACCGCCACATCCGGGTACTTCACCTTCGGCGACGTTAACGGCACGGACGGCACTGGGACACGTGATAAGTCGACAAGCCGTGTACAGGAGACTGCGGGCACATGGTATCCGAGCACGTCGCCCCTACCGCGGAGCGTTCCTGACACCTCAACACCGACTCAACAGACGGATATGGGCCAGGCGACTTCGACGGTGGCAACGGAGGAACTGGGCACGTTTAATGTTTTCTGACGAAAGCAGATTTTTCATCTTCAAGAACGACGGCCGGCAGCGTGTGTACCGAAGAGTAGGTGAACGTTTGGCACCGAACTGCATCCATCAAGTCAGGCAATATGGAGGCGGAGGTTTAATGGTTTGGGGTGGAATCTGCGGTGACATCAAAACGAGACTCGTCGTTATTCGAGGAAACCTGAATACGCAGCGTTATCGTGATGACATCTTACAACCAGTTGTGGTGCCTAACAACAGCCTAATGGTATCATTTTCCAGCACGATAATGCGAGGCCTCACACGGCAAGGCTGACCCAGAACTTCCTAGCAAACGCCAACATTCACGTTTTACCATGGCTGGCATGTTCACCGGACATGAACCCAATCGAACACATGTGGGACATTCTCGGCCGCAAAGTCAGGAATCGCCCTGTGTCTCCAGTTAACCTCCAGAAATTGGAACAATGCCTCCTCAATGAATGGCAACGCATCCCCCCCCCCCCCCCCCCCCCAACGTCATCAGACGTCTGACGTCATCAGCCCGTAGACGTGTACTAGCGTGTATTGACGTTTACGGTTGACATACCCGGTACGAACGTGACTTTGAGACGTGTGTTGTGACATTTTCCACACTAGACTCATCAACTGTGTTCAAAACTAATTTTCATTTTGGACCCCCCGCTTCTTTACATGTCTGTCCTCATGATTGTAACGGATTGATTGCAATGAATTTTTGTACACATACTGTGAAAACATTACTCACAAGTCATATACCAATTTGAAATGTCTGTATCGTTTAGTTTTTTCAAACACGTAGTATCGTTTCTTATGGACAGTAGTTTATAACACGTCAACGCCAAAGAATAAGAAAATGTATTAGACTCAATTATATGCTGAAAAAGGTACCACTGGGCGTAAAGTGCAAAACAACGGTGAAAAATATATGAAAGGATCACTGAAAATCAGACATGCGCCACTTAAGGATTTCTTTCCACATCAAGCTGGCACAGTGTGATTCAGTTATCAATTAAATTCTGTTAAATGTGGCGTTAAACCCCCACTATATTCACTTATCACAATGTATTATAACAGATTTAAGTTTAAGTTATCCAAGATTCGACAATTAACGAGAATCTAATGCGCAAAGCGGTCATTCGGACATTCACGTGTGTGCTCCATAAACAGTGTAATCTGTCTCTTTAAGGTGAAACACTACATTCACTTTCCCATCAGTTTCAATAAGCAGCATTATCTTCTCTTTAAAGCGAGGGGAGATATTATCAATAATTCCCCTCACAAATACATATGTCGAACACCAGCCAATCTAAACTGTTTTGTTGTGTTAACACAACAGGAAACGCGATGTCCGCTGTAGAATTGGCCAAACAAAATAAAATAAAAATTATGTCAAATATTTCCTTCCTTTCTAACCCACTCATAATTTCTACTTTCAGAGGAAACAGAAAAAGACATCTGCCACATCAGGAAACGGTCGGTTTAAACACACTCACTGAGAACTAACTACCGAACGCGTCTGCTTACTCTCTGTGTTCTTTTTCAAAAAGTGTATCCTGTGATTAGGATAAATATCGTGTATGTTTGGTTGTTATGTGTTGTCATGGCGATTGCATAATGTTTTGTTGTCACTATCGGGATGTTGCCAATAAATAACACCTCAGAACCTGTCAACATGTCCAACTCGTCGTTATTAAATTGATCCATTTAGTCAGTTTTTTGGACAATCGAGAAAGCTGTAGAAGGTTATTTCGTGTCACGTGTGACACGAAGGAGGTAAAAACGTATCACTATGTATGCAGTAAGAACCGTTGAAAGCATCCCCGTTGAAATCACTGTGGCACTGATTTAGATTGTTAATATCCTGCGTATTACATGGGAATTACCATTATTGGAAGTTAACTCAGCAATGAAACAAGACAGCAATGACTGTGTCACTATTCAAACTGATGAAGACAGGTTATTGTGATCTCTTTGTAGTTTTCATATATCTCCTCAACACCTGTGTTTAGTTTAATGTTAAGAAAGGGTTTTCCTTTCAATTACTTTTAGAGTTTCGAATTGGTTTGTACCAATAAGCGTGCAAAAGCATATTTATGTGCACGCACGCTCAAATGCTAAAAACCTCGCACAGTGGTGTATAGTCCCCAGCAAGAGCAAAACTAATCTGCGGTCTCTTTAAAGTTTTCTTGTATTTCCTTAATTTACGTGTTTGTTTCGTATTGAGTTTCTCATATTTCATATAACTTAGATTTTAGAGTAACAGAAGCACAGTAACACACACAAACACACACATTACATGTATGCAGAAGTAATTAACATATCAATTTTAGTTTTTGTACATGCGCCATCGTGTCACTGGATTTTTCGTTCCATCACACGATTGTCAACAGACAAACACTTACTTTTTTTATGCAAATTGCGTGAGTGGCGGGTGCTTACAGTTGAGAGGGCCATGGTTACCATTTTCACGAACACTTGGTGTCATCACTGGTTTTCAATGATCCATCCATATAATGTTCACCGTTCTTGTGTCTTTTACGCCCAATGGATCTTTTTCGCTGGATAATCGAGACCGGTTATTCTCTGACGTTTTATATTCCCGAAAAGACTCTCTTTTGGCTGCGACAGTTTCTTGACATGTAAGAACGAATTCATACGTCGATCAATTACATTCTTCTTCGATGTTAAAGTGAGGATACCTTTGCGTTTTGTGAATAATAAATGTTTAACATTATACTTGACTTGTTTGGACGCCACCAGTTTGAAGACCGAGACCAGTTACCTTCGCTTGTTGTCTTGAGATCTACATGCATGTGTTCACCTCACATGAAAGAGACACGGTGAAGCTTTTGGTCGCCATTCCCTTTGATTAAGGCTTTGTCAGAGATTACTGTTTGAATGTGAAACTTGTGCATTAATAAGTGAAATATGATGTGAATGCATCTGCGATGAATCTTGCCTCAGGACGCAGCTGTCATATGTGTATTGACACGCAATCACCAAAATGAAACATACCTGTTTTTGAATCAGAATAATGAATTAAATTAATTTTCTCTCTACATCAAACAACGTCAGTGAATAAAAGCAGACATTTTGAAAATGGTCGCGAGGATTATGAACGCTCGGGCATGGTTTTAGATGCAATCACAGGCTAACGATGTGCAGACTTCATGTTTTTATATTATTTTAATCATACGTGACGTCACTCTATTGTTTAAACAATCCATTAGTTTTCACGAATGGACAATTGGGTTAAGTTAACCATGTCTACGTCATCTTGAACCCCCATTTCATATGATGTACACTTTGAATAGACGGAACTATTTACATATTTTTCCACTGAATGGATAACTCTTCATTTTATCGGAAAAATGTCGCTAACAGGTTTCGGAACCCGCATTGTGTCTCTTGTGAACGTGTAATAGTCAAATAGTCTCAAATACCGCGACACGTGACGCAAAAAGTGTGACATTAACAATTATTTTATTTTTTATATATATAATCCTGTAATGTTGCGTTACATTATGTTATTTTACGATGTTCAAAGTAAAGTTGTTAGATTAACCTTTAATGAGAAAAACTAAGAAACAGATTAACATGCATATCCTTATTCAGGGCTCTAAACTCTAAACCTTTTATCCTATTCGATTAATACAATACCTGTTTAGGGCCCCACAAACTTGTAAGAGTATTGTACAATGTATTGTGAAGATCACATTGAGACTATAGGCTCGTTGGACATGCAACTACTGTAGAGAACACATTCCACGTGCATCACACAAAGAGGATTCACAGAGACTCATTCCACGTGCATCACACAAAGAGGATTCACAGAGACACATTCCAGGTGCATCACACAAAGAAGACTCACAGAGACACTTTCCACGTGCATCACACAAAGACGACTCACAGAGACACATTCCACGTGCATCCCACAAAGGCGACACACAGAGACACATCCCACGTGCATCACACAAAGACGACTCTGAGAGAGCACATTCCACGTCATCACACAAAGACGACACACAGAGAGCACATTCCACGTGCATCACACAAAGAAGACTCACAAAGCATACATAGTACAATCGGTTTTTGGTTTATTCTTCAAATAGTTTCCGTGTCACATCTAAAGTATGGATGTGTTATAAGTTTGAGAAAGAAGGGATGTATTTAAATAAGCTGGAGAACACGCACGCACCTGTCGCATAAATTGGATTATTACCAGCTCTTCTACGAGATTTAGCCATTTCTCAACCAAGACACTCTGTCCTGGCCCTGTATTAACTCATAAAATACTCGGTTAACATAATGGGGACAAATTGTAAGGCGTTTTAATTGGGTTCCCCTTATTCACATTTTTTCAGAGTAAGGTGCTTTGAAAAAGACATTTGACTTGTTGCGTCTCATCGTGGCCAGTAGTGTTGGGTTCTGTTCATTTTTAAATATTTTCTTCTTTTCCTCGTTTTGAGAAGAAAAACCAGAAATCCTTTTTTATAAGATTATAACATACAATTACAATTCCTAAATATTACAATTCTACCTACTGATGATATTGTTAGAGACACGTTTCATGAAAATTTTAATTCCACTTCAAAACTGGGAACTGTGCCACAAATCTACCTTAGTGCAACAACTATCGTAAGTCTATGTTAACTTAAGTGAGTTTCAACAATCATAGTTCTGACATCACCTAGAACACCTGGTGAAATCGAGGATTTTCGGCAACCCATTCATATATTATTCACTATTTTGCCTTTCACGACCAATGGAACCTGTTTCTGCGGATAATGCAGACTGGTAATTCTCTAGAGTTTACGGTCTATATTTATGGAAAGGTTCCCTGGCCAATGAGCCTTAATGTCCTATATAGATACATTCATTCCAGCCCCAAAATAGCTCCGGGTGAGATCAGCTTCTTGTGTCTCTTAGTTAATATGGATAGCTGGTCATACACTTAAAACAATCTAAAATTGCAGTTTGTATTTCCGCACAAAATGTGCAATACAGTCGTGCTGCATGTGTTATGGGTATCCCTCTATTACCCTGCTGCAAGGCACTACACAGCTGTGTGTGACTACTGACTCCAACTTTCATGATAGTCGTGATCTACTGAAGTTTGAATAAAAGAAGGTGTAGTTTACAAATTAGGAAGCGTCCATCATACCCTCGCACGCCTAAGGCAGTCCCCGATACAGCGGCTCTTTAAGGAGACGTAAGCGTTCGCATGTAATTGCTCTTTAGTTTCCATGGAAACCTAATAAGAATTATAAAGAGGTAAATAAATCTTTTATTTGAACCATTTTATCAACTAAAATAGTCCAATCATTGTCCAATGAAGTATTTTCAAATTTTTTCAAGGCAAAGACATTTATCTCTATAATGGGAAGATGGTTTTCGAATGAGCTTATATGCGTTTTTAATTCGGCATGATGCCTTTAGAACATGTCTTCCTTTTGAAAGGCAGGGGCTTATTTTAGAATCTTTCACTATGTTGTCTATCAAAGAAGAGAAAGGCCACGCCATCGATTCGGAATCTTGATATTCGGGGAAGGCAATAACAAGGCTTCACCTTTCACGAAGTTTCCCGCTGCATAACCGTTCTGATTGTTTTACTCTAAAGTAGCGTGCATGTAGGATGTAATAGCCATCGTCTCATAAATCCGCCTTGCATTTTGCGTCATTTTACCAGTGGACGAACTTCCATGATTTATCACAACCATATTTCACGCTGTTTAGCTGCGGAGATGTAACTAATTTAAGGCCCGGATGGACTAAGCTGGTTCCCGGTTCTCTCTGCGCGTCGTCAACTTGCTTACATTGTGATAAGAGACGGAGCCCAGCTTATAGCTGAGCTAGCTTCCACATCTAAAGCTATCACAAGCGTTTAGTTTCGTAGCAGGACGAGTCCTACCGTTGTAGGGTCAGCTGTCTAATGTTTGGCGATTGTTTGTCTTTATTGGTGGAGTTAGGTGTGAAGTTATTGTGCCAGTTTAATCAGACGCCAGCACGGAGAGAGGTGTTGATGGCGCAGTATATTTAAAGAAGCATAAATATAGTTTCATGTGTCTCAATAAATCGAACTGGTATTTTGACGTGAGGCGTTCCCTCCGCATGGCGCCATACTGGCTATGAAGGCTTAATAAAGCAAAATTCATTTTTTCCGAAAAAATAACAAGCCAATAACATTTGAAAAATTTAAACGATTCAGTTTTCTTTTCAAATCTGATGAAAACATATGTCGAGGTCGGTAGTTAATATCTACTTAGTCGATTTTAAAAATTCTGAATCAAACTTTTTCAAAATAGAAAATCTGACTGTCCTTCAAGATTTCCTATGCGTATGATTTCAAGGCTTATGTGATATAAGATGTAATCTCTAAATCGCTCTAGTTGTTTCTATTTTGTTCAATTATATGACAGTGTTATGTTTGTTAAATATTTGATAAATGTGAGACTCCGTTATATCAAAGTGTGGCGGAACCTTCAAACACCTGATAGCTATATTCTGGAAACCACCACTATCGGTTGGGAGCAAATGCAACTAATTGATCGAAAAACATTTGAAAACATTTTATTCGAACCTGCCCAAAGCACCCATGACGTTACATCTGCCGTCACGCTTTGACTTGCGCCCCTATGTCGAACCAAGTGTCAGAATTCGCCCAAGGACATCATGCTTGTCAAGTGACGACTAAACAATGAACTACAGCTATATGTTTGCTGTACGATTTACAGCTTCAACTAAACCTAGCCCTACTATTTGAACCAAAGAATTCATATCCTCAAACGTTTTATAAAGTTTTCATCCAAACTGGTAACATAAACAACAAACAAGCATCGATATATGGGAATTTAACAACTTTTATGTGACCCGTGGAGATCCGGGGTAGAATAGCAACCCACTCTTGACGTAAAAGGCGACTATGCTTGTCGAAAGAGGCGTCTAACGGGATCGGGTGGTCAGGCTCGCTGACCTGGTTGATGCATGTCATCGTATCCCAATTGCGTGGATCGATGCTCATGACATCAATCAGTGGATTGTCTGGTCCAGACTCGATTATTTACAGACCGCCGTCATGTAGCTTGAATATTGCTGAGTGCGGCGTAAACTAACAAACAAAACAAAACAATTAAAACTTCTATGTACTGATCCCAGGTCGTCAAAGAGTTCATTCTTTAAAAAAAACTGACAGCCTCCACGAATGTGTATGACCCTATATATGTGCTAACGTGCAAAACATGGTATCGCGAGCTGACACGAGATATACACCCTTCCCTACCAAAGCCCACAACAGCAGTTCATGAGACTATGTTACTTTGTTACGTTAACAAGGGCTATTCAGCAGTCTAATAATATACCAATAACGACGAAAACGTTAACTATGAGTGGACCTGTTATGAAAGCCTCAAAATCAAGCCAATGTAGATTGACAGCTATATTTTAGCGTGTCTCGTGCCCTGGTCGGAATAACTCACAGCCCCAGCACGAGCGTCCTTCACGCTGCCACTGGTGCCACTGCAAGACAGTCGCGACTAGTCGATAAATTGGATTAATCTCAGCCTCACAGTCCTCCCCCCCCCCCCCCCCCCCCCCCCCCCCAGCCCCCTCTCCCAAATCAAGGCATCTCTCAACCTGGGCGTTCCGCATCTGCCCGTTATTAAGTGATAAAATCTGAGCTTGACAGGCGAGGTGAGGCCTGTTTGTAAGTCGTTTTAATTGGCTTCCCCTTATTCACCATTTTTTTCGGGCTAAGACGTTCTGACAAAGCCATTTAATTTGTTTACTTTCTTCATAAACACAAGGCCATGCTAGGCAACTGGCAGGTTTCGTGTAACTCACTCTTGTGAACGACTGGTTTATAATGGGGATTTTTTTATTGTGATGGAGCAATTTAACAAACTTCATCAAAACTGACTTTTTGTTGCTTTATAACTCTTTTCTGTACTTTATAACTCTTTTCAGGTAGCCCTAACCGTGGATAATAGAATATCTTGTTAGATTACCAGACGTAAACGCGTGAGACACAAGAATGGCATTTTTATTCATCCTAATTCCGGTAAATGGATCCGAATCTGTCTGTGTGTCCAACTCGGTCATCAGCCTCGTTCTGAGTTCCGTGACAATCCCCAGTTATAGATGACAGAATTAAGGGGTTACACATAACAGTCCCATCACTCATGAAGAAACTCGGCGCGTTCGTTATAGATATTACACTGATTTGGTCCAAACTGACAACGGCTGAATAGCTGCTCCCAAACATCACCCACTGTCTGCGTCCTCGACTGTTCTCCATATAATCCGGGCCCTCATCGTTCTTCTGCTGTCGTTTATTAACACCAGGCCCAGCCTGCTTGTTTATCCCGACAATGACACTGCTAAGCCGTCAGACAAAACTTACTCAGCTTTTTCCGGTTTTTAACGTATTGTATACATTACTTTGTGGACCAGTCCGGGTTGATTGATCCGAATTCCAGAATAAATCCTGAGCAATGCAAACCTTGACAACTCATTCTTCCGCTGTGCTGCTGTGCAACAATTGATAGGCGTTACTGTTTAGACATGCAATTGTTTTGACATATACGTTAAGGATCGGTGAAGACCTTTGAGCTCTCGCCAACAGTTCCATCAGTCATCTCTAATACTCCTGACTCCAGACAGAATGGCCACGACCCGCCCCCTTCCTCGGTGCATTGTGGGTAATCCATACGGGAATATCTTGAAACGAGCTGTCTGACAGTTGAAAGTGAATCCTTAATCGAAATAAGAGTTGCATTTGGAGTGACTTTCGTTTCCATGGTGTTTGGGTTTTTGCGTATTAAAAAGAAATGTTATTCTCCGTGTTCAAGGAGAGACCTCACATCATGGTCCTGTGCTCGTGGCCACTCGTGGTCTAGACGTTGTAAAAGTGCCATGCGAAAGTAAGAAACATTCTATCGAACTTATGGTAATCAATCATTATTAGAATGGCATACACCATACAATTTGAGCTCACACACAAACAAATCGATGCTAGAACGAACGGAACCAAACTGTACATTTTGCCTCGAGTTTGGTGTCGAGTTTGTGTTTTGTTTAATGCCTGACTCAGCAATATTCCAGTAATATGACTACTGTCTGTTAATACTCATGTCCTGACTAGACACACTAGATATTACAAACAACGCCCCACATCGTTGGTGTCGATGACACACGATCAACCAATTGAGCCAGACTACGACCAATGCCGTCGGTGTACAATGACACACGATCAACCAATTGAGCCAGACAATGACCCAAGCCATTGATGTACGATGACACACGATCAACCAACTGAGCCAGACAACGCCCCACAACGTAGGTGTCGATGACACATGATCAACCAATTGAGCCAGACTAAGACCAACGCCCCACACTGTCAGTGTACGATGACACGTCCAACCAGTTGAGCCAGACTACGAACAATGCCGTCGGTGTACGATGACACGCGATCAACCAATTGAGCCAGACTACGACCAATGCCGTCGGTGTACGATGACACACGATCAACTAATTGAGCCAGACTACTACCAAATGCCGTCGGTGTCAATGATACACGGTCAACCAGTTGAGCCAGACTACGACCGATGCCATCGGTGTACGATGACACACGATCAACTAATTGAGCCAGACAATGACCCAAGCCATCGGTGTACGATGACACACGATCAACCAACTGAGCCAGACTACTACCAATGCCGTCGGTGTCAATGATACACGGTCAACCAGTTGAGCCAGACTACGACCGATGCCATCGGTGTACGATGACACACGATCAACTAATTGAGCCAGACAATGACCCAAGCCATCGGTGTACGATGACACACGATCAACCAACTGAGCCAGACTACTACCAATGCCGTCGGTGTCAATGATACACGGTCAACCAGTTGAGCCAGACTACGACCGATGCCATCGGTGTACGATGACACACGATCAACCAATTGAGCCAGACTACGACCAACGCCTTAGTTGTCAGTAGGTGGTTGTCAGGGTTCTTGTCAGGGCGGTTGTCAAGGTGGCTAAGTGGCTGGGGTTTTACATGAAAGTGTATTTTCTCCACCAATCAGGATTGTCAATTTGTCAAGTCAGTCTGAGATTCTCGTGTAACACGTTATACCTTCTAGATTATGAAAAAAATGTTGGGCGTGTATTTATAGACACTTCATGATCTTGACAAAATAGCGATTATGTATCAATAAGGATGCATTTGACTTTCTCGTATAGCAGTTGTACAAGAAGAATTTCTAACTGCATCATAAAACCTTTTTAACAGATTTTGTGATGTTTTAAATTTGGTTTATGGTAAGAAAAGCCAGGCCGTGACTTGTGGTGAGTCATGAGAATTTATGTACAACATTGCTGGAATGTTACTGGTACAGCCTTCAATCA
Source organism: Haliotis rufescens (assembly GCF_023055435.1). Classification (NCBI taxonomy): domain Eukaryota; kingdom Metazoa; phylum Mollusca; class Gastropoda; order Lepetellida; family Haliotidae; genus Haliotis; species Haliotis rufescens. The sequence continues at coordinate 2,486,369 of NW_025964135.1, read as the reverse complement.
GCGCCATTGCCCAGCACTTTATGGCCTGTGTCAAAATCCAGTAATGTAGAAAAGTTACATAATGTCAACGTCGTTCGTCGTTAACGTCAAACCGACTCGCGTTAACACGTACACGTCGATATAAAAACCATCCTCTCAATACATAAATAACATAACTGAATTTGAAACAGCCTTAAACTTCAAATAAAAGATAAAATGGCAGTTCATTTGTGGAATCTCTTTTCCTCAGTCATATTAATACGGTAATAAAGCTGAGAGCCAGTCGCCCATGTTATGCTGGAGATAAAGTTGTAAAATCTGACATCAGTTATGTGTAATTTATTACTTAACATCCACTTTAGTCAATAGACTTCGCGTCACAGCTTGCCGAAGGACGTGGTGGTGGGGGTAGGGGTGGATTGGGTGGGTGTTTATGTGTGTTGGGGGGAGTGATCACTGAAACATTCGAAGCGGCATGAATGTCATCTGGCAGGATGCGTGAGTGAGTTAGCTTTTACGCGCTTGTGACAATGTCATGACGATACACCAGAAATAGCCTTCACACATTGTGCATCGGGGTTTTGCATGCGAATTGGTCCTTCAACACGGTGTCGTTGGCGTGAATTTACAGTATGCACAAATCGTAAACAACTAGTGTCCTTTTCGTACGCCAAATTCCCAGTACAAGCATTAGTCACTCTACCCAGCGCTGCAGGGGAAGGGGGAGAACGTGACAAATTGAAAAAAATGGGGAGGGTGAGACATTAAGGGGGCACAGCCACTGCATTCAAGCATTGATATCTCGTTGCCAACTGGGCAGTTAGATTAGGTACAGGTTGGTGATTAACAACATTTTGAAAACTGGAGGACGGCAAGGAGAATAACATCGATTGACTGATATTGATATAAACTCCCATTCGTTATCAAATGTCAGACCACTCGTCCGTCATGTAATGTGAAGTCACTTTAAGCAAGAATGGAAAGTAAAGAAAAAAGACGTTCAATTCTTTTGAAAACATTAAATCAACTCTTAAAGTAATATTATCTTTAAGACATGTTTGCATGATGAGCTATGACCATGTGCAAAGAGAAAATTACAAAATCTTTGAATTTTTAATAAAAAGTGTTGAAAACAAGACGAAAGAAAATACAGCATAATTAATTTGGTGTGAACATAATATCGCAGAATATAATTAGCCTTCACCAAATAGATTCATTAGCTCCTGTTGATTTTAGAGGAATCCATGGAGGTCTAAAGGTTTGCAAAGCTTTTGCTACGTTTTGCTAAACATGCATAACGATCTTTAGATCAGCATCACATAACTGGTAAACACTTTAGACCTCCATGGAAGCATTTTCAGGAGCTGGGCCTGGTCCAGGTGTCACAGAACCCCCTTCATCTGTACTGCTCCCCCTCATCGCTACTACGGCTTTTGTAAGTCCCGTACACTGACATATGCTGACGACAGTCGCAGCATCCAGTATGCCAGGTTCAGGTGCTGTGAAAACTGTAAAATTGAATGCTACGTTGAAGATTACGCATGACTCCCCTCTTCCACTGTGGCATTGTCTTCTGTGGTATATAAGTTGGTTCAATTGTTGTACTGTCAGACCTATGTGGTTGTATAACTAATGGAAATGTTCGTTTTTCAACAGTTGGCTTTTCAGAGGTTGAGATGACTCAACGGCTGAAGTCTTCCGGATCATTCAGCAGCGCCTTCAGCAGGTCCACAAGTGCAACTCAAACTTACAGCAACGGCAACAGCATCAGCACACAGACGTTGGACAGCATGGAACAGGTTTTCGACGACGAGGATGTTCAACTCTGAAATGAAGTAGATGCAGTGGTAGAAATTCCGTGATGAAGGACACCCAACTGTTGCAAGGTGGATCAACGAAGAAAAGACTGGGTTGCTGATATTACGATTGTCAGGTTTGTATCGGGTGAAAATTCCACCTGGTCAACCAGCACACGTGTACCCGCCCAACTTGGCCTGTGTCGTTGCTTGCTCAGATTAATGAGTAATCTAAACACTGCTCTGCCCAACTGTTGAAACAACGTCAGTGGGATTTATGCTGCGAATAAGTGAAGTTCGTGGAGAAACAGTTCCATTGAGTTTTTCATTGTGTGAGGTCTACAGAAATAAGGCATCTGACGTACCGATGGATAATGTTCAAGGGCAGATTTGGACAGGCTTCTATGGGTTGTTATTGTCGTGTGTAATGGTGTAATAATGTCATACTTGATTCTGGAGAAACGGAGAGGAATGAAGGACAGGCAGTTGTGAATGTCACGATGAAGGTCACATGTGAAATCCTATGCCGTACATTTACATACAACGAACGCATGTTGCAGGTATAGTGCAACGTTCACAGTGACTTTGGTCAATGAGTTGACCCAAGAGTACACGAGAAGAAAGTGCAGCTTGAAACGCTGCCCTCGCAGTATGACTTCAAGCAGTGAGTTGGACCCATTAGGAGTTGAAAAAAATTCTGATTTGAAATATTGCCGTCTTCCAACGGAGACTTTGCCAGGCAAGGAGTTTGTGAAGAATAAAGTGCAGATTTGAAATGATGACGTCACTCTGGAACTTCAAACGAGTTAGGTTGGGCATTGTGTGGTTGAGGAGAAAGTGCAGATCTGAAATAAAACCGTCTCATTGTGACTTCAAACAGTGTGTTGAGCACCGGTATGGGAGACAACTGTGAAAGCCATAGGGACAGCATCTGCAGATGTGCTGATTGTGTTGAAAACTCGTTCATGGTAATTTTGACGGGTTGGGAAGAATTTCTGCTGAGTCCGTTGCCAGATTAATATGTTCTTTTTCTCTCTAATTCATTCTAACCGATTACTGCTAAACGTGTAGCGTTTGACCATGTCTTGTATGCCGTACTTTTAAGGCATCAATGTGTTTATTTACATGATTCAGAAAAAAAACCGGATCAATGTACATGTTTAACTCGCCCTTGATTTTCTTTCTTAACTTTAAAAGTTTATATGTAAATAATATATATTTATCTTTACCCTTCAAGAACAAGTCAGAGAAGCGTTCAACATCTTTGGTGGAAATGACGCTTCCTCATGTTCGGTCGTCATGGTAATAATAATATTATTTGGTAACTGTCATGTTTCCGGTAACAGAAATGACAAACTGAATGATGTACTAGAATATTTCAATAATGATGAATTTTCTTTCTTTTTCTGTAACAAGGACTCATCTTCCATGAGTAACTTGCATCTGTTTAATTAAATGAGTAGATACATGTAGTTGAATAGACGAAACTAGATGGAATTTGAGGTCAGATGTTGCCAACATGTGATCTCATGGTTGTGGTCACATGGGCGTGGTCACTGACATATCTAAATTGTAAATATGTAAATACATAAATATAACCCATATGGATATTGTTCATTCAAATCTGTCTCAAATGTGGCTCTATGTGAGCGTGTGGTCGAAAGAATACATTAATCTTAATGACATCATGCGAACCAGTACATTTTTACTGACATATATTAATGCACGAATGTACCAGCGAGCGTAAATAACTGATTTTTCGTGCATGATGCGAGTAAATGTTATAATCACTTGTCAATGCCATCATCAATACAGAAGTGTTATCAGTCATGTGTTATCATTACAATGCTCTCGTTCTTAAGGTAAGTGTTCAACGCTGATACTGATGTTATCAACGTTATCAACTCTGAACCATTGTCATAGACGTTATCGTTATCACAATGATATCCCCCGATGTTAGTGTTATCATCGTTAACCATGACGTCATCACTCACGCGTCTCAGTGACCCCATCTAACATCAGTGTATTTTAAAATATGTTTTTAGCTGTAAACACGAGAACGTAAAATTGACCATTTTGTGCTCCGTTCAAACGTTCAGTGTTGCTAAATTCGTCTTTTTATACATTATCACGTGGTAGTGGTGACGTCATCATATGATGGGAACATTTCGGTATTATGTGCTTGTATAACATGTACTGTGTTTTAGTGACAATTATATTTCATTCTTGTTTTTGCTACCTAAAACCTGTGTATATAACAATGCCAATTTCAATCTCGGAATGATTATGCCATGTAAAAATGCCTAATAAAGTTTCTAAAGGCGATATGATATCTTTGTGTTGGTAATTGTCGGTATGCTTGTACTGTCCCAGAAGATACAACTCCACAGTCTGGTGGCCATTTCAAGTCCAGATCAAGAATCTGACAGTCAGTGACAAGTGTTGTTTGTTTATTTGATGCTTAACGCCGCACTCAGCAATATTCCCGCTATATGACGGCGGTCTGTAAATAATCGAGTCTGCAACAGACAATCCTATGATTGACATCATGAGCATCGATCCACGCAATTGGGATACGATGACATGCATCAACCAAGTCAGCGAGCATGACCACCCAATCCCGTTAGTCGCCACTTACGTAAAGCAGTGTCATCTTTACGACAAGCATGGGTTGCTGAAGACCTATTCTACCCCAGATCTTGACTGGTATTGTGACAAGTGTGAAACTCAGACAGTGATACTGTTGATTAGAGAATATATTTTTGTTACATCTACCCACACATCCACTCGGCCATCCACCATTACGCCGTCAGATGTCCAATTCCGATATCTTTTCGCGAAAAGAGGGTTACCCGGTGTTGATGCAAAAAAAATCCCCGTTTGAAAAGTACCTTTTGAAGTTTTGATACTTCACGAAATCTGCGTTTAGGTTAAGGCTTCATCTGAATACTTTGACACGCAGTTACATATCGCCATTATCTCTATTGTGTGGTTAGTATACTTGAATTGGTGTGATAATGTTAAACAATCTGGTGAGGATATGAGCAAATCTGTCTGGTTTAAAAATGAAATCAAACTTGACGGTAAGTCTATTAATTTTCCACAATGGCATTGGAAGGGTATAGCATATATAAATGACTTCATTCATGACATAGGTAAATTATATGATTTGATGAATTTGACTTTTTAACCTTTAACTAGCGATAGGTATTTACAAAATAACCATATAAAATATAGTGCTAAAGTTTGCCAAAGGCCTATTCTGCGATATAATGTATCAAAAATAAAAAAGGGAAGCAACGTATTTTATGAAGCCCTATTTAACATAAGTGTTACAGCAAATGGGAAGATTTTCTTTAAAAAAACAGTATACAGATACAGAGTGGACAAACTTTAACCTTTTCTGGCAAAAAGGCATACAAAAACAAAGTTCTGAATTAAGATGGTTCCAGTTTAAAGTTATGTATAATATTTTGAGCACTAACTGTTTTTTAATTAAAATATGATATGTTGAATCACCAGTTTGTTCATTATGTAATGAACCATCTGAAACAATTACTCATGTTCATGTATTATGTAATTGTCACTATGCTGCTGATATATGGATGAAACTTTCAGATTGGCTTGGAAACTATACAATAAGCGGAGCTGATTTTAGTAATGAACACATACTGTTTGGATTTAAAGAGAAGAATAACAATTCACTCAATGCAGTAATTATGGTAACAAAATCTATACTCTACTCATTTTATAAAATAAGTGTAAAAGGAATTTTTTAAGTAATCCAAAAAGAAATACTTCGATATTATGAAATTACAAAATGTATTGCATCTTCAAATTGTAATTATGCATGTTTCCATGCCTTCTGGTTATCTCTACATGTATTATTTAGAAACTCTGTATAACTATAATATCTGATCTGTCCATGCTACAAATATGCCAATACTGTCACAATAAATCTATGCACACTCTATGTATGATGTTAAAATGGAAAATATGATGGAAAATTGAATAAATAAATAATTCTTTGCAAAAATGATGAGCAAAATCTAAACTCTGATATATGTAATGGTTAGTAGTTTACAATATATGAACATATTCCAAGAGGAAATTCCTATGTTTTCATACAATAAAACCAAACATTAATCATCTACCGTTCCACATTTCCAAATTTGACCAGTGACCAAAATAATGTCCGATGCAATTCCCTTTTTTGTCTTATGTTCCCGTGTATTTTCGGGTGAACAATTGACATGCCATTGCATGTGTTTGTGACGGTGCCACCGGTGGAGCAGGATGCGCTTACCTTTTCACGAACACCTGGGATCATCACTTTTTTATAGTGTTTTATAAACACATGATCATGATATGGTCGGAATCGTACAATCGACTGATTTTAGCGGAGATTTCTATTGAATATGGAAAGGGTTTTGTCTCTTTTATTTGCTGAAGAAGACCCGGTGAAACATGATCACCTGTTTAGACATTGTCGATCTTGTAGTCTGAAAAGGTTTACAGCACTTTTCTTACCATTCTCAGGCATTTCTGACCCAAGTTTCCCCGCCCAAGTTTCCCTACCCAAGTTTCCCCGCCCAAGTTTCCCCACCCAAGTTTCCCTACCCAAGTTTCCCCACCCAAGTTTCCCAACCCAAGTTTCCCCGCCCTGATCCACCTACAAGAGACGGGAAATTTCTCTTTACCATCATGCTTGGCCTGACAAACATAATACACAGTTTCATTGCCAAACAAACTCACAGAATTGAAAAGTGAAAGCCTATCTGTTCATGGTCGCCTTACCGCACAAGTACATGTCCACTGGCTGATACATTTGTTCAATGGATTCAACAGACAACATTTATTCAGGAATGTTTTCTGTGGTGTGCCACAAACCTCATCCCATAGAATTCTTATGTTTTAATACGTTCTTCAGCTTTACCAACAGAGGCTTCAGTTGTATGGGCTATATTGCTTAATTTGTGTGCATCAATATTACCTCAACCGGTGTCCTTAAATGCGAGAAATCAGACCTTCTTCAACTTATGTATGAGTTATGAAATACTAATATGAATGTTACCGTGGAGTGTATCAGTAACCGTATGAAGTTGTGTTTACCTGTCTGTTGTGCTTTTAGTGTAAATATATATTCTATGTCATGATGTATGCCAGCGTGTGTACTAATGAAGGGGTTAACGAACGGTGACATGTTGCGTTCAGAAGGCCGGGGTGTTACGGTGTCGTGAGGAATTTGTGGGCAGGAGAGAACACAACTTGTAATTGATAACGGATATGTGACGCTCAGCGTTACATGGTTGACTGTTTTCGTCCTATCATTTCTACAACAGATGCCACGTGGTGTCCTTTATCAGCAAGACAATGCCAGACGCCATACCAACCGAATCGTACGGAACTTTCTTGGAGCCAACAACTTCAACGTGTTACCGTGGCCTGCACGCACCCCAGACAGGTCCCCTAGAGAACACCTCTGGGATGTCATGGATCATCGTGTTCGACACCGACCACATCCTCCAGCCAACCGACAAGAACCGTACCGATCCCGACTCTCCAAGAAGAATGGCCACGTATCCCACATGACTGTTTCTATGTCCAGAGAGCTTTTGCGTGTCTTGTAGCAGGGTGGTGGTCATACACGCTGTTAATGTGACGTGTCATTGAATTCGAGAGTCCATTACGTTGAAAACTTGTTTTTTTCTACTCCACCTCAGTTCGGGCAACTGTCATGCCAATACTTCATTGAGATTTTCATCTTTTCAATATATTTTACTTCCTGCATCTAGCTTTTGTGGTTTTTACACTAGAGTGATTTAGAACTATGGTAAACTTTCTTTTAGCCGTAAGTTTATATGAACTAATGTCAAAAAGAAACGATACCACACATTTTTCTAAATATTTTATTATGAAGAGGTAATTTTCGGTAGTTAAAAGGTACTTTTGCGTATCCTACGTTCCAAACCAAACGTATTCGGTCGATAAAACCGGGAACATTTGATCAATTGAGAAAAAAGCGTACAATTTGCCCAAATGACGTTCCGTCCCGTAACACGAAATGCACTTGCATATCTTCTGTATAAAATTGCTGACCCGACACGTTGGGATCACAGCAACAAAAAGCACATAAAAGAAATGCCACGTTTGACAGCGATTGAAAGAGAGAGAGACGTAGGAATGCTCCAACCGGGAGCTACGCACCGCGACGTCGCCAGAAGGTTAGGATGCGCGCGCATAACCGTCAGCAGGTTAATGCAGCGGTTGCGTCAAACAGGTCGGACAGCAGACAGACCACGCCTATTGAAGACCGCCACATCCGGGTACTTCACCTTCGGCGACGTTAACGGCACGGACGGCACTGGGACACGTGATATGTCGACAAACCGTGTAAAGGAGACTGCGGGCACATTGTATCCGAGCACGTCGCCCCTACCGCGGAGCGTTCCTGACACCTCAACACCGACTCAACAGACGGATATGGGCCAGGCGACTTCGACGGTGGCAACGGAGGAACTGGGCACGTTTAATGTTTTCTGACGAAAGCAGATTTTTCATCTTCAAAAACGACGGCCGGCAGCGTGTGTACCGAAGAGTAGGTGAACGTTTGGCATCGAACTGCATCCATCAAGTCAGGCAATATGGAGGCGGAGGTTTAATGGTTTGGGGTGGAATCTGCGGTGACATCAAAACGAGACTCGTCGTTATTCGAGGAAACCTGAATACGCAGCGTTATCGTGATGACATCTTACAACCAGTTGTGGTGCCTAACAACAGCCTAATGGTATCATTTTCCAGCACGATAATGCGAGGCCTCACACGGCAAGGCTGACCCAGAACTTCCTAGCAAACGCCAACATTCACGTTTTACCATGGCTGGCATGTTCACCGGACATGAACCCAATCGAACACATGTGGGACATTCTCGGCCGCAAAGTCAGGAATCGCCCTGTGTCTCCAGTTAACCTCCAGAAATTGGAACAATGCCTCCTCAATGAATGGCAACGCATCCCCCCCCCACCCACCCCCCCCCCCCCCCCCCCCCCCCCACCCCCCAACGTCATCAGACGTCTGACGTCATCAGCCCGTAGACGTGTACTAGCGTGTATTGACGTTTACGGTGGACATACCCGGTACTAACGTGACTTTGAGACGTGTGTTGTGACATTTTCCACACTAGACTCATCAACTGTGTTCAAATGAAATTTTCATTTTGGACCCCCCGCTTCTTTACATGTCTGTCCTCATGATTGTAACGGATTGATTGCAATGAATTTTTGTACACATACTGTGAAAACATTACTCACAAGTCATATACCAATTTGAAATGTCTGTATCGTTTTTTCAACCACGAAGTATCGTTTCTTATGGACATTAGTTTATAACACGTCAACGCCAAAGAATAAGAAAATGTATTAGTCTCAATTATATGCTGAAAAAGGTACCACTGGGCGTAAAGTGCAAAACAGCGGCAAAAAATATATGAAAGGATCACTGAAAATCAGACATGCGCCACTTAAGGATTTCTTTCCACATCAAGCTGGCACAGTGTGATTCAGTTATCAATTAAATTCTGTTAAATGTGGCGTTAAACCCCCACTATATTCACTTATCACAATGTATTATAACAGAATTAAGTTTAAGTTATCCAAGATTCGACAATTAACGAGAATCTAATGCGCAAAGCGGTCATTCGGACATTCACGTGTGTGCTCCATAAACAGTGTAATCTGTCTCTTTAAGGTGAAACACTACATTCACTTTCCCATCAGTTTCAATAAGCAGCATTATCTTCTCTTTAAAGCGAGGGGAGATATTATCAATAATTCCCCTCACAAATACATATGTCGAACATCAGCCAATCTAAACTGTTTTGTTGCGTTAACACAACAGGAAACGCGATGTCCGCTGTAGAATTGGCCAAACAAAATAAAATAAAAATTATGTCAAATATTTCCTTCCTTTCTAACCCACTCATAATTTCTACTTTCAGAGGAAACAGAAAAAGTCATCTGCCACATCAGGAAACGGTCGGTTTAAACACACTCACTGAGAACTAACTACCGAACGCGTCTGCTTACTCTCTGTGTTCTTTTTCAAAAAGTGTATCCTGTGATTAGGATAAATATCGTGTATGATTGGTTGTTATGTGTTGTCATGGCGATTGCATAATGTTTTGTTGTCACTATCGGGATGTTGCCAATAAATAACACCTCAGAACCTGTCAACATGTCCAACTCGTCGTTATTAAATTGATCCATTTAGTCAGTTTTTTGGACAATCGAGAAAGCTGTAGAAGGTTATTTCGTGTCACGTGTGACACGAAGGAGGTAAAAACGTATCACTATGTATGCAGTAAGAACCGTTGAAAGCATCCCCGTTGAAATCACTGTGGCATTGATTTAGATTGTTAATATCCTGCGTATTACATGGGAATTACCATTATTGGAAGTTAACTCAGCAATGAAACAAGACAGCAATGACTGTGTCACTATTCAAACTGACGAAGACAGGTTATTGTGATCTCTTTGTAGTTTTCATATATCTCCTCAACACCTGTGTTTAGTTTAATGTTAAGAAAGGGTTTTCCTTTCAATTACTTTTAGAGTTTCGAATTGGTTTATACCAATTAGCGTGCAAAAGCATATTTGTGTGCACGCACGCTCAAATGCCAAAACCTCGCACAGTGGTGTATAGTCCCCAGCAAGAGCAAAACTAATCTGCGGTCTCTTTAAAGTTTTCTTGTATTTCCTTAATTTACGTGTTTGTTTCGTATTGAGTTTCTCATATTTCATATAACTTAGATTTTAGAGTAACAGAAGCACAGTAACACACACAAACACACACATTACATGTATGCAGAAGTAATGAACATATCAATTTTAGTTTTTGTACATGCGCCATCGTGTCACTGGATTTTTCGTTCCATCACACGATTGTCAACAGACAAACACTTACTTTTTTTATGCAAATTGCGTGAGTGGCGGGTGCTTACAGTTGAGAGGGCCATGGTTACCATTTTCACTAACACTTGGTGTCATCCCTGGTTTTCAATGATCCATCCATATAATGTTCACCGTTCTTGTGTCTTTTACGCCCAATGGAATCTTTTTCGCTGGATAATCGAGACCGGTTATTCTCTGACGTTTTATATTCCCGAAAAGACTCTCTTTTGGCTGCGACAGTTTTTTGACATGTAAGAACGAATTCATACGTCGATCAATTACATTCTTCTTCGATGTTAAAGTGAGGATACCTTTGCGTTTTGTGAATATTAAATGTTTAACATTATACTTGACTTGTTTGGACGCCACCAGTTTGAAGACCGAGACCAGTTACCTTCGCTTGTTGTCTTGAGATCTACATGCATGTGTTCACCTCAAACAACGTCAGTGAATAAAAGCAGACATTTTGAAAATGGTCGCGAGGATTATGAACGCTCGGGCATGGTTTTAGATGCAATCACAGGCTAACGATGTGCAGACTTCATGTTTTATATTATTTTAATCATACGTGACGTCACTCTATTGTTTAAACAATCCATTAGTTTTCACGAATGGACAATTGGGTTAAGTTAACCATGTCTACGTCATCTTGAACCCCCATTTCATATGATGTACACTTTGAATAGACGGAACTATTTACATATTTTTCCACTCTTCATTTTATCGGAAAAATGGCGCTAACAGGTTTCGGAACCCGCATTGTGCCTTTTGTGAACGTGTAATAGCCAAATAGTCTCAAATACCGCGACACGTGACGCAAAAAGTGTGACATTAACAATTAATTTATTTTTTATATATATAATCCTGTAATGTTGCGTTACATTATGTTATTTTACGATGTTCAAAGTAAAGTTGTTAGATTAACCTTTGATGAGAAAAACTAAGAAACAGATTAACATGCATATCCTTATTCAGGGCTCTAAACTCTAAACCTTTTATCCTATTCGATTGATACAATACCTGTTTAGGGCCCCACAAACTTGTAAGAGTATTGTACAATGTATTGTGAAGATCACATTGAGACTATAGGCTCGTTGGACATGCAACTACTGTAGAGAACACATTCCACGTGCATCACACAAAGAGGATTCACAGAGACACATTCCACGTGCATCACACAAAGAGGATTCACAGAGACACATTCCACGTGCATCACACAAAGAAGACTCACAGAGACACTTTCCACGTGCATCACACAAAGACGACTCACAGAGACACATTCCACGTGCATCACACAAAGAGGATTCACAGAGACACTTTCCACGTGCATTACACAAAGAGGATTCACAGAGACACATTCCACGTGCATCACACAAAGACGACTCTGAGAGAGCACATTCCACGTCATCACACAAAGACGACACACAGAGAGCACATTCCACGTGCATCACACAAAGAAGACTCACAAAGCATACATAGTACAATCGGTTTTTGGTTTATTCTTCAAATAGTTTCCGTGTCAGATCTAAAGTATGGATGTGTTATAAGTTTGAGAAAGAAGGGATGTATTTAAATAAGCTGGAGAACACGCACGCACCTGTCGCATAAATTGGATTATTACCAGCTCTTCTACGAGATTTAGCCATTTCTCAACCAAGACACTCTGTCCTGGCCCTGTATTAACTCATAAAATACTCGGTTAACATAATGGGGACAAATTGTAAGGCGTTTTAATTGGGTTCCCCTTAATCACATTTTTTTAGAGTAAGGTGCTTTGAAAAAGACATTTGGCTTGTTGCGTCTCATCGTGGCCAGTAGTGTTGGGTTTTGTTCATTTTTTAATATTTTCTTCTTTTCCTCGTTTTGAGAAGAAAAACCAGAAATCCTTTTTTATAAGATTATAACATACAATTACAATTCCTAAATATTACAATTCTACCTACTGATGATATTGTTAGAGACACGTTTCATGAAAATTTTAATTCCCCTTCAAAACTGGGAACTGTGCCACAAATCTACCTTAGTGCAACAACTATCGTAAGTCTATGTTCACGTATGTGAGTTTCAACAATCATAGTTCTGACATCACTTAGAACACCTGGTGTCATCGAGGATTTTCGGCAACCCATTCATATAATATTCACTATTTTGCCTTTCACGCCCAATGGAGCCTGTTTCTGCGGATAATGCAGACTGGTAATTCTCTAGAGTTTATGGTCTATATTTATGGAAAGGTTCCCTGGCCAATGAGCCTTAATGTCCTATATATATAGATACATTCATTCCAGACCCAAAATAGCTCCGGGTGAGATCAGCTTCTTCTGTCTCTTAGTTAATATGAATAGCTGGTCATACGTTTAAAACAATCTAAAATTGCAGTTTGTATTTCCGCACAAAATGTGCAATACAGTCGTGCTGCATGTGTTATGGGTATCCCTCTATTACCCTGCCGCAAGGCACTACACAGCTATGTGTGACAACTGACTCCAACTTGCATGATAGTCGTGATCTACTGAAGTTTGAATAAAAGAAGGTGTACTTTACAAATTAGGAAGCGTCCATCATACCCTCACACGCCTAAGGCAGTCCCCGATACAGCGGCTCTTTAAGGAGACGTAAGCGTTCGCATGTAATTGCTCTTTAGTTTCCATGGAAACCTAATAAGAATTATAAAGAGGTAAATAAATCTTTTATTTGAACCATTTTCTCAACTAAAATAGTCCAATCATTTCCCAATGAAGTATTTTCCAATTTTCTCAAGGCAAAGACATTTTTCTCTATAATCGGAAGATGGTTTTCGAATGACCTTATATGCGTTTTTAATTCGGCATGATGCCTTTAGAACATGTCTTCCTTTTGAAAGGAAGGGGCTTATTTTAGAATCTTTCACTATGTTGTCTATCAAAGAAGAGAAAGGCCACACCATCGATTCGGAATCTTGATATTCGGGGAAGGCAATAACAAGGCTTCACCTTTCACGAAGTTTCCCGCTGCATAACCGTTCTGATTGTTTTACTCTAAAGTAGCGTGCATGTAGGATGTAATAGCCATCGTCTCATAAATCCGCCTTGCATTTTGCGTCATTTTACCAGTGGACGAACTTCCATGATTTATCGCAACCATATTTCACGCTGTTTAGCTGCGGAGATGTACCTAATTTAAGGCCAGGATGGACTAAGCTGGTTCCCGGTTCTCTCTGCGACGGACGGAGCCCAGCTTATAGCTGAGCTAGCTTCCACATCTAAAGCTATCACAAGCGTTTAGTTTCGTAGCAGGACCAGTCCTACCGTTGTAGGGTCAGCTGTCTAATGTTTGGCGATTGTTTGTCTTTATTGGTGGAGTTAGGTGTGAAGTTATTGTGCTAGTTTAATCAGACGCCAGCACGGAGAGAGGTGTTGATGGCGCAGTATGGTTAAAGAAGCATAAATATAGTTTCATGTGTCTCAATAAATCGAACTGGTATTTTGACGTGAGGCGTTCCCTCCGCATGGCGCCACACTGGCTATGAAGGCTTAAAAAAGCAAAATTCATTTTTTCCGAAAACATAACACGCCAATAACATTTGAAAAATTTAAACGATTCAGTTTTCTTTTCAAATCTGATGAAAACATATGTCGAGGTCGGTAGTTAATATCTACAAAGTCGATTTTAAAAATTTTGATTCAAACTTTTTTAAAATATAAAATCTGACTGTCCATCAAGATTTCCTATGCGTATGATTTTAAGGCTTATGTGATATAAGATGTAATCTCTAAATCGCTCTAATTGTTTCTATTTTGTTCAATTATATGACAGTGTTATATTTGTTAAATATTTGATAAATGTGAGACTCCGTTATATCAAAGTGTGGCGGAACCTTCAAACACCTGATAGCTGTATTCTGGAAACCACCCCTATAGGTTGGGAGCAAATGAAACTAATTAATCGAAAAACATTTGAAAACATTTTATTTGTTTGTACTGGATTTACAACGGATGTATGGGCCCGGTTTCACAAAGTGATCTTATCTCCGCAACCGTCACCACGCCCAACATCTAACTGAATGGTACGTTATCCGTAGCACAAACATCAGTTTGTTGAACCTGCCCAAAGCACCCATGACGATACATCTGCCGTCACGCTTTGACTTGCGCCCCTATATCGAAACACGTGTCAGAATTCGCCCCAGGACATCATGCTTGTCAAGTGACGACAAAACAATGAACTACAGCTTTATGTTTGCTGTACGATTAACAGCTTCAACTAAACCTAGCCCTACTATTTGAACCGAAGAATTCATATCATCAAACGTTTTATAAAGTTTTCATCCAAACTGATCCGGGGTAGAATAGCAACCCACTCTTGACGTAAAAGGCGACTATGCTTGTCGAAAGAGGCGTCTAACGCGTACGGGATCGGGTGGTCAGGCTCGCTGACCTGGTTGATGCATGTCATGGTATCCCAATTGCGTGGATCGATGCTCATGACATCAATCAGTGGATTATTTACAGACCGCCGTCATGTAGCTTGAATATTGCTGAGTGCGGCGTAAACTAACAAACAAAACAAAACAAAAACAAACTTCAATGTACTGATCCCAGGTCGTCAAAGAGTTCAAAGAGTTCAAGAGTTAAAAAAAACTGACAGCCTCCACGAATGTATATGACCCTATATATGTGCTAACGTGCAAAACATGGTATCGCGAGCTGACACGAGATATACACCCTTCCCTACCAAAGCCCACAACAGCAGTTCATGAGACTATGTTACTTTGTTACGTTAACAAGGGCTATTCAGCAGTCTAATAATATACCAATAACGACGAAAACGTTAACTATGAGTGGACCTGTTATGAAAGCCTCAAAATCAAGCCAATGTAGATTGACAGCTATATTTTAGCGTGTCTCGTGCCCTGGTCGGAATAACTCACAGCCCCAGCACGAGCGTCCTTCACGCTGCCACTGGTGCCACTGCGAGACAGTCGCGACTAGTCGATAAATTGGATTAATCTCAGCCTCACAGTCCTCCCTCCCCCCCCCCCCCCAGCCCCCTCTCCCAAATCAAGGCATCTCTCAACCTGGGCGTTCCGCATCTGCCCGTTATTAAGTGATAAAATCTGAGCTTGACAGGCGAGGTGAGGCCTGTTTGTAAGTCGTTTTAATTGGCTTCCCCTTATTCACCATTTTTTTATGGGCTAAATCGTTCTGACAAAGCCATTTAATTTGTTTACTTTCTTCATAAACACAAGGCCATGCTAGGCAACTGGCAGGTTTCGTGTAACTCACTCTTGTGAACGACTGGTTTATAATGGGGATTTTTTTATTGTGATGGAGCAATTTAACAAACTTCATCAAAACTGACTTTTTGTTGCTTTATAACTCTTTTCTTTACTTTATAACTCTTTTCAGGTAGCCCTAACCGTGGATAAAAGAATATCTTGTTAGATTACCAGACGTAAACGCGTGAGGTACAAGAATGGCATTTTTATTTATCCTAATTCCGGTAAATGGATCCGAATCTGTCTGTGTGTCCAACTCGGTCATAAGCCTCGTTCTGAGTTCCGTGACAATCCCCAGTTATAGATGACAGAATTAAGGGGTTACACATAACAGTCCCATCACTCATGAAGAAACTCGGCGCGTTCGTTATAGATATTACACTGATTTGGTCCAAACTGACAACGGCTGAATAGCTGCTCCCAAACATCACCCACTGTCTACGTCCTCCACTGTTCTCCATATAATCCGGGCCCTCATCGTTCTTCTGCTGTCGTTTATTAACACCAGGCCCAGCCTGCTTGTTTATCCCGACACTGTTAACCCGTCAGACAAAACTTACTCAGCTTTTTCCGGTTTTTAAAGTATTGTATACATTACTTTGTGGACCAGTCCGGGTTGATTGATCCGAATTCCAGAATAAATCCTGAGCAATGCAAACCTTGACAACTCATTCTTCCGCTGTGCTGCTGTGCAACAATTGATAGGCGTTACTGTTTAGACATGCAATTGTTTTGACATATACGTTAAGGATCGGTGAAGACCTTTGAGCTCTCGCCAACAGTTCCATCAGTCATCTCTAATACTCCTGACTCCAGACAGAATGGCCACGACCCGCCCCCTTCCTCGGTGCATTGTGGGTAATCCATACGGGCATATCTTGAAACGAGCTGTCTGACAGTTGAAAGTGAATCCTTAATCGAAATAAGAGTTGCATTTGGAGTGACTTTCGTTTCCATGGTGTTTGGGTTTTTGCGTATTAAAAAGAAATGTTATTCTCCGTGTTCAAGGAGAGACCTCACATCATGGTCCTGTGCTCGTGGCCAGTCGTGGTCTAGACGTTGTAAAAGTGCCATGCGAAAGTAAGAAACATTCTATCGAACTTATGGTAATCAATCATTATTAGAATGGCATACACCATACAATTTGAGCTCACACACAAACAAATCGATGCTAGAACGAACGGAACCAAACTGTACATTTTGGCTCGAGTTTGGTGTCGAGTTTGTGTTTTGTTTAATGCCCCACTCAGCAATATTCCAGTAATATGACTACTGTCTGTTAATACTCATGTCCTGACTAGACACACTAGATATTACAAACAACGCCCCACATCGTTGGTGTCGATGACACACGATCAACCAATTGAGCCAGACTACGACCAATGCCGTCGGTGTACAATGACACACGATCAACCAATTGAGCCAGACAATGACCCAAGCCATCGATGTACGATGACACACGATCAACCAACTGAGCCAGACAACGCCCCACAACGTAGGTGTCGATGACACATGATCAACCAATTGAGCCAGACTAAGACCAACGCCCCACACTGTCAGTGTACGATGACACGTCCAACCAGACTACGAGCAATGCCGTCGGTGTACGATGACACGCGATCAACCAATTGAGCCAGACTACGACCAATGCCGTCGGTGTACGATGACACACGATCAACTAATTGAGCCAGACAATGACCCAAGCCATCGGTGTACGATGACACACGATCAACCAACTGAGCCAGACTACTACCGATGCCGTCGGTGTACGATGACACACGGTCAGCCAATTGAGCCAGACAACGACCAACGTACAACGCCATCGGTGTCAATGACACACGGTCAACCAGTTGAGCCAGACTACGACCAACGCCTTAGTTGTCAGTAGGTGGTTGTCAGGGTTCTTGTCAGGGCGGTTGTCAGCGTGGTTGTCAAGGTGGCTAAGTGGCTGGGGTTTTACATGAAAGTGTATTTTCTCCACCAATCAGGATTGTCAATTTGTCAAGTCAGTCTGAGATTCTCGTGTAACACGTTATACCTTCTAGATTATGAAAAAAATGTTGGGCGTGTATTTATAGACACTTCATGATCTTGACAAAATAGCGATTATGTATCAATAAGGATGCATTTGACTTTCTCGTATAGCAGTTGTCATAAGAAGAATTTCTAACTGCATCATAAAACCTTTTTAACAGATTTTGTGATGTTTTAAATTTGGTTTATGGTAAGAAAAGCCAGGCCGTGACTTGTGGTGAGTCATGAGAATTTATGTACAACATTGCTGGAATGTTACTGGTACAGCCTTCAATCAGCGCCATTGCCCAGCACTTTATGGCCTGTGTCAAAATCCAGTAATGTAGAAACGTTACATAATGTCAACGTCGTTCGTCGGTAACGTCAAACCGACGCGCATTAACACGTACACGTCGATATAAAAACCATCCCCTCAATACATAAATAACATAACTGAATTTGAAACAGCCTTAAACTTCAAATAAAAGATAAAATGGCAGTTCATTTGTGGAATCTCTTTTCCTCAGTTATATTAATACGGTAATAAAGCTGAGAGCCAGTCGCCCATGTTATGCTCGAGATAAAGTTGTAAAATCTGACATCAGTTATGTGAAATTTATTACTTAACATCCACTTTAGTCAATAGGCTTCGCGTCACAGCTTGCCGAAGGACTTGGTGGTGGGGGTAGGGGTGGATTGGGTGGGTGTTTATGTGTGTTGGGGGGAGTGATCACTGAAACATTCGAAGGGGCATGAATGTCATCTGGCAGGATGCGTGAGTGAGTTAGCTTTTACGCGCTTGTGACAATGTCATGACGAAATACACCAGAAATAGCCTTCACACATTGTGCATCGGGGTTTTTGCATGCGAATTTGTCGTTCAACACGGTGTCGTTGGCGTGAATTTACAGTATGAACAAATCGTAAACTACTAGTGTCCTTTTCGTACGCCACATTCCCAGTACAAGCATTAGTCACTCTACCCAGCGCTGCAGGGGAAGGGGGAGAACGTGACAAATTGAAAAAAATGGGGAGGGTGAGACATTAAGGGGGCACAGCCACTGCATTCAAGCATTGATATCTCGTTGCCAACTGGGCAGTTAGATTAGGTACAGGTTGGTGATTAACAACATTTTGAAACTGGAGGACGGCAAGGAGAATAACATCGATTGACTGATATTGATATAAACTCCCATTCGTTATCAAATGTCAGACCACTCGTCCGTCATGTAATGTGAAGTCACTTTAAGCAAGAATGGAAAGTAAAGAAAAAAGACGTTCAATTCTTTTGAAAACATTAAATCAACTCTTAAAGTAATATTATCTTTAAGACATGTTTGCATGATGAGCTATGACCATGTGCAAAGAGAAAATTACAAAATCTTTGAATCTTTAATAAAAAGTGTTAAAAACAAGACAAAAGAAAATACAGCATAATTAATTTGGTGTGAAAATAATATCGCAGAATATAATTAGCCTTCACTATATAGATTCATTAGCTCCTGTTTATTTGAGAGGAATCCATGGAGGTCTAAAGGTTTGCAAAGCTTTTGCTACGTTTTGCTAAACATGCATAACGATCTTCAGATCAGCATCACATAAATGGTAAAAACTTTAGACCTCCATGGAAACATTTTCAGGAGCTGGGCCTTGTACAGGTGTCATAGAACCCCCTTCATCTGTACTGCTCCCCCTAATCGCTACTACGGCTTTTGTAAGTCCCGTACACTGACATATGCTGACGACAGTCGCAGCATCCAGTATGCCAGGTCCAGGTGCTGTGAAAACTGTAACATTGAATGCTACGTTGAAGATTACGCATGACTCCCCTCTTCCACTGTGGCATTGTCTTCTGTGGTATATAAGTTTGTTCAATTGTTGTACTGTCAGACCTATGTGGTTGTATAACTAATGGAAATGTTCGTTTTTCAACAGTTGGCTTTTCAGAGGTTGAGATGACTCAACGGCTGAAGTCTTCCGGATCATTCAGCAGCGCCTTCAGCAGGTCCACAAGTGCAACTCAAACTTACAGCAACGGCAACAGCATCAGCACACAAACGTTGGACAGCATGGAACAGGTTTTCGACGACGAGGATGTTCAACTCTGAAATGAAGTAGATGCAGCGGTAGAAATTGCGTGATGAAGGACACCCAACTGTTGCAAGGTGGATCAACGAAGGAAAGACTGGGTTGCTAATATTACGATTGTCAGGTTTGTATCGGTTGAAAATTCCACCTGGTCAACCAACACACGTGTACCCGCCCAACTTGGCCTGTGTCGTTAATTGCTCAGATTAATGAGTAATCTAAACACTGCTCTGCCCAACTGTTGAAACAACGTCAGTGGGATTTATGCTGCGAATAAGTGAAGTTCGTGGAGAAACAGTTCCATTGAGTTGTTCATTGTGTGAGGTCTACAGAAATAATGCATGTGACGTACCGATGGATAATGTTCAAGGGCAGATTTGGACAGGCTTCTTTGGGTTGTTATTGTCGTGTGTAATGTTGTAATATTGTCATACTTGATTCTGGAGAAACGGAGAGGAATGAAGGACAGGCAGTTGTGAATGTCACGATGAAGGTCACATGTGAAATCTTATGCCGTACATTTACATACAACGAACGCATGTTGCAGGTGTAGTGCAACGTTCACAGTGACTTTGGTCAATGAGTTGACCCAAGAGTACACGAGAAGAAAGTGCAGCTTGAAACGCTGCCCTCGCAGTATGACTTCAACCAGTGAGTTGGACCCATTAGGAGTTGACAAGAATGCTGATTTGAAATATTGCCGTCTTCCAACGGAGACTTTGCCAGGCAGGGAGTTTGTGAAGAATAAAGTGCAGATTTGAAATGATGACGTCACTCTGGAACTTCAAACGAGTTAGGTTGGGCATTGTGTGGTTGAGGAGAAAGTGCAGATCTGAAATAAAACCGTCTCATTGTGACTTCTAACAGTGTGTTGAGCACCGGTATGGGAGACAACTGTGAAAGCCATAGGGACAGCATCTGCAGATGTGCTGATTGTGTTGAAAACTCGTTCATGGTCATTTTGACGGGTTGGGAAGAATTTCTGCTGAGTCCGTTGCCAGATTTATATGTTCTTTTTCTCTCTAGTTCATTCTAATCGATTACTGCTAAACGTGTAGCGTTTGACTATGTCTTGTATGCCGTACTTTTAAGGCATCAATGTGTTCATTTACATGATTCAGAAAAAAGACCGGATCAATGTACATGTTTAACTCGCCCTTGATTTTCTTTCTTAACTTTAAAAGTTTATATGTAAATAATATATATTTATCTGTACCCTTCAAGAACAAGTCAGAGAAGCGTTCAACATCTTTGGTGGAAATGACGCTTCCTCATGTTCGGTCGTCATGGTAATAATAATATTATTTGGTAACTGTCATGTTTCCGGAAACAGAATTGACACCCTGAATAATGTACTAGAATATTTCAATAATGATGCATTTTCTTTCTATTTCTGTAACAAGGACTCATCTTCCATGAGTAACTTGCATCTGTTTAATTAAATGAGTAGATAGTTGAATAGACGAAACTAGATGGAATTTGAGGTCAGATGTTGCCAACATGTGATCTCATGGGCGTGGTCACTAACATATCTAAATTGTAAATATGTAAATACATAAATATAACCCATATGGATATTGTTCATTCAAATCTGTCTCAAATGTGGCTTTATGTGAGCGTGTGGTCGAAAGAATACATTCATCTTAATGACATCATGCGAACCAGTACATTTTTACTGACATATATTAATGCACGAATGTACCAGCGAGTCTAAATAACTGATTTTACGTGCATGATGCGAGTAAATGTTATAATCACTTGTCAATGCCATCATCAATACAGAAGTGTTATCAGTCATGTGTTATCATTACAATGCTCTCGTTCTTAAGGTAAGTGTTCAACGCTGATACTGATGTTATCAACGTTATCAACTCTGAACCGTTGTCATAGACGTTATCGTTATCACAATGATATCCCCCGATGTTAGTGTTATCATCGTTAACCATGACGTCATCACTCACGCGTCTCAGTGACCCCATCTAACATCAGTGTATTTTAAAATATGTTTTTAGCTGTAAACACGAGAACGTAAAATTGACCATTTTGTGCTCCGTTCAAACGTTCAGTGTTGCTAAATTCGTCTTTTTATACATTATCACGTGGTAGTGGTGACGTCATCATACGATGGGAACATTTCGGTATTATGTGCTTGTATAAAATGTACTGTGTTTTAGTTACAATTATATTTCATTCTTGTTTTTGCTACCTAAAATCTGTGTATATGACAATGCCAATTTCAATCTCGGAATGATTATGCCTAATAAAGTTACTAAAGGCGATATTGTATCTTTGTGTTGGAAATTGTCGGTATGCTTGTACTGTCCCTGAAGATAGAACTCCACAGTCTGGTGGCCATTTCAAGTCCAGATCAAGAATCTGACAGTTAGTGACAAGTTTTGTTTGTTTGTTTGTTTATTGCTTAACGACGCACTCAGAAATATTCCCACTACATGACGGCGGTCTGTAAATAATCGAGTCTGGACCAGACAATCCTGTGATTGACATCATGAGCATCGATCCACGCAATTGGGATACGATGACATGCATCATCCAAGTTAGCGAGCCTGACCACCCGATGTCACTTACGACAAGCATAGTCAGCTTGGGTTGCTGAAGACCTATTCCACCCTGAATCACGGTCACATGTTATGGGTAATCAACAAACAGAACACATCATAATATATTCTACAATGACATTGATAAATGCTTGATTCTGATTGGTTAAAAAGAGGTTTCCTTTTGGCAACGGAAACCCCTTTCAAATATATTAAGACTTTTCACCAAAAACGTGCGCATGTATACATTGTACATAGAAAGCCTACATATCGATTTTAAAGAAATGGCTGTCGATCGATCACCCCCATATAAACTTAAAACGAATATTTATTTTTTCTCATACACGCTGGGTCTCTAATACCAGCCAGGTCTCTAATACACGCCGAGTCAAGGTCTCTCGCGAAATAAATAGACGGCGTAGCGTCAAATAGAGGAAATACGGTAGTTTGATATCAGATGTTTGTGGTGTTCTAGGCCCCAACACTGACTGCTTCCATGATGACATTTAAAGATTTAACGAAGGCATATCTTTTGCATACAAATGAAATGTTTATGAAACTGTTACAGAAATGTTCTATGGTGACCATAATCGGAACAATTTAAGCTATTTCCTCGTTGAAACAACAGACAAGAAAGTAAAATATAACATTATAAAAATCATTTGAAAAAACTTCATTCATGACAACATGTTGTTTACAAACCTTTTTGTGATCGATATTCGTTGCCATCTCCGTCAAACACCACCGTTAGAATTTGGCAGGAGGGGACTTGAAAGTCCATCGAAAAACACTCCCCTTCAAAAGTCCACGAAAACAATGTCCCAACTGAAGTGACAGCCTATCTAACTTGATGAAATTCATTTCAGAACACGCACAATTAAGAAAATCATACACGATCCACTATTTCTGGGCCACAAATGTCTAAGTTCTGTCACTATCTGGCTTTGGATCCGTGAAATCTTGAAATTTACAGGTCACACCATGTAGATTCCTCGTTTCAAAATATCCGGCTCGTCTGCAGAGTAAAAAACAGCTGTTCAGTCATCACTCAGTCACATTGGTAATCATATGGTTGTAACAGCAGGCTCGATCAATCCAAGATAATCTACATATTAATGTTGAACCACATCATAGATCGAGGTTGTCATCTTGCTTCATTCCATAACTGACCCGTGAAGATTCCGGGGTAGAATAGGTCTTCAGCAACCCATGCTTGCCGTAAAAGGCGACTATGCTTGTCGTAAAAGGCGACTAACGGGGTCGGGTGGTCAGGCTCGATGACTTGGTTGATGCATGTTATCGATCCCAATTGCGTGGATCGATGCTCATGATATTAATCACTGGATTGTCTGGTCCAGACTCGATTATTTACAGACCGCCGTCATATAGCTGGAATATTGCTGAGTGCAGCATTAAACGACAAACCAACCAACCAAATCATTCCATAACTTGTTACAGGTTTAAACACAAGATTGTCAGCCATTGACAGCTGGGAGGTTTGAGTAACTGTGATGTTGGTCGTTCTGCCACATCTAAGTTCGGGGTGGAGAGGCATTTATTTTGATTTTATTATTGTTTACTGGGGGTAATTGCTAACTAACTAATAACACTTACACATGTTAAATATATAATAGAATGTTAATTCATAAAGTTTGTTGTAGAAATATATTCGTTTAGCATTTTAAAACCTTTTTCAGTAACCTGTCACCCCTACAATAGAAATGATGGCATGTTCGATTTCCAAGAAATGATCTCTCTCGCAAAATTCCGAGAAATGACTGTGTGTCCACAGTGTACAACCGTGTACAACCGTGTACAACAGTTTGGTACAAATTAAAACATCTCTCTTTGGACTACGTTTGGGGTGTTATTTGTCAACTTATATTGAAAACATATGTGTTTTGAACACTTATTATGAACTACTCACGACTATGGTGTTTTTAATCTTGAACTTTAGTAATAATTGTTACATATATATAACTACCTGTGACCAATGTTCTAAGATTGTGGACCTGTGCACCTGTGTTGTTACCGTTTTCGTTTCCGGCATGGTAGAATGGAGATAAACCTACAGTGTTTTGAAATTTGATGTAGTCCCACTATAGAGTAGATACCTCTTTATAAAAATATAAGCGCTCGGTTCAAAATTAAAATAAAGAGGTATCTACTCTACAGTGGGACTACATCAAATTTCAAAATACAGTAGGTTTATCTCCTAAATAAACTTTCCTAATCAGCTTGCCTCATCAGCTTCCAACTTGCACTAAAGATAATTTGCAGACTGCGTCAACAACCCGCCGACCGTGTCCGGTCTACATGAAAACATTGTAAAATATGCCTTGTGAAATCAAATGTCTCAACTGTTCATATTATCTAGGCCGATGGAAAAAAAACCAGCAAAAATAATTTGAATGAGTGTCAACTGTCCTTTACAAATCGTCCAGGGACAAACACGAGTTTCAACATGATAACGCGAGAGCAACAAGAGACTTCCTCCAGCCGAATGACATCAGAACCATGCAGTGGCCTGACCTCAGTCCCGATTCAAATCCCATTGAGCACCTGTGGGACGAGATTCAAAGTTGGCTGAATGACGTCCGACCAAGGCCGACAACAGCAGTTGAACTGCGTCAGGCGTTCCTCAGAGTGTGGGCTCAAGTGCCTGTGGCCTTCGTATCAACCGCCTCATCCAATCTATGTATCGACGTTGAACGGCAGTCATCAATGCACATGGTGGACACACGATATGCTGACTTGTGATGCCATTTTCTCAGAGACTAGTGTTGTGTTTCACTTTAAGATCATTTGACACTTTAACTTCAACCATGATGATCAGTTTTGCCAAGTTTCATTTTTTAAATATGTCTCAAAGTATGTTTACAGTGTTTGGACAAATAAGGTTTCTCATATATTTATCAATGGGGACGTTTCTTTTGCGGTTAAGTATATATTCTTCAGCTGAACTAACATAGGCTTAAGTTGTATTGTGGAGTGTATCAGTAACCGTATTAAGTTGTGTTTACCTGTCTGTTGCGCTTGTGGTGTAAATATATATTCCATGTCAAAATGGTGTGCTGATGTAAACCGGCGTGTGTACCGCTGAAGGGATTTACGAACGGCGACATGTTGCGTTCAGAAGGCCGGGTGTTACGGTGTAGTGAGGAATTTGTGTGCGGGAGAGGACACAACTCGAAATTTGTAACGGAAATGTGACGCTTAGCGTTACGTAGATGACATTCTTCGTCCTACTATTTCTACAACAGCTGCCATGTGGTGTCCTTTATCAGAACAGCATGACAACGCCAGACCCAATACAGCCCGAATCGTACAAAACTTCCTTGCAGCCAACGACATCAACGTGTAGCTGTGGCCTGCACGCTCCCCAGACACGTCCCCAATAGAACACCTCTGGGATGTCGTTGATCGTCGTGATCGACAGCGACCAGATCATCCAGTCTTCCGACAAGAACCGATCCATCTCTTCAAGGAGAATGGCGACGTATCCCACTTTTTCTGTGCGCTAGAGTGTTGTTGCGTGTCTTGTAGCAGGGTGGTGGTCATACACGCTATTAATGTGACGTGTCATTGAATTCGAGCGATTTTAGATGGGTGTGCCATCAGTCTATTACGCTGAAAGCTTGTTTTGGCTACACCACCTCAATTCGGGCAACTGTCATTGCAATATTTCGTTGAAATTTTCATCTTTTCAATATATGTTACCTTATGCATCTAATTTTTTGTGTTTTTTACACTAGAGTGATGTAATGTGACGTGTCATTGAATTTGAGAGTTCATTACGTTGAAAGCTTGTTTTTGCTCAGTTCGGGCAACTGTCATGCCAATACTTTTCAAATCTTTTCAATATATTTTACTTCATGCATCTAACTTTTTGTGGTTTTTACACCAGAGTGATTTAGAACTATGGTAAACTTTCTTTTAGCCGTAAGTTTTTATATAACACGACAACGCCTAAGAATAAGAAAATGTATTAGACTCAATGATATGCTGAAAAAGGTACCATTGGGCGTAAAAGTGCAAAATAGCGGTGAAAAATATATGAAAGGATCACTGAAAATCAGACATGCGCCACTTTAGGATTTCTTCCCTCATCGAGCTGGCACAGTGTGAATCAGTCATCAATGAAATTCTGTTAAATGTGGTGTTAAACCCCAACACTCACTATATTCACTTATCACAATGTATTATAACAGATTTAAGTTTTAAGTTTGTTGTATTAAGGCAATGGGTCGATTTTTTTAATGCTTTGGCAATTTGTTTCTGTACATGTGTATGTGTCCTTGCTTTTTTCCACTATATTTTTATCTCGAATATCTGGATAACACGAAGGATATCACTGGTCCCGCGGGTTAGACGAGATTCGATTGCTTACGACAATCTCATGCGCAAAGCGGACATGCGTAGTGATCCAAGTTGTCAACAGTGCAAGGCATCTCAAGGAAAATTCACGTGTGTGCTCCATAAACAGTGTAATCTGTCTCTTTGAGGTGAAACACTACATTCACTTTCCCATCAGTTTCAATAAGCAGCATTATCTTCTATTTGAAGGGGAGCTATTATCAATAATTCCCCTGACAAATACATATATGTCGAACACTAGCCAATCTTAACTGTTTTTTGTGTTCATACAACAGGGCATGCCAAGTACGCTCTTAAATTGGCCAAACAAAATACAATCTAAATGGTGTCAAATATTCCTTTCATTTTTAACCCACTCATAAATTCTACTTTGAGAGGAAACATAAAAAGTCATCTGCCACAGAAAACGGTCGGTTTAAACACACTCACTGAGAACTGCCAACCGAACGCGTCTGTTTGGTCCCTGTTGGCGTGTTTACACTATGCGTTCTTTTTCAAAAAGTGTATGCTGTGATTAGGACAAATATCGTGTATGATTGGTTGTTGTGTGTTGCCATAGCGATTGAATAATGTTTTGTTGTCACTATCGGGATGTTGTCAATAAATAACACCTTAGAACCTGTCAACATGTCCAACTCGTCGTTATTAAATTGATCCATTTAGTCAGTTTTTTGACAATCGAGAAAGCTGTAGAAGGTTATTTCGTGCCACGTGTGACACGAAGGAGGTAAAAACGTATCACTATGTATGCAGTAAGAACCGTTGAAAGCATCCCCTTTGAAATCACTGTAACATTGATTTAGATTGTTAATATCCCGAGGATTACATGGGCCTGACGCCTATTGGAAGTTAACTCGGCAATGAAACAAGACAGCATTGACTGTGTCACTATTCCAACCGATTAAGACATCGGTTATTGTAGATTTTTTACAGTTTTTTTGTAACTTCTTAACATTTGTGTTTGGTTTTCTGTTTAGAAAGAGTTTTCATTTCAATTACTTTTAGAGTTTCGAATTGGTTTGTGCCAATTATCGTGCAAAAGCATATTTGTGTGCACACTGAATTGTCAAAATCTCGCACAGCGATGAATAGTCCCCATCACGATCGAAACGAATGTTCCATTGCAGCCCTTTTCGATGTCTTATAATGTTGTTTTTGTATTCCCTTAATGTTCATGTTTGTGTCGTATTGTGTTTAAAATGCTTTCCATTTCAAATAATTTAGATTATTATTTAGAGTAACGAAAGCTATTTTAAAATTCAACGCTAAACACACACACGCACGCACGCGTGCACGCAAACACGCAAACACGCAAACACACACACACGTTATATATATACAGCAGATGTTATTCAAAATTAACATATCCTTTTTAGTTTCCACACATGCGCCATCGTGTCACTGGATTTTCTGACCAATCACTGGATTGTCTGGACTGTTTACAAAGCATCGTCACATGCTGCGCAGCGTCAGGCAACAAACGAACACTTACCTTTTTATGCAAGTGCCATGAGTGGCGGGTACTATCATTGGGGCAGGACATGATGACCCTTTTTGGGAACACCCTGTGTCATCAGTTATTTTCTGTGATCCATTCATAACATTTTCACCCCTCTTGTGGCCTTCACTTGCAATTGAATCCGCTTCGGTTATTCTCTGGCTTCTGACGTCTTATATTCCCTGATAGACTGACTCTCTTTGTCCTAACGGCAGTTTTATGACATGTAAAAACGGATTCATACGTTTGTTTATGTGTGTTTATTTGTTGTTTAACGCCGCATTCAGAAATATTCCAGCTATATGACGGCGGTCTGTAAATAATCGTGTCTGGACCAGACAATCCAATGATTGACTTTATGAGCATCGATCCACGCAATTGGGATACGATGACACGCATCATCCAAGTCAGCGAGCCGGACCACCCGATCCCGTTAGTCGCCTCTTTCGACAAGCGTAGTCCACTTTTACGGAAAACATGGGTTGCTGAAGACCTATTCTACCCCGGATCTTCACGGTCATACGTCGATCAATTACATTCTTCTTCAATGTTAAAGTGAGGAGGATACCTTTGCGTTTAATTAACAATCTATGTTTAACGACAAACTTGATATAGTGCAAGGTTAATTATGATCACGAACTGATTGGGTGCCGTAAAGAGCGTTAGCAATGCCAGATGTCGTGAGAAACAGTGTTAGTCCTGTCTCAAGTTGAGTCTAAGAGGTCTCATATTCCGACCTCCTAACTTCAACATCCCTAAATATAAGCGACAAAAACATTCATATAATTATAAGAAATTTCCACTATACGATTCCGACTCTATCCTGAGCATGTGCCTATCAATCACTATCCAATATGGATGATAACGGGTGTTCGCAAAGTGAGCGTATCCTGGACCGCCGGTTGCACCCGTCACAAACACATGCAAAGACAAGTCAATTGTCCACCTGAATAACACGTGAACATATGGTACAAGTCAAAATAGGGAATTGCATCGGACATACTTTTTGTAACTGTTCCGTCAAATTTGGAAATGTTCACATGTCCACCATGAAAAAATGTTGAAAGCTTTCCTGAGGCCTTGAATGTTGTAACTTGGATCAAACAACTTCTGAGCAAGAGTCGTATGACAGTCTTTGAAATCTTGGTAGAAAGAGCATGCTCGATTGTACCTCAAACGTTGTGAACTGTACACACCAAAGGCTGGAGCTGCAGGAATATTTCTCCACATGGAAGGAAAGGTAACTACCGGAAGGTCGAAGGTTGAAGTCATCCCTCTTGTCAAACAACCTACAGAGAGTGTTTTGACACTCTGAATCTTTATGTATAGATCTGAAACATATGAGGCGGTCTCACTGGTCTCCTATATTTCTAGTTCAGGTGGGTAAATCAGTGAACGGAAATTGGCTATTTGATGGTTATTGAAAGACATCAGATCATCGATATACCTAAAACTTACGTTTAAATTCTTGTACAAATTACCTTGTTTTGACTTTTCCAATCCAACGAGAAATCCTGATTCATATGCATAAAGAAACAGCTCAGCAAGAAGGGGAGTGCAATTGCTGCCCATGGGGATGCCTACTTCTTGCCTAAATGTCTTACCCGCAAATGTTACATATATGGATGTTATCAATGAGGAAATCCAGCATTTGTTCTAAAGAAACCCAGCAAACTTCAGATGGCATTTGGTTTCAGTTTTTGAGAAAGTGCCCTGAGCCTCTGCAGTTACGCAACGATGCAATTGGTGACGAATGTTTGCTCATGAATTTTGCACACGTTACGTTCTCTCCAAAGCTGAACGAAAACTCTACCCGCTCAATTACCGGAAACGGAATAAAGAACTTTAATCTGTGAATACGATCGCCCAATAATGCGCAGTCCGATTGACTGCTGAGGGGTTAAAAGGGCCTTCTGGGCCTATATTTGTTTTATGTTAAAAAGGACTGTTTTGGAACTTGCCAAGATCATGCTTTAATAGTTGCCCCGGGTTTGGTAGAGGTTGAAGTTCTAGAAATATCCGCGGCCTTTAATTAATTGAGTACAAGTCTCTCAACTCAACATTTATATCAGTAAGATAAATATGAGTGTCATCCAATAAATAAAGGCGACAAAACTCTTCATAAACGAAAACAGCATTTACTATTTTTGTTGGTTAATGTGAAATGTTTGAAGATGTGACGATAGTTAAGGAGGAATATTTCTTTCTCTTACAAACATACACGAATGTTACAACACAAATAGTTTCTTATGAAAGAGCATTGCATCGACAAACTAAAACGGGATGATTTGACACGTTTGTACAGCAGACACAAAAATGCTTGTTTGTACTTCAACATGCTAATTACTGACGTTCGACAGAAGCCTGACGTCGTAACACTTTCATCACAAAAACTCCAGTAATCAGTCGCAAGCTATGTTCGGGCGAGGTAAAAATTGCGCAATAACATCCATTTTGTTTTCATGAATAGAAAAAAGATTTTAGCTTGCTTTTTTTATAAAATGTTTCATTCAGTCAATGTCGCTGTGTTTTAGTTTAGAAAGCCTTGCGTTTAATGTGTTTTGGTATATTATTTTATATCATCTAAGGAAGGGTCGTATGTTCATCAGTATGACATATCAACACGGCGAATACTAGTATGCCTGTGCGTGCGTGTGTGTGTGTGTGTGTGTTTCTGTTGGTTAGTGTGTTTTTGTTTCTCTGTGTGTTAGTTAGTGTCTGTATGTCTGAATGTGTGTTAGTGTGTGTCTGTCGGTGTGTATGTTAGCGTGTGTCTGTGTGTGTGTCTGTCTGTGTGTTAGTATGTGTTTGCCTCTGTGTGTGTGTGTGTGTGTGTGTGTGTGCGTTAGAGTGCGTTTGTTTGTTTTGTTTTAAACATATTTTATTGACATATATGGTCAACCGGATTGGCCAAAAGTTATCCACCTTAGGTGGCCCTTTCCCTACTCTATATGTACAGACATTGATTATACATATATATACACATAGACATACACACATACATACACATACTCATATACATATGCACATATTACATTTTGAAGTAACAAAGAGAAATATATTTACACGAACATAAACATAATGTTTGGAAGTATAACATAAACATACATAAAATGCCTAAATAAACACAATTTACTTGTATATACACATTAATACGAAAATAAATACAAGACTACATATATTATTACGCAATCATACATACATTTATATGCATAAACATATACCCTTGTATACACATACATATACATACATATATACATACACATACACATATTTACACACATACACCAAGATATACATACCCGTAAACATTATGCTTACAGGCAGAGGCAGAGATACCAGTGTATTCATATGTATGCAGTTCATACACTAATGTTCTGTATTCAGGGGGTAACTCATTCCATAGTTTGATTGAAGAAGGTATAAATGATTGCTGGTAGGTAGCTGTTCGTGCATGCGGCAAATTCATATTGTTCTGATTTCGTAACTCATATCTACTAATAGTTGATACTTTGGATGGTAACGTGTCATGTAAATACGATGGACATAGGTTATTAACAATACTGTAGATTGTACTTTATCTAGTTCTGTACTAGTTCTTTATTTTCTCTACTGTAAGATAGTGATTCCCATCCTGTCTAAAAATATAAATTCGATCTCAAAATATAAATTCGATCTTGAGGAGAATTTAGGGAGACCTGTTACTACTATGCGAGCGGCTTCCAGTTGAATCATTTCAAGTTTTTCGGAATTTTCTTGACTGCAGTTATCCAATACCTCTGAAGCATATTCTAATATAGGCCTTATGAAAACGAGATAGATTTTGGACAGGGTTGGTCGGTCAAGTAAATACATGTATTTAACGGTTCTTAACGAACCAATCATTTTTTAAGCTGAGCGACAAATGTTATCAACGTGGGTTGTCCACTTCATATCATGAGAGAGGGAAAGAGAGAGTAACGCACAGATGTTTGTGCGAGATAGATGCGCTAAGTGCGGTATTGTTATGAATAATTTCTGCTGTGCGGTGTTTACAATGAGTGAAGAGAATAAACTTAACTAGTCATCTACTGGCCCTGGTATTGAGAAGCTCTAAATCACTGTTTAATAGTGCAGCGATGATGTACCAATGGAAGTAACGTCTGCGAGAAGGCGAGTAGAATTCACTAGCTTATTAGCGAGATCGTTGATGTCGACTAAAAACAAGAAGTGACCGTGCCCTGGGGGACACCAGCTCTGGTGAATTTCAAAGATGACTTTATGACTAATATAGTCTTCTAACAAAAGTAATAGCTTGCCCGTTACACCGTATTTTTGTAGTTTATGAAGTAATCCTTTATGCCAAACTCTGTCAAATGCTTTCAATACATCTCAGAATACTATACAATAGTACTCATGCTTGTCAACAGATGAGACAATATCATTATAAATTTCTATTAATTGGGAGGTAGTAGAATGTCCTGGTAAAGCCGGATTGATATTTGTACAGGAGACTATTCAAATTGAAATGTTGCATAAGCTTTCAAAGACTAATTTCTCCTGTAGGTTTCCAAGAATTGATTACAGGCATATTGGTCTGTAGTTTGAGGGAAGTGCTTCGTCACCTTTCTTGTATAATGGCATGACGTGAGCGAGTTTCCAGTTTTCTGGAAAGATTGCTTCTCTTAAAGATCGATTGAAAATTATGAATATTGGGATGGAAATACTGTCAGCCAAGTCTAGGGTTTATACTATCTGGTCTGCTTGATTTATTGCATGGTAGTGTCTTTATGAGATCGCTTATTTCTGAATCAGTAACTGTAATATCCGAGAGAGAGAGGTTTCACAACGTTGACTGAAATCCGGAAGTGGCTGATTGCCGTCATCAACATTACAAATAGAAACAATATAATTATTAAGTACATCAGCCTTTCCGACATCGGTAAATGCTGTGGGTTTATTAAGGTCGGTACACAGAGGGAAGATACGTGTTGGTGAATTAGCATTTTTAATGATGAATCTCAATAATTTCCAGTTGTTGGTGTGTGTCTGTCTGTGTGTGGTATTGTGTGTGTCTGTCTATGTGTGCGTGTTAGTGTGTGTCTGTCTCTGTGTGGTTTAGTGTGTGTTTGCCTGTGTGTGCGTGCATGTGTGTCTGTGTGGGTGTTACTGTGTATGTGGCTCT
This sequence comes from Haliotis rufescens, assembly GCF_023055435.1. Taxonomy (NCBI): domain Eukaryota; kingdom Metazoa; phylum Mollusca; class Gastropoda; order Lepetellida; family Haliotidae; genus Haliotis; species Haliotis rufescens. The sequence goes on along the minus strand of NW_025964135.1, from coordinate 2,452,694 downwards.
GTGTGTGCTAGGATGTATGTGTCTCTGTGTCTAGCAGACTCTATAGACAGCAAAATCTGTCTTTTTGAAGGGAATTCTACATTTGTTTTCCCATCAGTTTAAAAAAACAATATAAGCTTTCAATTTGAAGCGAATAGGGAGCTTATCAATAATTACCCCTCTCTTCTCGAATACGATATGTCCAACACAAAAACACTATCGAAAATTCATACCTTGTTATATTTGTAGCCACAAGGCATGACAAATACGCTCTTGAAAAGACCTAAAAGAAATTATTTTTTAAATGATGTCAAATTTGTCTTTCATTTCTAACGCACTTTTCTATTTGATCGTTGTTGGCGTGTTTACTCTCAGTGTGTTCTTTTGTAATAGTGAGTGAGTGAGTTGGTTTAACGCCGCTTTTAACAGTATGTCCAGTTATATCACGGCGTGTCAGCTTAATGTAGGAGGAAAGCCCGAAGTGATGCAGGTCTCAGACGTTTACCTCTTCGGTGAAACCCACGCGCACGGGTATGATGCTGACAAACCTAGAAACATAATCGGGGCGAACCGGGATTCGAACCCACAATCATAGGTTTCTGGTGTGCCTAAGGGACGCAACTCTGCAAAGCGAATCGCTGCGCCTTAGACGACTGGGCCACCTGTGCCCCCATTGTAATAAGTGTAGGTGTGGTTAGGACAAATGTCGTGTATGATTAGTTGTTATGTGTTGCCATGGCGATTGAATAATGTTTTGTTGTCACTACCGAGATTTTGCAAATAAATGACACCTTAGAACCTGTCAACATGTCCAACTCGTCGATAATAAAGTGATCCATTTGACAATCGAGAAAGCTGAAGAATGTTTTTTTGTGTCACATATGACACGAAGGAGGTAAAAACGTATCACTATGTATGCAGTAAGAACCGTTGAAAGCATCCCCTATGAAATAGCTGTAACATTGATTTAGAGTGTTAATATCCCGAGGATTACATGGGCCTAACGCCTATTAGAAGTTGCCGCAGCAATGAAACAAGTGAGTCAGGGAGAATGGTTTTACGCCGCTTTTAGCAATATTCCAGCAACATCACGGAGGGGGATACCGGAAATGGGCTTCACACATTGCACCCAGCGTTCAAACAAGACAGCATTGACTGTGTCACACATTATCGTTATTTTTATTTCTCCTTAATACCAGTATTTGTTTTGTATTGTGTTTTCATTTCAATTAACTTTAGAGTATTGGATTGGTTTATGCCAATTATCGTGCAAAGGTATATTTGTGTGAAAAATGAATTGCCAAAACCTCGCTCAGCGATGTATAGAGCCCTGCCTAGAGCGAAACAAATCAGTTCAAGACATACATACAAAAAGAGCAAGTCATTGCACCTCCATATTTTTTCTATGGTGTTAGAAAGTTGAATATTTATCATACTCGATTAAGATACATGAAAAGCCAGTTAAATTATGATTTATACAGAATAGAGGCAAAATGTGATCCAATATGTCAATTTGGTGATCCATGTGAAAACGCATATCATTATTTATTAAAGTGTCCATTGTACGTCCACCAAAGAAAAACTATGTTAATAATAATTCGGGACATTTTACAGAACGCCGTGAACAAAAATGCTAAATTAGATTTAAATTTGATGTTAAACGGAAATGAATGTTTGTCCATTATCGAAAATCAACACATCTTTAAAGCAGTGCAAATGTTTATAAGTCATACAAAGAGATTTGGGTAACACTTTAATGTACATAAAAAAATTATACTAGTCTCTCTCTTTTGTACATTTCTTGTTATCTTTACACTCATCTTCTTTTCTGTTTTCCTTGTATATGATTTACTGTACAAGCTTTGTAAATACCATGGAGAGGGAGTCCTAAGTTGGATAACTTGTTCCAATTCCATTTCAATCTGAATAAAATATGTTTAAATCAAACAAATCTTCCAATGCAGTCCATCCAGTATAGTATGGTTCTCGGATTCCTTTGCGCTGCGACAGGTATGTAAAACGGATGCTTATCGCGATCAATTTGAAACTGGACGTTCGGTTCGAGTGGGAGTGAAAATGTTTTGTATCGGTGAAGCTATGAGAAACACGACATGGAAAAACGGCACCGCTTAATAATGCAATGTTCCTTACTGCAGGTTTTATATTGCACAAGCATCCATCAAAAGTATTTGTTTTTCACTTGTACTCTCACATACAAAACCAGTTCAAGTGTAGGATACATCGAGAAAGCGTGTTTTCACCAACCGTCTTAAGAAATACTAGAAAAATTAAGAAAACATCGACATACTTTATAGTGAAACAATACAGTGTGTCGTGGTATAATTTGATCAAAGAAAAATCAAGTGCATCATGGACCAGATGGAGTCATGATATGTAAAATTGAACAACTTCTCATCGTCCGCCCCGGTAACAGTGGGAAAACAGTCGGTTACAAAACTTACCACCATATGTGAAGTGGCAGGTTCGATTCACATCATGGAATTTTCATGCAAACAAAATGTGACTTTTAACCTATCATCAAACACAATTGTGTTCATATCAAGAGGCAGAGCCTGGATACTACAATTGAAAGGTAAAACCTCAAAGTAGGTTTAAGAGTGACCCATTTCAAAACCTAGGTTTGGAAGAGAACTGCTTCAAAACCGAGGTTTGGAAGATGAGCTGGTTTCAAGATTTATCCGAGGTTGTCAGGAACCCCATGTAAGATAGGATAAGACGGTGACAGGTTTGTATAGCAGGGTCTCAAATTTGCCTTGTTCACCTTATAAATATAATGATGCATGCTTCATAAACAGGGAAGTGTCTTAGATCCGCAACAGATTTCATTGGGGGGGAAAGGCAAAATAGTTATGAACATTTTACGAATGGATCATTGAATTTCAGAGATGACAGACGGTATTCGCAAAAATGGTAGGCCCGGCATGCTCAACCGGTAGTACCCGCCACACGCGTAATATGAATATAAAAAAGTAAGTGTTTGTTTGTTGCGTGACGCTGCACAACATGCGACGGTGGTTTGTAAACAGTCCAGTCCATCCAGTGACACGATGGCGCATGTACTATAAATATAACTGATATGTTTATTTTCAATAACAGGGTCTGTATACATCTATTATATGTGTGTGTGTGTGTGTGTGTGTGTGTGTGTGTGTGGCTGCTTGTACTGGTCCGGACTGATGCTGGCCCACTGAGATGCCATGCTGCAGTTTAACATGAATATCACGCTCAGACACACCACACTCCCTCCAAGCCGACCAATTCTTGTCTTGTCATACAGCTTGGTACATGGGCTGCCATCATTATTAATTTCCAGGGATAGATAGGAAGCTTAATACTGGGTCTTTGTTGTCTCTTTGATTTCCAACTCTGGTGGGAAGATAAGGTGAAGATATTCTTTTATCTTGGCAGTGTGGAAAGAAATTTGTTCATACATATCTGAAACGGACGTTCAACTTTTTGGTAGTGTGTTCTTTCATTGATTTAACTAAAGTAGTTAAAACATGCCCGAAGAGGATTTATACGGTACATATACTATAAGAGCGTTAGCGGTAACAAATGTCGTTTAAAACAGTGTTAGTCTTGTCTCAAGCGGAGTCAATGTGAGAGGACTCATTCCGATCTCCTCACTTTAACATGATAAGCCCTAAAGCTCTTTGTCATTGCAGTTGCAAGATGTGCTTTTCGCGCACGTTACAAAGCTAGCGAAAATTCTTCCCGCTCAATTATCGGAAACGGTGTAGCAAAATTTAACCTCCGAAAAGACAGCCAAATCAGGCACAGTCCATTTGACTGCTGAGGTGTAAAAAGTCTTCTGGGCATAAAAAATAATTTGTTTTATTGCTGCTGGTGTGCCGGTTTATAAAATTGTCAGGTTTAGAGACCAAGCCGACATTGGCGTTCTAAAAGAGAAGTCATAGAAAAAGTCGCGGCCTTTAATTGATTATAAGTTTCTGGACATTGGTATCTGTTTTCTCGCAATGGTTGTATAACAAATTTCAGTAGCATCCAACAACAAAAAATCCAACATTCAATAATTAAAAACGACAAAACACTTTCCGTATTCATAAGAAATCTCGAGAGTGGATTGTACGATTCCGACTACATCATGAGCATGTTTTTATGAATCACTATCAAATAGGTGTCCGCGAAAAGGTAAGCGTACACTGCCCCGCGTTGACACCGCCATAAACACATGCAAAGGCAAGTCAAACGCATGTCAAGGCCTTTTTAAAAGCTATCAAATTGTTTTTAGGTAAACGTGCGTTCCCTTGTTTTTCAGGTGAGCATTTGACTTACATTTGACCGTGTTTGTGACGGGCGACACGGTGGGGCAGGTTACACTGGTACACCTGGTATCATCAACATTTGACTTACATTTGGCCGTGTTTGTGACGGGCGACACCGGGGGGGGGGGGGGGCAGGTTATGCTGGTACACCTGGTATCATCAACATTTGACTTACATTTGGCCGTGTTTGTGACGGGCGACACCGGGGGGCAGGTTATGCTGGTACACCTGGTATCATCAACATTTGATACTGACTCGCAGACATATGCTTCTGATGTTGTCGGAATCCTATGAGCAGATATGTCTTGTGATTATGGAAAGGGTTTGTCCCTTTTTATTAACAATAATCAGACATTACTGACATGTTTGATAGACAGTTACTGACATGTTTGACAGATAATTACTGACGTGTTTCACAGACAATTACTGACGTGTTTCACAGACAGTTACTGACATGTTTGACAGACAATTACTGACGTGTTTCACAGACAGTTACCGACGTGTTTGACAGACACTTACTGACGTGTTTGACAGACAATTACTGACATGTTTGACAGACAATTACTGACATGTTTGACAGACATTGACCGACATGTGTGACAGACAATTACTGACGTGTTTGACAGACAATTACTGACATGTTTGACAGACAAGGACCGACATGTGTGACAGTAAGCTGACGTCGTAGCACTTCCATACAAACTGCTCCGTCGCCACTCGACTCTAGTAATCGGTCTAATGCGATGTCCTGGCGAGGCATTTATTGGATAAAAAGCTGCTTGTTTTTATGAATAGAGAAACCGTCTGCAACTTACTTTGAAAACTGTTTTATTCATTCATTGTTCCTGTGTTTTTAGTTTGGAAAGCCTTGCGCTTCATGTTGTCGAATAGTTGTCAAACTATATAGCGTAGTCGTCACTGTAGAGCATTTCTTTATCTGCCAGTGTTGGTTCTTTAGGTTACTTCACACTGAAGGTATAAGACAGATCAAGACCACTCGTTGACACCCAAAACGTCATGCTCTCATTTCATCTGACGTCATTTCGAAAACAACACAAACAAATATGGATTTCAGGTGCCATTATATTTGGGTTGTTTTTTAAATACAGTGTTATTATTTAGTAAGTTGCATCAATATATTCCTGGGGGCACGGGTGGCGCCGCGATTCGCTGTGCAGAGTTGCGTCCCTTGGGCACGCCAGAAACCTATGATTGCGGGTTCGAATCCCGGTCCGCCCCGATTATGTTTCTAGGTTTGTCAGCACCATACCCGTGCTCGTGGGTTTCACCGAAGTGGTAAACGCCTAAGACCTGCACTTCGAGCTTTTCTCCCACATTAAGCTGACACGCCGTGATATAACAGGATTTAATGTTAAAAGCGGCGTTAAACCCAACTCACTCACTCACTATTACAAAATAACACACTGAGAGTAAACACGCCAACAACGATCAAATAGAAAAGTGCGTTATAAATGAAAGACAAATTTGACATCATTTAAAAAATAATTTCTTTTAGGCCTTTTCAAGAGCGTATTTTTTCATGCTGGATATAACTGGAATACTGTTAAAAGCGGCGTTAAATCCAACTCCCTCACAATATATTCCTAAGTTTCATGATATCATTTAAATGCATACATATATACCCAGTGTCACGCCGCACTCAGCAATATTCCAGCTATAAAAGGGGCGGTCTGTAAAGAACCGAGTCTGGATCAGACAACCCAGTGATTGACATGAGTATCGTTCCACGCAATTTGGATACGATGACATGCATCAACCAAGTCAACGAGCCTGACCACCCGATCCCGTTTGTCGCCTCTTACAACAAGGATAGTCACCTTTTACGGCAAGAATGGGCCCCAATTATATGACGGCATTCTGTAAATGATAAAGTCCGGATCCACTGATTGGTATTAGGAGCAACGATTAACACCGTCGGGGTACGTTGACACGCCAACAACCCGATCCATTCAATTGCCTCCCTCGGTTGCTAGGTTGCTAGAGACCCGGATTCATGGCCGATATACCACAATGCATATTGACAAATTGACAGTGGATACTATCGCAACCATTCCATGACATCGAAAACTTCCATATTGATCAGGGACCGCCTCCGTGGTCTAATGGTAGAGCGTCCGCCCGGAGAGCGGAAGGTCCGGGGTTCGATCCCAAGCCGCGTCATAGCAAAAGGCGTTAAAAGGTGGTACTTGTTGTTACCCTCGGCATTAAGGGGCTAAAACAAAGACTGGTCGGCTCGGAGTCAGTATACTGTGTCTGAGTGAGGTATTCATGTTAAACTGCGGCATGGTATCTCAGTGGGCTAGCACTATAAATCGGCATCAGTACAAGCAGCCACACACACACACATACACGTGCATGCACGTCGCTATATAAGTGCAATAATCTTGGACGCGACTTTAAACCCCCTTTCAGCTCACCTCACCTCACAAAACATATGACGACTAAATCTGATGCACGTTAATGGCACAGAAGTCCACGTACAAATTGTCCAAGCTATTTAATCGCGTATGCTTTTTCTTAATCATATGCTCTGAATTGATATTGTCTTTTTCCATTTGACTTTTTTTGCCTCAAAAGAGCTGTAGTTTTAGCCACCAGTTTGATTGTTAAAAATATTAAATGTTAGCAAAATAGTACATTTGTTCATTTTGCTTCTTCAAATAGGTGCCTGTACTTTTGTCTTTAGGTTGGGGATATGAGTGAGTGCATGCTATATAATACAGAAGACATCGATATTGACAGCAACTTGTACATTACTGAGGTAGGCCTATTCACACAAAAGGTTCATGGCATGAAGAAGAATGCATTTTATGAGACAATTCACTCGCCAAAACATGTCAAACATTGTTTATTTATCTTGAATTTTATTACTACCGAAATTACATGTTCACGTACGTAATTACATGTACACAATTTTAAACTTCCGAAAAAGTATCGACAGTTTTCCCATTGCGACAGGCCGATGACAATCTTTACTAAAAGAAGACGAGTGCTAACGTCATCCTCTGTCGGAGATGAGTTCCACTAAGTCTTCAGTTGTGAAGCTCTTCACCAACAATGCTTATTGAATATTTGCCGGATGTTTGACATATATTACCTGTAGGAAATGGAACATTATTGGTACACTTCCATGTTTTTGATGTCTTTCATGCCAGACAATAGTTAGGACTGGCATCATTGTCTTTGTACAATGTGTCCATGGTTTGTTTAGGTGAACAGTTGACTTTTTTCGAGCAGCTGGTAAAAGGCCTGCTCCACGCCTAAGACCCGGGTTCGATTCCCGACATGGGTTCAATGTGTGAAGCCCATTTCTGGTGTCCCCCGCCGTGATATTGCTGTAATAGTGCTAAAAGCGGCGTAAAACCATACTCACTCACTCACTCACTCCAATGGTCGGTATTTATAGTCTCACATGTTGTCCCAGAAGTAACGTTATCTCATTAAAAAATATGTATCTACATAATAAACCAAAAAAAATGCCCAAAACAATCCTGATTTTCAGACATGCTAAATCATTCTAACCCTGAGTTGGACTCCTTTTTTAATTTATTCTCTAGGGCCTGGAAGACAGACTAGGAATTGACTGTGATCTGAGCAGAGGCTGAAGCGTTTGAAGTTACCAGAGTAAGTTTAATTTACAGGCCCTGTGCTGGTCCTTATGCGGGACCATGCCACGTGGGGACAGCTGTTGATTGATGCCCGTGAGATGACAAGCAGTCCACGTATTTATAAATCTAAAATAGGAAGAAATATAAAAAGCTTAACACCAATATATCTATTAATCTGTCAGAGTTTAAAAGCTAACATCAAGATCAAACTTATTCATTTATTTTCTAAAATGTTATTGCATTTAAACATTTATGGTCTATAAATTAAATTTAATTTTGGTGGTGATGCGGTGCAGTTCGCCTACAGTCACTTTACAGAAATGATGATGGGATGTGGTAGTTCGCCTACACTTATATAATAACATCCGTTGGTTGGTAATGGGTAAGGTGAGGTCAAATGGGGTTTAACGTCGCGTCCAAGATTATTGCACTTATATAGCGACGTGCATGCACGTGTATGTGTGTGGCTGCTTGTGGCTGCTTGTACTAAAGTGCTAGCACACTGAGATACCATGACTGTGTAACATGAATACCCCACTCAGACACAGTATACTGACTCCGAGCCGACCACTCCTTGTTTTAGCCCCCTAATGCCGAGCGCCAGACAGGGTAACAACAAGTACCATCTTTAAACGTCTTTTGGTCTGACGCGGCCGGGGATCGAACCCCGGACCTTCCGCTCTCCGGGCGGACGCTCTACAACTAGACCACGGAGGCGGTATGTAATGGGTAAGTCCTAACCAGCCAGGTATATAGGTCGCAGTGTATACAGGGATATAAATGTGTGATGTGATAGAAACTAAGGAATTCAATATTTTGTCAGTAACATTGGGCAGAGGATAAGTAAGACACAGTTATTATCAAGATAATAACGAATGGAACTGATCTAAAACAACAAATAGTCATGCGAGATATATAAAAGAAAATATATTATTACCCACGTGGTGAAGATACAGGTGGTATCACGCTAAATCCGTACATCACACGTGTGTCGTACAATGTTGACCTCGTTTTATGCGTTGTGATTGGATAAACGTGACCTCTTTTACACCGGAACTATTTTTTTTATTCATAAAATTCGCGAGACGTCATTCACTTTTGCAACTACAAGGGAGAACTGAAGGAATCACATGAACGCGAAAGACCTTTACAAACACTTTATTAAACCCAACAAGATAGTCACACGCAGCAATTCGCTTTGCATTCTATATTAGTTTTGCATAGAGTTACTACAGACATTATATCGATATAATCAAGCTATATCCATTTGCAATGTACGATTACCGATACATCGAGGCCGGGTCCCCATGAGCATGACGCACCCGACCACTTTCAACTTGATTGAACATAAAAGGTTAAGTGTGGTGAAATGAAGTCAGTTTAAACTATTTGAACGTTGGGTGATCCATTTGTGCCATCAGTGTCCCTTTCGAAGCGTATTTTTTGACATTTTGTGACATTGAAAGTGTTTGTTCATGAATGAACATACACGACTGCACAACCAGCAGGATCACTTAAAGTGAACTGTCCTGTTGTTGTGGCTCAAAACATTTCTTACAGTTGTCCAACGTACTAACAACAATGCGCTTGAATTACAATAAGTTCAAAACATTCTTTAAAAAACAATCTTGAGCGTTGGTGCTGGCATGTTAGCACACACAACGGGGGGAACATGTTGTCTATGCGTAAGAATAGAAATGTCAACAATGCCCATATTTGGGCATGTATCAATATTCATACATAACCAGATTTGCAAACGGTTTCAGTTTGGTCTGTTAACGAACAAAAGGTTTTATGTATTTACACTTAAATACATATTTGACGTGCGTAATAAATAAAATACCTCACTCATTTCTCGAATGAGTGTGGTATTCTCTAGCTATCTTCCCATAGTCGTTGAGTAACGCGCTGCCACTGATCATGCCGATCACGAAGATTACCAAAAACAACAAACGAACAACAGCACATATTAATAGGCTTTCTTTAATTCGAGATAACATTAAAGGAAAATAAGTGTTAAGTCAATGTGTTAACCCAGGTGTAACAACTCTAATATTTTATCATGTTTACCGGTTGCCTGGGTTAGTCTCCAATGTATCTGAAGGGGTCAACTTGAAATAACATGACCGCCTTCGTGGTCTAGTGGTAGAGCGTCCGCCAGGAGAGCTGATGGTCTAGGGTTCGATCCCCGGCCGCGTCATACCAAAAGTCGTTAAAACATGGTACTTGTTCTTACCATGTCTGGCGCTCGGCATTAAGGGGTAAAAACAAGGACTGGTCTGCTCGGAGTCAGTATACTGTGTCTGAGTGGGGTATTCATGTTAAACTGCAACATCGTATCTCAGTGAGCTAGCACTATAAATCGGCATCAGACCGGAACAGTACAAGCAGCCACACACACACGCACGCACACACACGCGCGCACGCACGCACGCACACACAGACACACACACACACACACACGTGCATGCACGTCGCTCTATAAGTGCAATAATCTTGGACGCGACGTTAAACCCCATTTCACCCCACCTCAACTTGAAACAACATAAATCGCTGGAACATTAAATCTTGTAATAACACTGTGGGCGAAAGTAGGCACTGGTGCATACAGTTCTGCATGTGATGTGGGTGGGCGGGGAGAGGCCATGGGGCTGCAGAGTCTGGTTGAGGTATTTTATCTTACGGACAGATAATTACAATTGCAAACAATAACAAATACAATGTTGAGTGTACGTATCTAAAATTTACAACAGTTCATCCTAATAGCTATAAACAACATTTCATTTATATTCAGATTTTTGTTTGTTTGTTGTTTAAGGCCACACTCAGCTATATGACAGCAGGCTGTTAATAATCAAGTCTGGACCCGACAATCCTGTAATTGACATCATAAGCATCGATCCACACAATTGGGATACGATGACATGTATCAACCAAGTCAGTGAGCCTGTCCAACGGATCCCGAATTCGCCTCTTACAATAAGCATTGTCGCCTTTTACGGCAAGCATGGGTCGCATCAGTCGCATTAGTCGCAAGACCAATTCTAACCTGGATCTTCACAGGTAAAGTATAGAACATCCATATGTGTACAAGAGACTCACAAGTGTACAAGAGACTCACTAGTGTACAAGAGACTTACAAGTGTACAAGACTCACAAGTGTACAAGAGACCCACAAGTTTACAAGAGACTCACAAGTGTACAAGAGACTCACAAGTGTACAAGAGACTTACAAGTGTACAAGAGACTCACATGTGTACAAGAGACCCACAAGTGTACAAGAGACTCACAAGTGTACAAGACTCACAAGTTTACAAGAGACCCACAAGTGTACAAGAGACTCACAAGTGTACAAGAGACTTACAAGTGTACAAGAGACTCACATGTGTACAAGAGACCCACAAGTGTACAAGAGACTCACAAGTGTACAAGAGACTCACATGTGTACAAGAGACCCACAAGTGTACAAGAGACCCACAAGTTTACAAGAGACTCACAAGTGTACAAGAGACTCACAAGTGTACAAGACTCACAAGTGTACAAGAGACTCACAAGTGTACAAGAGACTCAAGAGACTCACATGTGTACAAGAGACTCACAAGTGAACAAGAGACTCACAAGTGTACAAGAGACTCACAAGTGTACAAGAGACTCACATGTGTACAAGAGACTCACAAGTGTACAAGAGACTCAAGAGACTCACATGTGTACAAGAGACTCACATGTGTACAAGAGACTCACAAGTGTACAAGAGACTCACAAGTGTACAAGAGACTCACAAGTGTACAAGAGACTCACATGTGTACAAGAGACTCACAAGTGTACAAGAGACTCACAAGTGTACAAGAGACTCACAAGTGTACAAGAGACTCACATGTGTACAAGAGACTCACATGTGTACAAGAGACTCACAAGTGTACAAGAGACTCACAAGTGTACAAGAGACTCACAAGTGTACAAGAGACTCACAAGTGTACAAGAGACCCACAAGTGTACAAGAGACTCACAAGTGTACAAGAGACTCACAAGTGTACAAGAGACTCACAAGTGTACAAGAGACTCAAGAGACTCACAAGTGTACAAGAGACTCACAAGTGTACAAGAGACTCACAAGTGTACAAGAGACCCACAAGTGTACAAGAGACTCACAAGTGTACAAGAGACCCACAAGTTTACAAGAGACTCACAAGTGTACAAGAGACTCACAAGTGTACAAGACTCACAAGTGTACAAGAGACTCACAAGTGTACAAGAGACTCAAGAGACTCACATGTGTACAAGAGACTCACAAGTGAACAAGAGACTCACAAGTGTACAAGAGACTCACAAGTGTACAAGAGACTCACATGTGTACAAGAGACTCACAAGTGTACAAGAGACTCAAGAGACTCACATGTGTACAAGAGACTCACATGTGTACAAGAGACTCACAAGTGTACAAGAGACTCACAAGTGTACAAGAGACTCACAAGTGTACAAGAGACTCACATGTGTACAAGAGACTCACAAGTGTACAAGAGACTCACAAGTGTACAAGAGACTCACAAGTGTACAAGAGACTCACATGTGTACAAGAGACTCACATGTGTACAAGAGACTCACAAGTGTACAAGAGACTCACAAGTTTACAAGAGACCCACAAGTGTACAAGAGACTCACAAGTGTACAAGAGACTTACAAGTGTACAAGAGACTCACATGTGTACAAGAGACCCACAAGTGTACAAGAGACTCACAAGTGTACAAGAGACTCACATGTGTACAAGAGACCCACAAGTGTACAAGAGACTTACAATTGTACAAGACTCACAAGTGTACAAGAGACCCACAAGTTTACAAGAGACTCACAAGTGTACAAGAGACTCACAAGTGTACAAGACTCACAAGTGTACAAGAGACTCACAAGTGTACAAGAGACTCAAGAGACTCACATGTGTACAAGAGACTCACAAGTGAACAAGAGACTCACAAGTGTACAAGAGACTCACAAGTGTACAAGAGACTCACATGTGTACAAGAGACTCACAAGTGTACAAGAGACTCAAGAGACTCACATGTGTACAAGAGACTCACATGTGTACAAGAGACTCACAAGTGTACAAGAGACTCACAAGTGTACAAGAGACTCACAAGTGTACAAGAGACTCACATGTGTACAAGAGACTCACAAGTGTACAAGAGACTCACAAGTGTACAAGAGACTCACAAGTGTACAAGAGACTCACATGTGTACAAGAGACTCACATGTGTACAAGAGACTCACAAGTGTACAAGAGACTCACATGTGTACAAGAGACTCACAAGTGTACAAGAGACTCACAAGTGTACAAGAGACCCACAAGTGTACAAGAGACTCACAAGTGTACAAGAGACTCACAAGTGTACAAGAGACTCACAAGTGTACAAGAGACTCAAGAGACTCACAAGTGTACACGAGACTCACAAGTGTACAAGAGACTCACAAGTGTACAAGAGACTCACATGTGTACAAGAGACTCACAAGTGTACAAGAGACTCACATGTGTACAAGAGACTCACAAGTGTACAAGAGACTCACATGTGTACAAGAGACTCACAAGTGTACAAGAGACTCACATGTGTACAAGAGACTCACAAGTATACAAGAGACTCAAGAGACTCACAAGTGTACACGAGACTCACAAGTGTACAAGAGACTCACATGTGTACAAGAGACTCACATGTGTACAAGAGACTCACAAGAGTACAAGAGACTCAAGAGACTCACATGTGTACAAGAGACTCACAAGTGTACAAGAGACTCACAAGTGTACAAGACTCACAAGTGTACAAGAGACTCAAGAGACTCACAAGTGTACAAGAGACTCAAGAGACTCACAAGTATACAAGAGACTCACATGTGTACAAGAGACTCACAAGTATACAAGAGACTCAAGAGACTCACATGTGTACAAGAGACTCACAAGTGTACAAGAGACTCACAAGTGTACAAGAGACTCACAATTGTACAAGAGACTCACAAGTGTACAAGAGACTCACAAGTGTACAAGAGACTCAAGAGACTCACATGTGTACAAGAGACTCAAGAGACTCACATGTGTACAAGAGACTCACAAGTATACAAGAGACTCACAAGTGTACAAGAGACTCACAATTGTACAAGAGACTCACAAGTGTACAAGACTCACAAGTGTACAAGAGACTCACAAGTGTACAAGAGACTCAAGAGACTCACATGTGTACAAGAGACTCACAAGTGAACAAGAGACTCACAAGTGTACAAGAGACTCACAAGTGTACAAGAGACTCACATGTGTACAAGAGACTCACAAGTGTACAAGAGACTCAAGAGACTCACATGTGTACAAGAGACTCACATGTGTACAAGAGACTCACAAGTGTACAAGAGACTCACAAGTGTACAAGAGACTCACAAGTGTACAAGAGACTCACATGTGTACAAGAGACTCACAAGTGTACAAGAGACTCACAAGTGTACAAGAGACTCACAAGTGTACAAGAGACTCACATGTGTACAAGAGACTCACATGTGTACAAGAGACTCACAAGTGTACAAGAGACTCACAAGTGTACAAGAGACTCACAAGTGTACAAGAGACTCACATGTGTACAAGAGACTCACAAGTGTACAAGAGACTCACATGTGTACAAGAGACTCACAAGTATACAAGAGACTCAAGAGACTCACAAGTGTACACGAGACTCACAAGTGTACAAGAGACTCACAAGTGTACAAGAGACTCACAAGTGTACAAGAGACTCACATGTGTACAAGAGACCCACAAGTGTACAAGAGACTCACAAGTTTACAAGAGACCCACAAGTTTACAAGAGACTCACAAGTTTACAAGAGACCCACAAGTGTACACGGGACTCACATGTGTACAAGAGACTCACAAGTGTACAAGAGACTCACATGTGTACAAGAGACCCACAAGTGTACAAGAGACTCACAAGTTTACAAGAGACCCACAAGTTTACAAGAGACTCACAAGTTTACAAGAGACCCACAAGTTTACAAGAGACTCACAAGTGTACAAGAGACCCACAAGTGTACAAGAGACTCACATGTGTACAAGAGACCCACAAGTGTACAAGAGACTCACAAGTTTACAAGAGACCCACAAGTTTACAAGAGACTCACAAGTTTACAAGAGACCCACAAGTTTACAAGAGACTCACATGTGTACAAGAGACTCACATGTGTACAAGAGACTCACATGTGTACAAGAGACTCACAAGTGTACAAGAGACTCACATGTGTACAAGAGACCCACAAGTGTACAAGAGACTCACAAGTGTACAAGAGACTCACATGTGTACAAGAGACCCACAAGTGTACAAGAGACTCACAAGTTTACAAGAGACCCACAAGTTTACAAGAGACTCACAAGTTTACAAGAGACCCACAAGTGTACAAGAGACTCACAAGTGTACAAGAGACCCACAAGTGTACAAGAGACCCACAAGTGTACAAGAGACTCATGTGTACAAGACTCACAAGTGTACAAGAGACTCACAAGTGTACAAGACTCACAAGTGTACAAGAGACTCACAAGTGTACAAGACTCACAAGTGTACAAGAGACTCACAAGTGTACAAGAGACCCACAAGTGTACAAGAGACTCACATGTGTACAAGAGAAGCATGTTTAGTCATATGACTTATTTCAGAATCTCCGTCGGTCTTTACAGAGTATGTAAAAACAGCAGCTCTATGTGACCTTCTGACATTCAAACTTGTTTTGTAATGAAACGGTAATAGACTGGTGACAACCAGGCACTAGCAGTGCTTGATATAAGGAAAAGAAGATTATAGAAAGCCTTTTCAGACTGAAGCACATCTTCGGTCTGTGATTACCTCTTTGGTGGCTTGACCACGTGACCACAAGAGCTTTCATTTTGGAGTCTTAACAATCTTGAAGCCCATCGCTCTGGGCAGTTCTGAGATTTCGTCTGGATCACGTCGTGCCCAGCAGTGGACATCACTTCACATGTATCAGAAATATATATACTGACATGCGTCATCTTCGTGTCAACGTTTCTGAAAGGAATTAGAAATAGACGCTGGTAAAGAGCTTTCCACTTTTATAAACCTGTTGACAAAAAAACTATTTTCAGGGATTTTTCCATCTCCCAATGAGACACTTTCTTACAATAATCCCATAAAGAACGTGCATTCGTCAGTCGTACGTTAATAGCTGTGGCCCTATCTTCCTTCGATAAAGTTGGTATTTATTTATATATGTTCCGTATTTAAAAATAAACGACTTTGCTAGGTACCAAGACATGTTCCTTTTTTATCACACAGGTAAGAAAATATTATCCCTGCTTCATCTCAAGGGCTATATTAATAAAGCGTCTAAGAGTGCTGAAACGCGCTCGAGTCTAAACCTTTTTAGACTACCTTAACAAATCATTTGACGTGAAACCTTCATTTAAAAGTCTTTCCATTGAGTGTGATTATAATGTACACATCCTATACTACCTGAGCACCTGGTTAACGTAGGCATCATACGCTGTAGCTGATGCTGTATTGCTCGCCATAAAGGGGAAATCACGATTGGAAATTTGAGTCACCCCTCTTGTCATACAACTGGGTACACAGGCTGCCATCATTTTGAATGTCCAGGTATAGATCCAGATAGGTCAGTTAATATGGTTTCTCAGGTGTCTCTTTTATTTCCAATAAGGTGGAAAGATCAGATGAGATGCAGTTCATCTTTATCTCTGAAACGGAGGCTGAAATTCTTTATTTATCTTTGATTTAACTAAAGTACTTAAACCATCCTATTCGTATGCAACACATCACCACGTGGAAGGGTCAGTCAGTGCATGTCAAGTTGGAAATGCGAAGATATATCACGCCATCTACAATGAGCAAAACAAGCTTGTCTCAAAATAGAAATACATTTAAGCGATTCTTGAACATATTACCATCAAATGCAAGTGGAAGGGTCCTTGTAAGCTAGTCTGAAAATGTACAACACATACCTGAAGAGGATTTATCTGATACATCAAAGAGCGTTAGCATGAACTGTCTTTTTAAAACAGTGTTAGTCTTGTCTCAAGTGGAGTCAAAGTGTGAAGTCTCATTCCGATCTCCTCACTTTAACATGATCAGCCCTAAAGCTGTTGTGGCAGATGCAAGATTGCGGCGCTTGGCCCATGCTTTCTGCACGCGTTATTCTCTCTCCAAAGCCGAGCTTCCTGTTCACTCACTGGAGACGGAATAGCACATTTTAGTAAACGAAAAGGACAACCAAATTATGCACTGTCCAATTGACTAGGTCATGCAAGCAAGGAGCTTTCTGGTTGTGGAAGTTAAAGAAGTATTCGCGGCCTTTACTTGAATCAAGTCTCTGAACATTGATGTACCAGTTTTCTCACTTCACAGGGAAACACTGACACCGCCTCTATACACACATACTAGGAGTTTCAATAACTTGTTCATGAGACTGTAGGCATGACTTCAACCTTTCAATAGTCAATTTTACCTTTTGACGAGCAGTATTCCAGGTGTTCCGGCCTTTGTTGTCGGCATTTCACAACTTTTTGGGTACACTCGAGCATTGTCTTCCAGCAAAAGTTTCAAGGATCATCATTCGAATCTTGCACACAAATTGTTTGACCAGGGGTACTGTATTCAAGGCCTTTGTAAAACTTTCAAAAATGTTTTATGGTTGCCAAATGTGACATAAGTAACCATATGTCTGATGCAATTCCCTATTCTGGGTTACTATGCTTGTCGTAAGAAGCGAGTAACGGAATCGGGTGCTCAGGCTCGCTGACTTGGTTGATGCATGTCATTAATCCCAATTACGTGGATCGATGCTTATGATATCAATCACTGTATTGTCTGGTCCAGACTCGATTATTTACAGACCACCGTCATATAGCTGGAATATTGCTGAGTGTGGCGTTAAACAGCAACCAACCAACCCTATACTGACTTGTACCGTATGTTAAAATTGACTTGCCTCTGTATGTGTTTGTGATACTTGCCAACGGACAGGATGCTCTAATTTTTTCGTCATTTCGTTTCACCTGGTGTCATCTCTATTTGATGGCGATTGAGTCATACATGTTTTCGAAATGCTCGGAATCCTACAAAGGACTTTCTAGATGAATAATAAACCCCAAAGCATTCTGTTGTAGTTGGCTGTGAGTGAGTGAGTGAGTATGGTTTACGAACGCTTTAACCACTAGGCTATCCGATCGCGCCGTAGGGGGCTGTGTTTCATGTGGGGTTTGTCCTCGTGACGTGTCGTGGTTTATTGTCACATGTTGGCATGGACGTGTGCGGTGTGTATGCTTTAGTTTTATGAGCAGATGCGCGTGCGAATGTTTGGTACTTTCATGTTATTTCGTTTGTTATGTGGTTTCATGACACGATTACGTCATAAACGTTTGGTCCGGACCATAATTATCCATTGGCCTTATTCAACACATGGGTATATTATTGTTTGTCTTTTAGCAATATTCCAGTTATATCACGGCGGGGGACACCAGAAATGGGCTTCACACATTGTACCCACGTCGGGAATCGAACCCGGGTTTTCGTCATGACGACAGAAAGATTAAACCTCTAGACAAGACAATATTCAGTATCATTTCTGGATGTGTGCTCAGAAATGATGGCAACGTCTATACCAAGCTCCAAGACAAGAGGACAGATTTTACTTTTCCAATCGTGCATTCCCCCTCCATGTTGAGCAATAGACCATTAGTCCCAGGTCCATTTCTCAGTTGCTGAGATACTTTATAACATTTTCCATCAAGGTCTGACATCAAAGGCCTGGTTAAGTCATTTCCCAAAGCTATCCCATGCTATGACCTTTACGTAGAGTTTGCACACCTCCTTACTCAATGCTACTTACTTTAATGAATAGGGATTATTCCGCGTGATACCAATCCCTAGATTGTCTGGTCAAGATGTGTTTATTTACAGGCTGCCGTCAAAAGGCCAAAATATTCCTGAGTTCGGCGCTGGGCAACAAAAAAACACCAACTCCTTTTATGAAACTTGTGTCAGTGGAGAACACTTCATAAAATTCGGGCAAACATCCATGTTCTGTTTCGTAAATTAAACTAAATTGAGAATTGTTTTCCATCACTAACTCCTATAGATTCGCTGACAGCAATGGGTGTTTGTATTCAATTACGATAGACTCTTTACGAAAGATTTGATAATTTCTCGTGTTTTTCATAACAATATGAATAAATCTTGTTTTTCAAATACACTGAGCCAAAGGTACGTAAGCCATGTTACATGAAATTTAAGTGTTTAGTTAGCACTTGGCAAGAATTAATCCTCCATTATTCACGATACTATTTCATGACCATTTATTGATAATCTCCAATATCTCGCAACGACGACATACATCGAGGTTGTCGACAATGAACATTCCCGTGCTTCGCAGGCTCTATAAACAGCATACTCTTTCTCTTTTCATTGAAACCTCTACACTGGTTTTCTCTTCAGTTTCAATAAAACATTGTGAGCGTGGAGAGATATTTACTGATAATTACCCCTGTCCTCTCGAACACGATATTTCCAACACAAAAACCATCTTTTACTCAGATCTTGTTTCTTCTATTGACACAAAATATGACAAATACCCTCTTAAATTGACCTAACAAAATAATTTCATTTGTAAAGCACTTGTAATTTGTACTTTGAGAGGAAACATAAAACAGACATCTGTCACACCAGGAAACGGTCGATCTAAACACATTCACTGTGAACTAACTACCCTCTGAGTTGTGCCTACTGGCTCGTTTACTCTAAGTATACTCCGTGATTAGCACAAATGTTGTGTGTGTTTTATTGTTGTGTGTTGTCATGGCGATTGAATACTGCTTTCTTGTTACTTCCAGGATGTTACAACAAATAACACCTCACAAGTCACATTTAACCTGTCAACATGTCTAACTCGCCCTTTTTAAATCGATCAACCTCGTCAGTTTTTTACAGTCAAGAAAGCTAAGGAAGGTTATTTCTTGTCATGAACGACACGAAGGAGGGAAAACGTACCCATGGATGCGCTGTAAGAACCGTTGAAGGAGGGCATTCCATTGCGATCACTATTACACTGATTTAGATTGTTCATATCCCGAGGATTACACGGGCCTGACGCCAATTGGAAGTTACCGCAGCATTGAAATAAGACAGCAACGACTGTGTTAGTATTTAAACTGATGAATACTCGCTCCAATTATTATAGACGTCTGTTATTGCTCTCTCTTTAAAGTTTTCTTGCAATTTCCTCATTGTTTCAAAAAATCTTTAGAAATTCTTTTGTTTTCAATTACTGTTAGAGTATTGAATTGTATTGAGGAAAACATTGCTCATAAACACATCTTTGTCCCAAACCTAGAGCAAAACGAATATCCTAAAGCAGTGTTTCCCATATAGTGATTTCTCCGAAACAATTTCATATTTCTAATCAACGTGCTCACAAGATTTGGTGCACTTTACGAAGTAAGACCCGTCTTTTCACAATAGAAGATCTTAATAATCGATCTGATCGTCTTGACTGGGTGCCGTCAGTTTGTTTGGAACACAGCAACTTGTATGAGAGCTGGCAGCTGATTGTTCAATAGGAGGGACAAAGAAGGGGCATAACTCGTAATAGCCACTGGACGCACTACGACTGAGCCCCGAAATTCCAGCCTAGTTCTGAAAGGGTGGAAACAGGACTTTTACAGTCGGTTAACTCCCTTGCCCTTGATTTCCAAATTAGTGAAATGTAGAGGTGAACCTAGAAACTGCCACGCACACAAAAAAAGTAAATATTTGCTTATGCCTAAGCAACCAGGGATGGATAACTCAAGACAATTAATATAAATTTGTTTAAAACAGATTCCAGTGCCCAGTAACAACCATTTCTCTTGACACATAACCGTATGCACTGAAAAACGGATGAGCTGTGGGAGGAGCACAATTAGTACATATTAAAGTAGACATGTAATCATATGTTAGATCAAATGCAACTAGAAGAATCCCCGGAAGCGAATCGGAAAATTTACAACACATCCTTGACAAGGATTTATATGATACATCTAACAGCGTTAGTGGTAACAAATGTCGTTTAAAACAGTGTTAGTCTTGTCTTAAGCGGAGTCAATATGAGAGGACACATTCTGATCTCCTCACTTTAACATGATCAGCCCTAAAGCTCTATCCGTTGCAGTTGCAAGATGACAGCGCGTTGCCCACGCTTTTTGCACACGTTTCGCTCTCTCCAAAGCTGAAAGAAAAGTCTCCTGCTCAATTACCTGAAACGGAATGGCGAAATTCAATCTGCAAAATCATCCACAGACGAATTCACTGCTGAGGGGTAAATACATGCGACAACACAACTTAGATCATCATAAGAAATCTCAAGGAAAAGCAGAATCCATTGTACGATTTCGGCTTTATCTTAAGTATACAGCGCACGCAAGCACGCACGTGCATAACAGCTATATGTAAATAATCGAGTCTGGACCAGACAATCCAGTGATTGACATCATGAGCATTGATCCACGCATTTGGGATACGATGACATGCATCACTAAAGTCAACGAGCCTGATCACATGATCCCATTAGACGCCTCTTACGACAAGCACAGTCGCCTCTTACGACAAGCATAGTCGCCTTTTACGGAAGCAATGGTTGCTGAAGACATATTCTACGCCAGAAATTAGACTTACAGTTGAAATAGGCATCGGCAATATGCGTTATGTCCAACAATGTTTCGAGAGATCTGCGCCGACGTGGAGGTCAAAATGTTTTCATTAGACTGGGTGATCATGAAGATAGACTGGGTGATCATGAACATGGACTGAGTGATCATGAAGAATGTGCTATTACAAACACTGGAACAGGAACAAGTCTCGTCTTCACTCAAGCCATTTGGCTGTCTTGACTGAATGTCATTCCATCGTGTGAACAATATTTTCCTAGCACAATTTCGTAGTTGACCTAACCCTTGTATTCATGACTTGTACAATCCAGTTATATCAAATATCTAAACCTAGACAGTGTCTATGTTATCAAGTAAACTCATTTTTTTGTATTTCCAAGCTTCATTTTACATTTGAAAACACTGTGACATGTTTTTAAACGAAATTGCTTCAATTGATTTAAGAACACATTACACTCTTCATTTTAAATACAATTTCATACTCAAAGCACAAAATCTTTCTTCCTTGTATGCGTCTTATTACGACATTTTTCCTCTTATAGGTTCACTTTTATGCCGGCAATTCTATTTTGGATCAGAAAACAAAGCAGGACCGGGCCACGAGATAGTTTGTCTCTTTGGATAAGAATGGGTGGATCGATCGTAAATGTCTTTTACATTCGATATAGGGACTCTTTCCGAAACGTGTTGCTACAAAAACAACGTTTTGTGAAAATAGCTGTGATAATTTTCCTGGGGCATCGTTTATCGGGCGTAAGTGATGATTTCCGATAATGTTCTTGCGAAACAAGTTACAGAACACTCGATGCTAACCTAATACTTAGACTAGGTGCGGGCGGGGAACTGCCATGATTTCACCGCCGTCGCATGCTGGAATACCTCTCATCGTGATGCGTCGATGTTCGGATCTACAGCTCGATAGCATTAATGTTTCCTACAGATACAAAAGTGGCCCTTTTGTACAATGTAAGAAAACACTAAAATGTCAAGAAGACCGTCAATCAATGACGTGGCTGTTTTAGAATGAAATTGGATTTTTTATAGTCCGCTTATAGTTGATACTCATATTTCCTGAAGGGAGCTATTTTGGATAACCGTTCTTGGTAACTCTTTAAATGTATAACTTTCCCTGTTAATGAAATGTTTGCCAGACCATGTCAGAATCAAGACAGCAATGGTTTCATATCATGATCTTTAAAAAAAAAAAATTTTGGAAAGCTCGCCAGCATATAACACATATCAATAAATACTCTTAGATTTGTCAGCAGATATCTCATTAGACTGGCAGCAGTCCCTGATTCCAATATGAATATCTAAAATAAAATAAAATATTCGTTGATATTTGTATCTCGTCAGTGGTGTGTTCCGAATGCATAGAACAATTAGAATTATTTTGACTTTAAGCAATTTTTATGATGTAAGTTGTCTTGTTTTAGGTTATGTTTTCGTGTTTATAATAATACAATGGAGACATTTGCTATTGCAAGTCTTAGCTATCAGTGTTTTGTAAATACTTACCATCCCCAGGACGTTTGATGTAAGACAATGAGTGAGTTTGTTGTAACGTTGATATGAACAATATTTTACTGAGAAATTGACTTCGGATATTATTATACCATTTCGAAACTCAATATGATGACTCTTCGTAGGTCATGATATGTAGTCATGTACCAGAAGAGCTACATTAGTTCACGGTGCCTAAGCCTTCTGCGAGAGTAACGGCCAAAGCGAGATTGGTCCTGAGCAGTTGTAACTATTTGTGAATCACATGAGTACAGGGAATCTAATAACATAACAAAATTCTCGATCGTAGTACACACGATGATCAGAAATACTTTTTTTCGTGCCTCTTTTTAACTGAGTGAGTTTGGTTTAAGACCACTTGGAACATAATTTCAGTTACATCACGACCCGTGAGTTTGAATTGGGAGGAAAGTCTCGCGCAATGCAGGTCTCGGGCTTTGGCCCTTTTGGAGCCTGGCTTCAACCAATGCGCAATACCCGAGTGTGGGCCTCCAATGATTCATACAATACAAGTCAATCAGGTCACATTTATAAACCATAAACAGTCAAAGTCAAATATATACCAGTATCACTATAAGTCGATATCGCTCATCACATTTCAAGCTTAGAAAAGTTGGCAATGGTGTTCATTGTCTTAATTTAGTCGCTAGTAGAGAATAAACGAGACAAAATAACGTTACATCTTATTAATGGACGCGTCAATCAAATCTCTTCCTCAGTAACGTTCTTTGTAGGAGACTTAATCACAAAATAACATGACATCATTATGATTTCTAAGCTTCTGTCAATTCAACAATCTGACAGAAGGAATCAAATAAACCACTGTTTTTCATCAAATCTTTTCCCGTAAAACTAAACCTCATCTTCATTATTGAATCGGTGGCAGCCATGATTGACACATACAACATTTTTACATTGGACAGACGACCAGTAGTTTTTTATTAGAAGCAAAAACATTATTACCGTATGAAGTGACCTGAGGAAGGATGGCACATTCAATCGATATTTCGCCAATCTTTGCGTGTTAATTTGACCTTGATGACAGTTTGATGACCCGGAATACTTGTCCATCATCTTGAAGCCTTCACAGAAATGTCACAATTTTCCACAGTGGGTCAGGCAATATTTGAAAGTCTTCCCGATGTACTGTTGTGACCTTACAAGACAGTTACATGTAGTTTCCCATTTTCGTTGTAGTTAAGAGCCATTCTGTTTCCAACGAAACATTTTCAGTTTAAATATATTATCGGTATAACAGAGAGACCTCCTCAACCAATGCGAACAGAGAATACTAACTGTATAAGAACGCATCTCTAAAAAGGGAACAGAATCAAATTGGAAAATAAAACATGTAACTTAGTCTGGAACATGCGCCCCTGAACATGTCCAATGCATCAGAAAACATATATATCGGTGACTTATCCACACAGTGTGTGTGTATGTGTGTGTGTGTGCTTACACATTAAGTCAAACAGGTAATTTTGATTCTAACAAAACACTTCCAGTGTCTGATTAGAATGTCAAAAAAACAATAAGGACTACGGACTGTCCGGTTTCAAGTCCTAACAAAACACACACAATTTTTAAATGTACTGTCTGTATAAATTCTGCCCTGTAGTTAATATATGTTACGGCTTACCTACTGTCATCTTCATGACGTTATAATTTCAAAGCCAAGGCTACAGGTTGTCAGTTTTACAACCGAGCCAACACAATTTGTATACTTAAATGTGATATTTGACCTCTTAAAACAAATCCAGTTTGAATATATTCGGCCAGTATAATGAGGGTTATGTATATGAACTTCTTGAAATGGTACATCTCTTTTTGATGTCAACTCTTCCAAATCTCAGTGTTTTAACCCTACAGTGCTTTTGGAGTGCAATAAAGCATTCAAGGCTTCAGTAAGCTTTCAATGAGATACCTTGGGCAACATGTGGAGGATGGTATTATCACTATTTGATTGTGATTCATAAACACGTGTTCATAATCATACAAAAGAGTGTTGTCGCTTTTATCTACAATGTTAATATGCGATGTATGTATCAATTGAATAGTCAATGAATAATAAGGGTTACTTATTGCCATTTAAGGACGATGGAAGGCCATTATTGATGTCAAAGCTCATACAACTGCATCTTGTTCACATCATTGGGCATGTCCCGAAATATTCTCATACGATTCAGTCCAGTACTTGGTTGCTGCATGGCATCGTACCCCAAATGCGTGGATTGATGCTCATGATACCAATCACTGGATTGACTGGTTCAGGCTCGATTATTTACAGACCGCCGTTATTTAGCTGGTATATTGATGAGTGCGGCGTTCAACAACAAATATACAAACAAACAAACAAACAAACACACAAACAGTCCGGTACTTCCCAGTCTATACAAGTTTCAAATAAGCAAAGTTCTCAAACATTCATTCATCCTCAAAACAAGTTCACAAAATATTATTGGACAAATATACCCCATGTGCTCATAAACGTTTATCAAAACTCAAACACTCTCCGTGATCCGAAAACACCGTGTACCCTCGATACGAATAATTCCGAATGCAAAGTATGAGGGCAAAGGTTCCTATAAATACCACACTTTTGATCCTGACACAGGTGGTATCTCAGACATTTGTTAAAAGAATAATTTAAGTGGTGATACATACAATATTACGTCATGCTGTCCGTCGTCCACGTCAGTCCATTCAAAGACCAGTAACCCAGATGCTGTATGACATGGATCATCTCTTGTTTGCTGCCCAGCTAAGAGTCATAGAATACTCTGAATCAACACAACGTTCATCCAGTAATGTCGGACATTCATCTCATTAAAAGGTGTTTGGACTGAACGAAAAGGTAGCTCACAGAACCCGTGACACTGCCTGGTGTGAAGCATGTCTCAGCAGCAGAGTGGTGTTATTCGTCAGTAATTTAAGCTTTCATGTGGGATAAAATTTACATATTGTTCCAAGCAGCGTTAAGACATATATAAAGAATATAAAGACGAGGGGTTCAAGTTGAGAGTCTAGAGATGAGTGTTGAGAGGTTTCTCTGTGTTTTGTTACCTACCCATTCCTAGAGTTCCTCTATCTGAAGCGAGAACATATGAATATGATAATATAACTAGAACACCCTTCAGTGATTAGATGCTCGTGGGGAATAAAGTGTCAGAAAAGGTCACCACTAAGCTATCCTGGTTTATTGATGCGACTTAATTGTCAGACTCGGTCAAATAGCTGGTAGTGGGCTCATAATATCAATCACTGGTTGATCTGGTCTGGTCCAGACTAGGCTATTTACAGAGTGTGGTGATATTGCAGGAAACTGTTAACTGAGGCATAAAGTAACACACAATTCAGTGATAAGCTTGTTTGTTCTTGAAAACACATGTACAGGGACTTATATAGTGTCTTTGGCTTGATAAAACCACAAAATATTTTGTGAAAAAGCATCATGAATAGTCATTTTATCAAAAGATAAGTGAAATTTCTACATTCATTGTCACGTGACCAATTATATATGAGGTCCATGTCCAGAGAACTTCAGTGTCCAGTGTATTCATAAATGGCATTAGCCTTAAGGCTTGTGCAACTTCAAAAGATAGAAATACATGTATGTTGCTCACGCTGAGATAATGTTTTCTGCTAAAAATGCACATGTACATTTCTGTGATGCGGAAATTTCCTCTGACTAAGCATGCCGAATATCGAAAACGGAATTTGTATTGATCAAGGTCACGTCGCTCCGCAGACATATGATAGATCTAGTAACATAAAAATCCGAATTGTCGTCTCCAGCATAAATATACAAAGTAAATGGTGGATGAAAATTGCACTAATGTCAAATGATAGCAATACACGGTGGTACATCTCCCTGCGGGAGTCTCGGAAGAACATAAGCGGTCATTATTTTAGTCTGCATCCTGGCCAACTGTGTGTCACTTAGAATTGGGATATCAAATTATCTCCCGCCCTATATTAGCGTGAAAAACACATTTCGTATATTCCGTGACTTCCTTTCCAAGGCCAGTCGATAATGTAGAGGAAATATCGTAGTCGAGAGCTAATGAGTAAAAATTATGTTGACAGAAGCAATGTATCTTCAAAGATATTGCAAAGAAATTGAAGAATGAAGAGTGGTTTATTTCACAATAAAACATTGTTCTATCATGAAATGATTTCTTGTGATTTGAATATGTGCTCGCAACTTGATGACATCATATACCAGTATTGGACTACGTTTTTTTAGAGGGAAGTTTCTAGTGAGCTGTTCCCACAGATTTAGCTAGGGCTACGCAGATAAATGCAGTGGCCGAACGATCGCATCCAAAGGTGAGAGAGATACGACAATCGGTATTGGGAGAACAGGTACAGACAATCGACGTGAGGATTGTGAGAATATGAGGGAAATACCAAACTAACCAATCTGTTCGTAAAATGGGTTTTTCCGACATTTCCGGGGTCGTATTCTATGCAGTCATCATGATTAAAATTGGATAAATATTTTTAAAGCTGCGCCCCTCGTGGTTAATTCTCCCTACAGTGTTTTACAGTGTTGCGACAAACAAATCTCTCTCGTTGTATAATTCTTAAATAGTCATGTTTAGGATTTGTAGTTGATCACGAGAATTCTGTAGCCTTTCTATTCTTAATGAAGAAAATCTGCACCGATTCTTATGCCAGGGATGACCCTCCGGCTGATATCCAATTAAACAATCAACGCTTTGATGGCAACAAACACTGTCAAGTGAACCTTTGCATGGTTGAGTGTGAATTGAAGACAGTTAAAAATGTGTTGCAGTTGCACATTCACAAACCAATAAAGAATAACAACTTTAAGAGAGCGTGTCCGATTGCTGAAAGAGCACGTGCCGATGGACAATATTCAATGGTCGATAATGAGGTTGACTGAAATATGACCCAACTTGGAAATGAGATTCCCTTTACTTCCATTAAAGGTATGAGCACTATGAAGCGTCATGACATCTCCATGTTGATTACTGTGCAGAAGTAAGACGAGTAACACCCAGGAATGAAAAAGGCAATCCAATCAATTTTGTCTTCATCGTCGTTTCACTTGGGCCCCATCGCTAATCTGATCAGTCACGCTCCATTAGGCTCAAACTGATCTTCATCTGGAATAAATATCGATTGGCCACCTTGAACGGAAATCTATCAATTTCGTTTGACCTGGATTAACTCTATTAGAATTTACAATTTCAAATGTTAGGGGCAGGTGATGTTGCTTCAATGAAAATTGGAGGTTATTTGTAGAACTTAAACTAAACTAATGAAGGATTTTTGCTTACACTGGAAAGGCATTGTTTAATTCGGCGTGCTTTGTGATAGTTTTATGGCTCATGTATTGATCAAGGTCACGTCGCTCCGCAGACATATGATAGATCTAGTAACATAAAACTCCGAATTGTCGTCTCCAGCATAAATATACAAAGTAAATGGTGGATGAAAATTGCACTAATGTCAAATGATAGCAATACACGGTGGTACATCTCCCTGCGGGAGTCTCGGAAGAACATAAGCGGTCATTATTTTAGTCTGCATCCTGGCCAACTGTGTGTCACTTAGAATTGGGATATCAAATTATCTCCCGCCCTATATTAGCGTGAAAAACACATTTCGTATATTCCGTGACTTCCTTTCCAAGGCCAGTCGATAATGTAGAGGAAATATCGTAGTCGAGAGCTAATGAGTAAAATTTATGTTGACAGAAGCAATGTATCCTCAAAGATATTGCAAAGAAATTGAAGAATGAAGAGTGGTTTATTTCACAATAAAACATTGTTCTATCATGAAATGATTTCTTGTGATTTCAATATGTGCTCGCAACTTGATGACATCATATACCAGTATTGGACTACGTTTTTTTAGAGGAAAGTTTCTAGTGAGCTGTTCCCACAGATTTAGCTAGGGCTACGCAGATAAATGCAGTGGCCGAACGATCGCATCCAAAGGTGAGAGAGATACGACAATCGGTATTGGGAGAACAGGTACAGACAATCGACGTGAGGATTGTGAGAATATGAGGGAAATACCAAACTAACCAATCTGTTCGTAAAATGGGTTTTTCCGACATTTCCGGGGTCGTATTCTATGCAGTCATCATGATTTAAATTGGATAAATATTTTTAAAGCTGCGCCCCTCGTGGTTAATTCTCCCTACAGTGTTTTACAGTGTTGCGACAAACAAATCTCTCTCGTTGTATAATTCTTAAATAGTCATGTTTAGGATTTGTAGTTGATCACGAGAATTCTGTAGCCTTTCTATTCTTAATGAAGAAAATCTGCACCGATTCTTATGCCAGGGATGACCCTCCGGCTGATATCCAATTAAACAATCAACGCTTTGATGGCAACAAACTCTGTCAAGTGAACCTTTGCATGGTTGAGTGTGAATTGAAGACAGTTAAAAATGTGTTGCAGTTGCACATTCACAAACCAATAAAGAATAACAACTTTAAGAGAGCGTGTCCGATTGCTGAAAGAGCACGTGCCGATGGACAATATTCAATGGTCGATAATGAGGTTGACTGAAATATGACCCAACTTGGAAATGAGATTCCTTTTACTTCCATTAAAGGTATGAGCACTATGAAGCGTCATGACATCTCCATGTTGATTACTGTGCAGAAGTAAGACGAGTAACACTCAGGAATGAAAAAGGCAATCCAATCAATTTTGTCTTCATCGTCGTTTCACTTGGGCCCCATCGCTAATCTGATCAGTCACGCTCCATTGGGCTCAAACTGATCTTCATCTGGAATAAATATAGATTGGCCACCTTGAACGGAAATCTATCAATTTCGTTTGACCTGGATTAACTCTATTAGAATTTACAATTTCAAATGTTAGGGGCAAGGATGTTGCTTCAATGAAAATTGGAGGTTATTTGTAGAACTTAAACTAAACTAATGAAGGATTTTTGCTTACACTGGAAAGGCATTGTTTAATTCGGCGTGCTTTGTGATAGTTTTATGGCTCATGTAATAAAACAATAGCACACACATTCAAATTACTTTTGTCTCGATGAATATAAAGGAGCTGCCTGGAGCTTTCAAGTGACAGAGTATATGTTGTTTTATTGGCCGAACTGCCAATCATCAGCGCGTCCCGATGGACTAGCCAATCAAATTAGAAGACTAAATTCAAAATGTGGCTGGTTTGTGGACAGTTCCAAGCTTGCCTTTAAACGGGCTGTCTTGAGGATGAAACGATGTCTTCAAATTCATCACAGCCTGTGGATTCTGTGTTCGACAACAAAGTTTTAATTCTCTTAGGAAGGAGGTTTAAATGAATTTGCAACCCTAACAACTTTAGGATAGTTACCGTTTGGGTAATCCGTTTGTTCGATCTGCGCCTATTTTTATTCAGTTCAATGTTATCAACCACATTATTTAGCCAACATTTTGCACCGGGCACCTGTTTTACATGTCAACCAAAACATATAAACATTAGTTAGCGTTACCCACTTGAAACTTGAAACACACAGTAGTGAACTGACAACCAGAAGACCAACTGTGCCCCAACACACAAGTCGTATATTGTTTTTATGCCCATTCATATTCTGTCACGGTTTGACATGAAGCCATGATGGCAACCTCTGCACATAGTTGCAAGACAACAGGACAGATTTTACTTTTCCAATTGTGCATTCCCCCTGTGAGCAATAGACCATTAGTCGCAGCTTCATTTCTCAGTTGCTGAGATAATTTTTCACATGTAAATTTTATTGCAACTAAGATTTTTAATCAAGGTCTGCCATCATGTATGTAAGCCATGTAACGTGACATTTTAGTGTCCAGTTAGTTATAAGGCACTTGTAATTTGAACTTTGAGAGAAAACATATGTCCTGTGTGTTTGGTTCTTGTGTGTTGTCATGGCGATTGAATACTGTTTTCTTGTTACTTCCAGTATGCTATAATAAATAACACCTCACAAGTCACATTTAATGACAGAACCTGTCAACATGTCTAACTCGCCCTTATTAAATCGATCAACCTCGTCAGTTTTTGACAATCAAGAAAGCTAAGGAAGGTTATTTCTTGTCATGAACGACACGAAGGAGGGGAAAACGTACCCATGGATACCCGGTGTGATCACTATTACACTGATTTAGATTGTTCATATTCCGAGGACTACACGGGCCTGACGCCAATTGGAAGTTACCGCAGCGTTGGAATAAGACAGAAATGACTGTGTTAGTATTTAAATTGATGAATACTCACTCCAATTATTATAGACGTCTGTTATTGCTCTCTCTTTAAAGTTTTCTTGCAATTTCCTCATTGTTTCAAAAAATCTTTAGAAATTCTTTTGTTTTCAATGACTGTTAGAGTATTGAATTGTATTGAGGAAAACATTGCTCATAGCACGTCTTTGTCCCAAACCTAGAGCAAAACGAATATCCTAAAGCAGTGTTTCCCATATAGTGATTTTTCCCAAACAATTTCATATTTCTAATCAACGTGCTCACAAGATTTGGTGCACTTTACGAAGTGAGACCCGTCTTTTCACAATATAAGATCTTGATTATAGATCTAATCGTCTTGACTGGGTGCCGTCAGTTTCTGTGGAACAAAAGCAAGCAATTGGCAGCTGATTGGTCAAAAGGAGGGACAAAGAAGGGGCATAACTCGTCGCTATGACCGAGCCCCGAAATTCCAGCCTAGTTCTGCAAGGGTGGAAACTGGACTTTTACAGTCGGTTAACTCCCTTGCCCTTGATTACCAAATAAGTGAAATGCAGAGGTTAACCTAGAAATTGATTTGCACGGATTGAAATCAGTAAATAACTCACAAAATCAATGGATAATCCATCATTTTTATTCAAACACGCTGTTTAAGGTTTTCAATAGAAATTCAGTACACAAGTGGCAGCAGCAACAGGTTTCAGGCAACATAATTAATGTAAGTCACACCCAAATGTTCAGAATATTGTCAGTGTTTATTGTGGAAAAGAGTTGCCGTGCTGGAATGGAATAGTGTTGGAAGCTGGAAGGAATTCGGTGTTTCCAGGTACAGATCAACACCACACTTGGCATGAAGTAAGGAAATCACCGAGCAATGATCAAGATTACCACATCCATGCAAATATATAACTTCTAGTTTATCTTCCAAAACAGTTTCCATTTGGCGTAAAAGGTAAAATAATGAAAAAAATACAAATGGTTTACTGAAAATATAATACACCAGGTGTCCGTAAAAATGGAAGGCAAGCGGTAACAACTGCCACTCAGTTTATGCCTAAACAACCAGAGATGGATAACTCAAAGCAATTAATATAAATTTGTTTAAAACATTCCAGTGCCCCATAACAACCGTTTCTCCTGACATAACGGTATGCACTGAAAAACGGATGAACTGTGAAAGAAGCACAATTAGTGCATATTAAAGAAGACATGTAAAGATATGTTACGATTAAATGCAACTAGAAGAATCCCCGGAAGCGAATCTGAAAATTTACGACACATCTTTGAAGCGTTAGCGGTAACAAATGTCGTTTAAAACAGTGTTAGTCTTGTCTCAAGCGAACTCATTCTGATCTCCTCACTTTAACATGATCAGCCCTAAAGCTCCATTCATTGCACTTGCAAGATGACAGCGCGTTGCCCACACTTTTTGCACACGTTTCGCTCTCTCCAAAGCTGAAAGAAAAGTCTCCTGCTCAATTACCTGAAATGGAATGGCGAAATTTAATCTGCCAAATCATCCACAGTCGAATTCACTGCTAAGGGGTAAATACATGCGACAACACCATTTGCATCATCATAAGACAAAAGCAGAATCCATTGTGCAATTTCGACTTTATCTTAAGTATATAGCGCACGCAAGCACGCACGTGCATAGCAGCTATATGTATATAATCGAGTCTATATAATAGTCTATATAATATAATCCAGTGATTGACACCATGAGCATCGATCCACGCATTTGGGATACGATAACATGCACCACTAAAGTCAACAAGCCTGACCACATGATCCCATTAGACGCCTCTTACGACAAGCATAGTCGCCTTTTACGGAAGCAATGGTTGCTGAAGACATATTCTACGCGGGAAATTATACTTACAGTCGAAATAGGCATCGACGAAATATGTGCCTCGACAAACAATGTTTCGAGAGATCTGCGCCGACGTGGAGGTCAACATGTTTTCATTAGACTGGGTGATCATGGAGATAGGCTGGGTGATCATGAGTGAGTGAGTGAGTGAGTGAGTAGTGTTTTAGGCCGCTTTTAGCAATATTCCAGCAATATCACGGCGGGGGACACCAGAAATGGGCTTCACACATTGTACCCATGTCGGGAATCGAACCCGGGTCTTCGGCGTTACGAGCAAACGCTTTACCCACTAAGCTACCCCACCGCCCCAGGTGATCATGAACATGGACTGTGTGACCATGAAGAATGTGCTATTACAAACACTGGAACAGGAACAAGTCTCGTCTTCACTCAAGCCATTTGGCTGTCTTGACTGAATGTCATTCCATCGTGTGAACAATATTTTCCTAGCACAATTTCGTAGTTGACCTAACCCTTGTATTCTAATTTGTACAATCCAGTTATATCAAATATCTAAACCTAGACAGTGTCTATGTTATCAAGTAAACTCATTTATGTATTTCCAAGCTTCATTTCAAACGAAATTGCTTCAATTCATTTAAGAACACATTACACTCTTCATTTTCAATACAATTTCATACTCAAAGCACAAAATCTTCTTCCTTGTATGCATCTTATTGCCACACTTTTCCTGTTATAGGTTCGCTTTTATGCCGGCAATTCTATTTTGGATCAGAAAACAAAGCAGGACCGGGCCACGGGATGGTTTGTCTCTTTGGAAAAGGTTCAGTGGATCGATCGTTAATGTCTTTTACATTCGATATAGTGACTCTTTCGGAAACGTGTTGCTACAAAAACAACGTTTTGTGAAAATAGCTGTGATAACTTTCCTGAGGCATCATTTATCGGGCGTAAGTGATGATTTCCAATAATGTTCTTGCGAAACAAGTAACAGAACACTCAATGCTAACCTAATACTTAAACTAGGTGCGGGCGGGGAACTGCCATGATTTCACCGCCGTCGCATGCTGGAATACCTCTCATCGTGATGCGTCGATGTTGGATCTACAGCTCAATAGCATTAATGTTTCCTACAGATACAAAAGTGGGCCGTTTGTACAATGTAAGAAAACACTAAAATGTCAAGAAGACCGTCAATCAATGACGTGGCTGTTTTAGAATGAAATTGGATTTTTTATAGTCCGCTTATAGTTGATACTCATATTACCTGAAGGGAGCTATTTGGATAACCGTTCTTGGTTACTCTTTAAATGTATGACTTTCCCTGTTAATGAAATGTTTGCCAGACCATGTCAGAATCAAGCTTAAGATAGCAATGGTTTCATATAATGATCTTAAAAAAAGCTCGCCAGCGTAAAACACGTACCAATAAATACTCTTAGATTTGTCAGCAGATATCTCATTAGAATGGCAGCAGTCCCTGATTCCAATATGAATATCTAAAATAAAATAAAATATTCGTTGATATTTGTATCTCGTCAGTGGTGTGTTCCGAATGCATAGAACAATTAGAATTATTTTGACTTTAAGCAATTATTATGATGTAAGTTGTCTTGTTTTAGGTTATGTTTTCGTGTTTATAATAATACAATGGAGACATTTGCTATTGCAAGTCTTAGGTATCAGTGTTTTGTAAATCCTTACCATCCCCAGGAAGTTTGATGTAAGACAATGAGTGAGTTTGTTGTAACGTTGATATGAACAATATTTTACTGAGAAACTAACTACGGATATTATTATACCATTTCGAAACTCAATATGATGACTCTTCGTAGGTCATGATATGTAGTCATGTACCAGAAGAGCGACATTAGTTCACGGTGCCTCAGCCTTCTGTGAGAGTAACGGCCAAAGTGAGATTGGTCTTGAACAGTTGTAACTATTTGTGAATCACATGAGTACAGGTAATCAAATAACATAACAAAATTTCCGATCGTAGTACACACGATGATCAGAAACACTTTTTTCTTGCCTGTCTTTAACTGAGTGAGTTTGGTTTAAGACCACTTGGAACATAATTTCAGTTACATCACGACCCGTGAGTTTGAATTGGGAGGAAAGTCTCGCGCAATGCAGGTCTCGGGCATTGGCCACTTTGGAGCCTGGCTTCAACCAATGCGCAATACCCGAGTGTGGGCCTCCAATGATTCATACAACACAAGTCAATCAGGTCACATTTATTAACCATACACAGTATCAACGTCAAATATATACCGGTATCACTATAAGTCAATATCGCTCATCACATTTCAAGCTTAGAAAAGTTGGCAATGGTGTTCATTGTCTCATTTAGTCGCTAGTA
This sequence comes from Haliotis rufescens, assembly GCF_023055435.1. Taxonomy (NCBI): domain Eukaryota; kingdom Metazoa; phylum Mollusca; class Gastropoda; order Lepetellida; family Haliotidae; genus Haliotis; species Haliotis rufescens. The sequence goes on along the minus strand of NW_025964135.1, from coordinate 2,417,165 downwards.
GAGATTAAACGAGACAAAATAACGTTACATATTATGATGGGACGCGTCAATCAAATCTCTTCCTCAGTAACGATCTTTGTAGGAGACTTAATCACAAAATAACATGACATTATTATGATTTCTAAGCGTCTGTCAATTCAACAATCTGACAGAAGGAATCAAATAAACCACTGTTTTTCATCAAATCTTTTCCCGTAAAACTAAACCTCATCTTCATTATTGAATCGGTGGCAGCCATGATTGACACTTACAACATTTTTACATTGGACAGACGACCAGTAGTTTTTTATAAGAAGCAAAAACATTATTACCGTATGAAGTGACCTGAGGAAGGATGGCACATTCAATCGATATTTCGCCAATCTTTGCGTGTTAATTTGACCTTGATGACAGTTTGATGACCCGGAATACTTGTCCATCATCTTGAAGCCTTCACAGAAATGTCACAATTTACCACAGTGGGTCAGCCAATATTTGAAAGTCTTCCCGATGTACTGTTGTGACCTTACAAGACAGTTACATGTAGTTTCCCATTTTCGTTGTAGTTAAGAGCCATTCTGTTTCTAACGAAACATTTTCAGTTTAAATATATAATCGGTATAACAGAGAGAGCTCCTCAACCAATGCGAACAGAAAATACTAACTGTATAAGAACGCATCTCTAAAACAGGAACAGAATCAAATGGAGAAATAATGATGTAAATTAGTCTGGAACTCGCGCCCCTGAACATGTCCAATGCATCAGAAAACATACATCTCGGTGACTTATCCCCACAGTGTGTGTGTATGTGTGTGTGCTTACACATTAAGTCAAACAGGTAATTTTGATTCTAACAAAACACTTCCAGTGTCTGATTAGAATGTCAGAAAAACAATAAGGACTACGGACTGTCCGGTTTCAAGTCCTAACAAAACACACACAATTTTTAAATGTACTGTCTGTATAAATTCTGCCCTGTAGTTAGTATATGTTACGGCTTATCTACTGTCATCTTCATGACGTTATAATTTCAAAGCCAAGGCTACAGGTTGTCAATTTTACAACTGAGCCAACACAATTTGTATACTTAAATGTGATATTTGACCTCTTAAAACAAATCCAGTTTGAATATATTCGGCCAGTATAATGAGGGTTATGTATATGAAGTTCATGAAATGGTACATCTATTTTTGATGTCAACTCTTCCAAATCTCAGTGTTTAAACCCTACAGTGCTTTTGGAGTCCAATAAAACATTCAAGGCTTCAGTACAGCTTTCAATGAGATACCTTGGGCAACATGTGGAGGATGGTATTATCACTATTTGATTGTGATTCATAGACACGTGTTCATAATCATACAAAAGAGTTTTGTCGTTTTTATCTACAACGTTAATATGCGATGTATGTATCAATTGAATAGTCAATGAATAATAAGGGTTACTCATTGCTATTTAAGGACGATGGAAGGCCATTATTGATTTCAAAGCTCATACAACTGCATCTTGTTCACATTATTGGGCATGTCCCGAAATATTCTCATACGATTCAGTCCAGTACTTGGTTGCTGCATGGCATCGTACCCCAAATGCGTGGATTGATGCGCGTGATATCAATCACTGGATTGACTGGTTCAGGCTCGATTATTTACAGTCCGCCGTTATTCAGCTGTAAGTTCCCGAGTGCCGCGTTCAGTAACAAATATACAAACAAATATACAAACAAACAGTCCGGTACTTCCCAGTCTACACAAGTTTCAAAGAACAAAGTTCTCAAACATTCATTTTCAAAACAAGTTCTCAAAATATTATTGGACTAATATACCCCATGTGCTCATGAACGTTTATCAAAACTCAAACACTCTCAGTAATCCGAAAACACCGTGTACCCTCGATACGAATAATTCCGAATGCAAAGTATGAGGGCAAAGGTTCCTATAAATACCACACTTTTGATCCTGACACAGGTGGGATCTCAGACATTTGTTAAAAGAATAATTTAAGTGGTGATACATACAATATTACGCCATGCTGTCCGTCGTCCACGTCAGTCCATTCAAAGACCAGTAACCCAGATGATGTATGACATGTATCATCTCTTGATTCCTGCCCAGCTAAGAGTCATAGAATACTCTGAATCAACACAACGTTCATCCAGTAATGTCGGACATTCATCTCATCAAAAGGTGTTCGGGCTAAAGGAAAATGTAGCTCACAGAACCCATGACACTGCCTGGTGTGAAGCATGTCTCAGCAGCAGATTGGTGTAATTCGTCAGTAATTTAAGCTTTCATGTGGGATAAAATTTACATATTGTTCCAAGCAGCGTTAAGACATATATAAAGAATATAAAGACGAGGGGTTCAAGTTGAGAGTTGAGAGATGAGCGTTGAGAGGTTTCTCTGTGTTTTGTTACCTACCCATTCCTAGAGTTCCTCTGTCTGAAGCGAGAACATAACATATTAATATGATAATATAACTAGAACGCCCTTCAGTGATTAGATGCTTGTGGGGGATAAAGTGTCAGAAAAGGTCACCACGTGCACTAAGCTATCCTGGTTTAATGATGCGACTTAATTGTCAGACTCGGTCAAATGGCTGGTAGTGGGCTCATAATACCAATCACTGGTTGATCTGGTCTGGTCCAGACTGGGCTATTTACAGAGTGTGGTGATATTGCAGGAAACTGTTAACTGAGGCATAAAGTAACAAGTGATTAGCTTGTTTGTTCTTGAAAACACATGTACAGGGACCTATATAGTGTCTTTGGCTTGATAAAACCACAACATATTTTGTGAAAAAGCATCATGAATAGTCATTTTATCAAAAGATAAGTGACATTTCTAAGTTCATTGTCACGTGACCAATTATATATGAGGTCCATGTCCAGAGAACTTCAGTTTCCTATGTATTCATAAATGACATTAGCCTTAAGGCTTGTGCAACTTCAAAAGATAGAAATACATGTATGTTGCTCACGCTGAGATAACTTTTTCTGCTAAAAATGCACATGTACATTTCTGTGATGCGGAAATTTCCTCTGACTAAGTGTGCCGAATATCAAAAACGGAATTTGTATTGATCAAGGTCACGTCGCTCCGCAGACATATGATAGATCTAGTAACATAAAACTCCGAATTGTCGTCTCCAGCATAAATATACAAAGTAAATGGTGGGTGAAAATTGCACTAATGTCAAATGATAGCAATACACGGTGGTACATCTCCCTGCGGGAGTCTCGGAAGAACATAAGCGGTCATTATTTTAGTCTGCATCCTGGCCAACTGTGTGTCACTTAGAATTGGGATATCAAATTATCTCCCGCCCTACATTAGCGTGAAAAACACATTTCGTATATTCCGTGACTTCCTTTCCAAGGCCAGTCGATAAGGTAGAGGAAATATCGTAGTCGAGAGTTAATGAGTAAAAATTATGTTGACAGAAGCAATGTATCTTCTTGATTTGAAAGATATTGCAAAGAAATTGAAGAATGAAGAGTGGTTTATTTCACAATAAAACATTGTTCTATCATGAAATGATTTCTTGTGATTTCAATATGTGCTCGCAACTTGATGACATCATATACCAGTATTGGACTACGTTTTTTTAGAGGAAAGTTTCTAGTGAGCTGTTCCCACAGATTTAGCTAGGGCTACGCAGATAAATGCAGTGGCCGAATGATCGCATCCAAAGGTGAGAGAGATACGACAATCGGTATTAGGAGAACAGGTACAGACAATCGACGTGAGGATTGTGAGAATATGAGGGAAATACCAAACTTAACCCATCTGTTCGTAAAATGGGTTTTTCCGACATTTCCGGGGTCGTATTCTATGCAGTCATCATGATTAAAATTGGATAAATATTTTTAAAGCTGCGCCCCTCGTGGTTAATTCTCCCTACAGTGTTTTATTTTGCGACAAACAAATCTATCTCGTCGTATAATTCTTAAATAGTCATGTTTAGGATTTGTAGTTGATCACGAGAATTCTGTAGCCTTTCTATTCTTAATGAAGGAAATCTGCACCGATTCTTATGCCAGGGATGACCCTCCGGCTGATATCCAATTAAACAATCAACGCTTTGATGGCAACAAACACTGTCAAGTGAACCTTTGCATGGTTGAGTGTGAATTGAAGACAGTTAAAAATGTGTTGCAGTTGCACATTCACAAACCAATAAAGAATAACAACTTTAAGAGAGCGTGTCCGATTGCTGAAAGAGCACGTGCCGATGGACGATAATCAATGGTCGATAATGAGGTTGACTGAAATATGACCCAACTTGGAAATGAGATTCCCTTTACTTCCATTAAAGGTATGAGCACTATCAAGCGTCATGAAATCTCCATGTGGATGACTGTGCAGAAGAAAGACGCATAACGCCCAGGAATGAAAAAGGCAATCCTATCAATTTTGTCTTCATCGTCGTTTCTTTTGGGCCCCATCGCTAATCTGATCAGTCACAGTCCATTAGGCTCAAACTGATCTTCATCTGGAATAAAAATCGATTGGCCACCTTGAACGGAATTCTATCAATTTCGTTTGACCTGGATCAACTCTATTAGAATTTACAATTTCCAATGTTAGGGGCAGGTGATGTTGCGTTAATGAATATTGGAGGTTATTTGTTGAACTTAAACTGAACAATGAAGGCTTTTTGCATACACCGGAAAGGGATTGTTTAAGCCGGTGTCCTTTGTGATAGTTTCATGGCTCCTCTAATAAAACAATAGCACACGCATTCAAATTTCTTTCACCTCAATGAATATAAAGGAGCTGCCTGGAGCTTTCAAGTGACAGGGTATATGTTGTTTTATCGGCCGAACTGCCAATCACGGCGCGTCCCGATGGGCTAGCCAATCAAATTAGAAGACCAAATTCAAAATGTGGCTATTTAGTGGATAGTTCCAAGCTTGGCTTCAAACGGGCTGTCTTGACGATTAAACGATGTCTTCAAATTCATCACAGCCTGTGGATTCTGTGTTCGACAACAAAGTTTCAATACTCTTAGAAAGGAGGTTTAAATGAATTTGCACCCAAACAACTTCAGGATAGTTACCGTTTGTGTAATCCTTTTTTTCGACCTGCGCCTATTTATATTCAGTTCAATGTAATCAACCACATTATTTCGCAAACATTTTGCACCGGGCACCTGTTTGACATGTCAACCAAAACATATAAACATTAGTTTCATTAGCGTTACCCACTCGAAACTTGAAACACACAGTATTGAACTGACAACCGGAAGACCAACACACAAGTCGTACATTGTTTTTTATCCCCATTCATATTGTGTCACGGTTTGACATGAAGCCATGATGGCTGCCTCTGCACATAGCTGCAAGACAAGAGGACAGATTTTACTTTTCCAATTGTGCATTCCCCCTTAATGTTGAGCAATAGACCATTAGTCCCAGTTCCATATCTCAGTTGCTTAGATAATTTTTTACATGTACATATTATTGCAACTTAGATTTTTAATCAAGGTCTGCCATCATGTATGTAAGCCATGTAACGTGACATTTTAGTGTCCAGTTAGTTATAAAGCACTTGTAATTTGAACTTTGAGAGAAAACATATGTCGGGTGTTTGGTTCTTGTGTATTGTCCTGGCAACTGAATACTGCTTTCTTGTTACTTCCAGGATGTTACAACAAATAACACCTCACAAGTCACATTTAATGACAGAACCTGTCAACATGTCTAACTCGCCCTTATTAAATCGATCAACCTCGTCAGTTTTTGACAATCAAGAAAGCTAAGGAAGGTTATTTCTTGTCATGAACGACACGAAAAAACGTACCCTCGAAACGTAATCCGAATATCTCGCAAAGTCACCAAACATCAAGTTGTAGACAATGAACATTCCCATGCTTCGCGGGCTCTATAAACAGTATTCTCTTTCTCTTTTTATTGAAAACTCTACCCTTCAGTTTCAATAAAACACTGTAAGCGTGGAGAGAAATTTACTGATAATTACCCCTGTCTTCTCGAACACGATATGTCCAACACAAACACCATCTTTTACTCAGATCTTGTTTCTTCTATTGACACAAAATATGACAAATACCCTCTTAAATTTACCTTACAAAATAATTTCATTTGTAATGCACTTGTAATTTGTACTTTGAGAGGAAACATAAAACAGACATCTGTGAAATCAGGAAACGGTCAATCTAAACACATTCACTGTGAACTAACTACCCTCTGTGTTGTGCCTACTGGCTCGTTTACTCTAAGTATACTCCGTGATTAGCACAAATGTTGTGTGTGATTGGTTGTTGTGTGTTGTCATGGCGATTGAATACTGTTTTCGTGTTACTTCCAGGATGTTACAACAAATAACACCTCACAAGTCACATTTATGACAGAACCTGTCAACATGTCTGACTCGCCCTTATTTAATCGATCAACCTCGTCAGTTTTTGACAATCAAGAAAGCTAAGGAAGGTTATTTCTTGTCATGAACGACACGAAGGAGGGGAAAACGTACAGATGAATGCGCTGTAAGAACCGTTGAAGGAGGGCATTCCATTGCGATCACTATTACACTGATTTAGATTGTTCATATCCCGAGGATTACACGGGTCTGACTTCAATTGGAAGTTACCGCAGCATTGAAATAAGACAGCAACGACTGTGTCAGTACTTTAACTGATGAATACTCACTCCAATTATTATAGACGTCTGCCATTCCAATATCTTAAAGGTTTTCTTCCATTTCCTTTCATAAACTGTGCTTGTTTCACATTATCTTTAGAATATTGAATTGTAATGAGGCACATATTGCTCATAAACACATTTCTCTACCTAGAGCGATTTCCCGACTCTCTTAGCTCTGCGACAAGTCGGGTTTCTGTAAAAGTGGACTGTTATTGCGAACACCATTCTTTTTTGATGATAGTAAAAGTGAGAAGGGAAACCTGCACAACTTGAATATCGAAGGATAAATTATTGTCAAGTGCAAGCTGGAGACTTACATTTCATGTTACATGGATTAAGTACATTCCATGTTTGCATAATGTTTTTGTAAAAGCATATTATTCCATTTTTACTGAAAACCGTTTAAAATAAAGATGCAGTGTTATAAGTGAATCTACCGTACAACTGGTAGCACCCGTTACTTACACACTGTTCATGAAAAGGTAAGTGTGTTTTTATTGCCCTATCAATGCTCGTGCCATCTTCCCGAGGGAAGGGAGGTTACTGGCTATGAACATCCAGTTTTCACTCTTGCCAAAGTAAGCAGGAGTATAGGAGTTTTCTCTTGACTGGAGAGTCTATGCAAAGAATATTGTCACTGTTTATTGTCGTAAAAGAGTTGCCATGCTGGAATGGAATAGAGTTTGAAACTGGTAGGAATTCGGTGTTTCCAGATACTAATAAAAACCACACTCGGGAAGAAGAAAAGAAACAAGTCAGGTCAGGTCGAAAAAGGACTTGAATTGCCCTGGAGTGATCAAGATGACCATGTCTATCCAAACATAGAACTTCTAGTTTATCTGCCAAAACAGTTTCCATTTGACCTAAAAGGTAAAATAGCGGGAAAATAATACAAATGGTTCACTGAAAATATATGACGTGAGATGTCCATTATAATGGTAGGCATATCCTGCCCTTGCCTCATCGGTAGCAGCCGCCACTCACACAAAAAAGTAAATGTTTGTTTATGACCCCATGCTCAAACAACCAGGGATTAATAACACAAAACAATTACTACATATTTGTTTAAAACGGATTCTAGTGCTACACTACAACAGTTTCTCCTGACACATAACGGTATTCAACGAAAAACGGATGAGCTGGGAGAGGAGCACAATTAGTACATTTTAAATTTTCTGAAAATAGCCTATCTTATGTTACGATTAAATGCAAGTAGATTTTTTTTTAAATTTTGTGTGTGGAGGGGTTTGGGGTGGGGTGGTGGGGGTTATTCACAGTAATAAGTCCAGAGTCCCAAGTACATATACACATGAAAGGTAGATTTTCATTGTGACGAGAGACAAATGTTACGTAATATTACTGTTCAAGATATAAACTTTTCGTGTTAAATGTTACAAGATTCTTCAACCATTAGATATTTCTTCTGTTCATCAAATTAGTGTAAATACGTTCATTTTCATATTCAGTTTGTAAAACACAAATAATTACTTCGTAAATCATTAAATACAGGGAAGCTAAACAGAAAATGTTCATCATCTATTTCACCAGTTTTACAATGTTTACATTCTTAAGGAATATTCTAATCCATCTCGTCTTCCTGTATTACTTCTAAATGCTAATTCACTTAACTGTAATAAGCATGAATATCGTCTTATTTTTCTACTCCTAAACACATTAATATGATATTCAGTCCAGAAAGTAGTTTAAAATATTGCATGTAGAAGAATCCCCGGAAGCGAATCTGAAAACTTACAACACATGCTTGAAGAGGATTTATATGATACATCAAAGAGCGTTAGCGGTAACAAATGTTGTTTAAAACAGTGTAAGTCTTGTCTCAAGCGGAGTCAATGTGAGAGGACTCATTCCGATCTCCTCACTTTAACATGATCAGCCCTAGAGCTCTATTCGTTGCAGTTGCAAGATAACATCTCTTTACCCACGCTTTTTGCACACGTTTCGCTCTCTCCAAAGCTGAAAGAACAGTCTCCTGCTCAATTACCGGAAACGGAATGGGGAAATTTAATCTGGGAAAGGGATTGCCAAATCATCCACAGTCGAATTCACTGCTGAGGGGTAAATACATGCGACAAAACCATTTGCATCATCATAAGAAATCTCAACGAAAAGCAGAATCCATTGTGCGATTCCGACTTCATCATAAGTATATAGTCGTAAGCGCAAGCACACATGCACACACACACACACGCACGCACACACACACAGACACACACCGTGAAGACATTGGGCGGTGATATGTACTGCTGCTAAAACGGATCCGATATCAAAAGATGATATGCAGTGTCACTGAACAGACATTCCATGTGTAGATACTATAATATAACATACAAAGAATTGGCAATAAACAAAGACAGTAAATGCAAAACTAATATACTGAATATAGGAAGGTTGAATAAATGTTTTCTTAAAGTTAAAAGTTTTCTTTGAATAAATACAAAGTTTAATTGTTTTCCCAATTTCTACATCGCCAGAACATTGTTTGGGACTGATTGTTAGAGTCTATTGCTGACGGAGAAGTTTGTATGGAAGTGTTATCGTGTCAGCCTTTGTCAAACATGTAAACAATTATCTGGTTGATGTTAATTAAAGCAATGTTAATCTTTCAAAATCACGAGAAATATTTTCCAAAGATATAGACCATTGCACGATTCCGACCATATCACATGCCCTTGTCTAACAATCATCCAAAGGTGATGGTTCACGGTGTTTAGGAAATGGTGAGCTCCACCAGTGGCACCCATAACAAACAAGTCATTATTGTTCACCTAAATAACAATTGGAAACTGTGATACATGTCAAAATAGGTAACTGCATTACAAATCAGTTTTCTCAAGCTTTCTCCACATGGCTGCCATAAAACCTACTGAGGCCTTGAATGTTGTAACCTTGATCAAACCTTCTGAGCAAGAATCATATGACGCTCTTTGACATCTTGGAAGAAAGAGCATGCTCGATTGCACCTGAAAAAGTTCCAAAATGCAAACTCCAAAGGCTGGAGGGGCAGGATTATCTGCGACATAAAGGGGGCAGTGACTGTTAGGAAGTTATCCCTTGTGTCATACAGTCTTGCGGATACTAAATTGTCACTCTGAATGTTAATATGAATAAGATTTGAAAAGCAAATCCTTTGAGTATTTTAGAACCCCGCTTGGTATTAATTTCACTTGTCTCAAATACTTCTGTGAACATAAAACAGTCCTTCCTTAATTGTATTAAGGATTATGGTTACTCTTTGAGACGGGGATATGGTGGTTCATTTCTTTTACGCAGCAATAAATCTCTTGTACTGATGTTGATGGAGTAAATGTCCTGATTATCACATTAAACAGATTGTGGCCACAATGTAAGTTATGTGTTGAACATGTTCGAGACAACTGGCAGTCCCAGGAAGTTTGATTTAGGTTATACACAGCAACCAAAATGTCATTATGTTTTGGAATCCTGCACTTAATGTTTGTTTGTTTGTTTGTTTGTTTGTTTGTTGTTTAACTCAGCAATATTACAGCCGTATGACGGCCGTCTGTAATGAATCGAATCTGTACCACCCAAGTCAACGAGCCTGACCATCCGAACCCGTTAGTCGCCTCATACGACAAGCATATTAGCCTTTTAAGGTAAGCTTCGGTTGCTGAATGCCTATTTTACGCCAGTTATTAGACTTACAATCGAAATAGGCATTGACGAAATATGTGTTATGTTAAACAATGTTGTGTGAGATCTGCTCTGATGTGGAGATCAACATGTCTTCATTAGACTGGGTGATCATGAAGATAGACTGGGTGATCATGAAGATAGACTGGGTGATCATGAAGATAGACTGGGTGATCATGAAGATAGACTGGGTGATCATGAAGATGGACTGGGTGATCATGAACATGGACTGGGTGATCATGAAGAACGTGCTATGACAAACACTGGAACAGGAACAAGTTTCGTCTTCGAAAACTCAAGCCGTTTGGCTGTCTTGACTGAATGTCATTCCATCGTGTGAACAATATTTTCCAAGCACAATTTCGAGAACAATGTGTGTATTTGACCTTACCCTTATGTACATGACTTGTACAATCCAGCAATATCAAATATCTAAATGCAGAAAGTGTCTATGTTTATATTTCTACGCTTTATTTAACATTTGAAAAACACTGTGACACATTTTTAAACGAAATTGCTTCCACAGAATTGAGAACACATTACACTCTTCATTTTCAATACAATGTTATGCATTCTTTCTCGTATGCGGGTTATCACAACATTAGCTGTTATAAGTTCGCTTTTCTGTCGGTGATTCCGTTTTGTATCAGAAAATATAGCAGGACGGGCCACGGGATGGTTTGTCTCTTTGGATAAGGTTCAGTGGATCGATCGTTAATGTCTTTTACATTCGATATAGGGACTCTTTCCGAAACGTGTTTTTACAAAAACAACGTTTTGTGAAAATAGCTGTGATAATTATCCTGAGGCATCGTTTATCAGGAGTAAGTGATGATTTTCAATAATGTTCTTGCGAAACAAGTACAACTTTAACAGAACACTCGATGCTACCCCAATACTTAGACTAGGTGCGGACGGGGAACTGCCATGATTTCACCGCCGTCGCATGCTGGAATACCTCTCATCGTGATGCGTCGATGTTAGGATGAACAGCTCAATAGCATTAATGTTACCTACAGATACAAAAGTGGGCCGTTTGTACAATGTAAGAAAACACTAAAATGTCAAGAAAATCGTCAGTCAATGACGTGGCTGTTTTAGAATGAAATTTGATTTTTATAGTCTGATACTCATATTTCCCGAAGGGAACAATTTGGGTAACTGTTCTTGGTTACCCTTTTAACGTATAACTTTCCCTGTTAATGAAATGTTTGCCAGACCATGTCAGAAGCAAGACAGCAATTGTTTCATATCATTATCTTTAAAAAATAACTTTTTGGAAAGATCGCCAGCATATAACACATAACAATACATACTCTTAGATTTGTCAGCAGACTTCTCATTAGACTGGCAGCAGTCCCTGATTCCAATATGAATGTTTAAAACAAAATAAAATATTCGTTGATATTTGTATCTCGTGAGTGATGTGTTCCGAACGCATAAAAAAATTGAATCATTTATACTTCAAGCAATATTTTATAATGTAAGGTGTCTTGTTTTAGGCTATTTTTTCGTCTTTATGATAATTCAATGCAGACATTTCCTTTTTCAAGTCTAAGCTATCAGTGTTTTGCAAATACTTACCATATCCAGGAAATATGATGTAAGAGATTGAGTGACTTTGTTGTAACAATGATGTGAAAAATACTTTACTGAGAAAGTGACATCGGATATTATATTATAACCTTTTAAAACTCAATATGATGACTCTTCTTAGGTCACTTGAACGGGTACTACATTAGTTCACGGTGCCTCAGCTTCTGTGAGAGTAACGTCCAAAGTGTCCTGAACAGTTATAACTATTTGTGAATCACGTGAGTACAGGAAATCTAACAACATAACAAAATTTCCGATCGTAGTACACACAATGATCAGAAACACTTTTTTCTTGCCCGTCTTTAACTGAGTGAGTTTGGTTTAAGACCACTTTGAACAGAATTTCAGTCACACCACGACCCGTGAATTTGAACTGGGAGGAAAGTCTCACGCAGGTCTCGGGCGTTGGCCACTTTGGAGCCTGGCTTCAACCAATGCGCAATACCCGAGTGTGGGCCTCCAATGATTCATACAACACAAGTCAATCAGGTTTATAAACCATAAACAGTCAAAGTCAAATATATACCAGTATCACTATAAGTCAATATCGCTCATCACATTTCAAGCTTAGAAAGGTAAGCAATGATGTTCATTGTTTTAATTTAGTCGCTAGTAGAGATGAGAAGAGACAAATAACCTGACATCTTATGATCGGACACGTCAATCAACTCTATTCCACAGTAACGTTCTTTGTAGGAGACTAAATCACAAAATAATATGACATCATTATGATTTCTAAGCGTCTGTCAATTAAACATTCTGACGAAAGGATTTAAATAAACCACTGTTTTTCATCAAATCTGTTCCAAAAATATTAAACCTCACCTTCATTATTGAATCGGATGCAGCCATGATTGACACATACAATATTATTACATTGGACACAGCCGACCAGTAGTTGTGCTATTAAAAGCAAAAAGACACAATTATTACCGTATGAAGTGACCTGATGAAAGATGGCACATCAATCGATATTTCGCCATCTTTGTGTATCAATTTGACCTTGATGACAGTTTCCTGCCAATCAGCTGACCCGGAATACTTGTTCATCATCTTGAAGCCTTCACAGAAATGTCACAATTTACCACAGTGGGTCAGCCAATATTTGAAAGGTTCCCCGGTGTACCGATTTGACCTTACAAGACAGTTACATGCAACTTCTTTGAGTGGCATTTAGAAGTTGAAATGGTAACTAAGTCAAAATTGTTATGGATGAGCAACTTCTTTATAACAATAGGGCAACGTTTCGGTGTAGATTCTAACACCGTTATCAAGCAGATGATGTACAAACTAGGTATGAGCATGATATATATATACATAACAATAGATAGATGATAGACACAATTATTACCGTATGAAGTGACATTAAGAAAGATGGCACATCAATCGATATTTCGCAAATCTTTGTGTATCAATCTGACCTTGATAACAGTTTTGTGTGTCATGAGCTAATCAGCTGGCCCGGAATACTTGTCCATCATCTTGAAGCCTTCACAGACATGTCACAATTTTGACAGTTTTTTTACTTTTATGGTCAGTGTTAATATGCGATGTATGTATCAATCCTGTCTGAAGGGTACAGTAGTAACCAATGTATAATAAGGGTTACTTATTGCAATTTCAGGAGGATGGAAGGCCTTGATTGATTTCAAAGCTCATACAACTGCATCTTGTTCACATTATTGGAAATATTCCCGTACGATGTAGTCCAGTACTTGGTGGCTGCATGGCATCGTATCCCAATTGCGTGGATCGATGCTCATGATATCAATCACTGTGTTGCCAGGTCCAGACTCGCTTATTTACAGACCGCTGTTATTTAGCTGGTAAATTGTTGAGTGCGGCGTTAAAAAAACAAATATACAAACAAACAAACAGTCCAGCACTTTTCAATCTACATAAGATTCAAATAAGCAAAGTTCACAAACTTTCACAGAATATTCTTGGACAAATATAGCCCATGTGCTCACAAACGTGTATCAAAATTCAAACACTCTTCGTGATCCCAAAGCACTGTCCACCCTCGATCCTGACAGAGGTGGAATCTCGGACATTTGTTAATATAATTATTTAAATGGTGACACATACAATATTACGCCATGCTGTCCGTCGTCCACGTCAGTCCATTCAAAGACCAGTAACCCAGATGCTGTATGACATGGATCATCTCTTGATTCCTGCCCCGCTAAGAGTCATAGAATACGCTGAATCAACACAACGTTCATCCAGTAATGTCGGACATTCATCTAATTAAAAGGTGTTTGGGCTGAACGAAAATGTAGCTCACAGAACCCATGACACTGCCTGGTGTGAAGCATGTCTCAGCAGCAGATTGGTGTAATTCGTCAGTAATTATGCTTACACGTGGGATATAATTTAAATATTGTTCCAAGAGCGTTAAGACATATATAAACTATATTTTCCAGGAGTTCGAGTTGAGAGTTGAGTGTTGAGAGGTTTCTCTGTGTTTTGTTACCTACCCATTCCCCGTGTTCCTTTGTCTGAAACGAGAACATAACATATTTATATGATAATATAAGTAGAACACCCTCGCCACAATTCAGTGATTAGATGCTTGTGGGGGATAAAGTGTCAAAACAGGTCTCCACTAAGCTATGCTGGTTATCATTATCAAAAGTTAAATGAAATTTCCACATTCATTGTCACGTGACCAATTGTATATGAGGTCCATGTCCAGAGAACATCATTGTATAAATAAATGACATAAGCCTTAAGTCTTGTGCAACTTCAAAAAAATAAAAATACATGTATGTTGCTCACGTTGAGATAATGTTTTCTGCTAAAATTCACATATATATTTCTCTGATGTGGAAATGTCAGTGTGCCAAATAACAAAGACGGATACATTTATATTGATCAAGGTCACGTCGCTCCGCAGACAGATGATAGATCTTGTTACATAAAACTCCGAATTGTCGTCTCCAGCATAAATATACAAAGTAAATGGTGGATGAAAATTGCAGTGATGTCGAGTGATAGCCGTAAGCGGTGGTACCGCGGGAGTCTCGGAAGAACATAAACGGTCATTTTTTTAGTCTGCATCCTGGCCGACTGTGTGTCACTTAGAATTGGGATATCAAATTATCTCCTGCCCTACCTTAGCGTGAAAAACACATTTCGGTATATTCCGTGACTTCCTCTCCAAGGTCATTCGATAAGGTTGAGGAAATATCATATCGAGAGTTAATGGGTAAAAATGACGTTGGTAGAAGCAATGTACCTTCTAGATATCAAAGATATCACAAAGAACAATGAAGAACGAAGCATGGTTTTCTTTTTCACGATAAAACATTGTTCTATCATGAGGTCATTTCTTGTGATTTGAATATGCACTCGCAACTTGATGACGTCATATACTGGACGACGTTACTTTTGAGAGGGAAGATTCTGGTCAGGTGTTCCCCATAGATGTAGCTAGGGCTACGCAGATAAATGCAGAGGCCGAATGATCGCATCCGAAAGTGGGAGAGATACGACAATCGGTATTTGGAGAAAAGGTACAGACAATCGACATGAGGATTGTGAGAATATGCGGAAAATACCACATTTAACCAATCTGTTCGTAAAATGGAGTTGTCCGACATTTCCGAGGTCGTGATCCATGTAGGGAGTCATTATGATTAAAATTAGGTAAATAGTTTTAAAGCTGCGCCCCTCATGGTTTATTCTCTTTCCCGTGTTTTATTGTACGATAAACAAATCCCACTCCTCCTATGATTCTTAAATAGTCATGTATAGGATTTGTAATTGATCACGAGAATTCTGAAGCCTTTCTATTCTTAATTAAGAATATCTGCACCGATTCTTATGCAAGGGATAACCATCCGGCTGAAATCAAATTAAACAATCAACACTTTGATGGAAACACACACTGTCAAGTGCACCTTTAAATGGTTAAGTGTGAATTGAACACAATTGAAAGTGTGTTGCAGTTGCACATTCACAAACCAATAAAGAATAACAACTTTAAGAGAGCGTGTCCGATTGCTGATAGAGCACGTACCGATGGACGATGATCAATGGTCGATAATGAGGTTGACTGAAATATGACGCAAATTGGAAATGAAATTCCCTTGACTTCCATTAAAGGTATGAGCACTATCAAGCGACATGAAAGACGCGTAACACCCAGCAAAGAACAAGGCAATCCTATCAATTTTGTCTTCATCGTCGTCTCACTTGGGCCCCATCGCTAATCTGATCAGCCACGGTTCATTAGGCTCAAATTGATCTTCATCTTGAATTCAATATCGATTGGCCACCTTGAACGGAATTCTATCGTTTGACCTGGATCAACTCTATTAGAATTTACAATCTCCACTATTTGGGGCAGGTGATGTTGCGTTTATGAATATTGGAGGTTATTTGTTGAACTTAAACTGAACAATGAAGGCTTTTTGCATACACTGGAAAGGGATTGTGTAAGCCGGTGTCCTTTGTGATAGTTTTATGGCTCCTCTAATAAAACAATAGCACACGCATTCAAATTTCTTTCACCTCAATGAATATAAAGGAGTTGCCTGGAGCTTTCAAGTGACAGTGTATATGTTGTTTTATTGGCGGAACTGATGGGCTAGCCAACTTAATTAGAAGACCAAATTCAAAATGTGGCTATTTAGTGGATAGTTCCAAGCTTGGCTTCAAACGGGCTGTCTTGAGGATGAAACGATGTCTTCAAATTCATCACAGCCTGTGGATTCTGTGTTCGACAGCAAAGTTTCAATTCTCTTAGAAAGGTGGTTTAAATGAATTTCCAACCCAAACAACTTCAGGATGGTTACCGTTAGGGTAATTTGTCTGTTCGTCCGGCGCCTATTTTTATACAGTTCAATGTGATCAACAACATTATTTAGCCAACAATTTGCTGGGCACGGTTCATTGGCGGGGCTCACTTGAAACTTGAAACACACAGTATTGAACTGACAACCAGAAGACCAACTGTGCCCCAACACACAAGTCGTTTATTGTTTTATGCCCATTCATATTGTGTCACGGTTTGACATGAATGCCATCATGTATGTAAGCCAAGTAACAAGAGATTTTAATGTCCAGTTAGTTATAAGGCACATGTAATTTGTACTTTGTGAGAAAACATAAAACAGACATCTGTCAGATCAGGAAATGGTCGATCTGAACACATTCACTGTGAAATTCGGACTGGTGAGCGAGCACCTTATTACCAGCAGTATTCACTTCACTGAATCACGTTTATATCACCTTGCTGAGGAAGGAGTACCATTGTAAGGGCACTGTAGCTCACCTGATTATTTACTAAACTAATAACAAGCCACACATATGGTCGACACCTCCCACTGTAGGCTGTTGTCTGTGTCAAAAGTTGTTGTTTCAAACGTATACCAATGTATTAGATTCAAACAGCAAATAACATTACATTATCAAATATCTAACGACATCATAGTGATAGTGGGATAGTTATGTGATTGAAGTCCTCCTTTCTAGAGTCTGTTCTTTTGGTCCCTCCTGGGTTGCAGCTGCAATAACGGTACAGGCAGCACAAGTACTCATAAGCTCACTGCAGTGGTGACCTTGAACAAAGGATATGTAAAGCACCATCCTGTGATTTTACTTGATTTATTGAGCACATCAAAGAACAATGAGAGATGTTGTTTAAAACAGTGTTCGTCCTCTCTCAAGTGTAGTTAATGGGAGAGGTCTTATTCTAATTTTGTCACCTTAACATGATCCTCCAGGCATAACAACAATAATGTTTTCATGCTATTGATAGAATGACTTTTATATGTATGGGTCATGCTTAACACCAAGCTTATTTTGCCCTAGGCAAACCGGAAATGGAAGTCATACAAATATACGCGGTCTATAATTGATTCACTTTTTCTCGCACACGGTCGTACAAAATGTCGAAAACAGGATACACTATTACTTTGAATATTATGAAATTTTCAATGACAACCTTTTGTTCTTCACGTGAATTTTACAACATAATTAGTTTTTTTATGAAAGACGTATTACGCAGACAAACTAGAAGGTGATACTTTTAAACTTTTGTACATCAAGACAGGAAAGGCCTGTTTACATTTAACCAGACAATTACTGATGACATGTTTGCCAGAAGGCTGACGTCGTAGCACGTCCATATAAAACTGCTCCGTCGGCAGTCAGTTCCGGCAATCGAGTGTAAATTGGGAAATAAAATCAACTGCACTTTATGAATACAAAAAGAGATTGAAGAAATGTTTCTTTCATTTCATGTTCCTTTTTGAGTTGGAAAAGACATGCGTTTCATGTTGCCGTTTACGAACAGTTATGGGTGTCTATCATATCATCTGCATGGAGCTCGTCCGTTCATCATCTTTTTTCTATTCATTGGTGACAGGTTTGAGTTCAGAGGAGCAGAATCAGTTCTTAAAAAACAGTTTATGAATAAACTATTTAACCCTGAAACATCAAGAGTAGATAGAAACATAATGGTGGGAGAGGATTACAAAAATTACAACCCAACCAGCTGCCCAAGAGCGTCTTCAGATATTTGTGTGATATGCTGCAATTATGAATCTTCAAGATGATCAGTTGATCAGGGGACTTCTCTCAAAACAATATTCCTGCCCTGGAAATGATAGAAAAAGAATGTTGTTCACACGAATCTACACGATGTTGGAAGAAGTTCTTGGAGTACAGACCGCCTCCGTGGTCTTGTGGTAGAGCGTCCGCCCGGAGAGCGGAAGGTCCAGGGTTCGATCCCGGGCCGCGTCATACAAAAAGACGTTAAAAGATTGTACTTGTTGTTACCCTGTCTGGCGCTCGGCATTAAGGGGCTAAAACAAGGACTGGTCGGCTCGGAGTCAGTATACTGTGTCTGAGTGGGGTATTCATGTTAAACTGCGGCATGGTATCTCAGTGAGCTAGCACTATAAATCGGCATCAGTCCGGACTAGTACAAGCAGCCACACACACACATACACGTGAATGCACGTCGCTATATAAGTGCAATAATCTTGGACGCGACGTTAAACCCAATTTCACCTCACCTCTTGGAGTACATGTATTGTTAGCTCCAAACATAAAACTAGTGTCATGTCACAGAGATATATGGAATTTAACATATATTTTTTTGTGCCAGGCGAACATTCCAACAATGTTTGGTTGAGTGAATTGTGTATTCAAATAGGGAGCCTTTGACATTTCATCATTTTGTATATATGTTGTCCCTCGGACACGCAGTCGAATTTTGGGATTTTTTATAGAAAACAGTTTTATTTGAATCAAGTTGGGGGCAAGTGATACTTTTACAAGTATTTGCAATTGGACACGCGCTCTCAAAGTTGTTACTTTTTATTGGTTTGTGAATGTGCAACTGCAACACATTTTTAATTGTCTTCGATTCACACTCATCATCCAAAGGCTCAGCCGACAGTGTGTGGTGCCATCAGAGCATTGAATGTTTTACTGGACATCAGACATGGAGGTTAGCCCTGGCATAAGGATTGGTGTATATACTTTATATTAAGAATAGTAAGGCTTCAGAATTCACGCCTTCAATTACAAATCCACCGTGACTAAGCATTTCACATTGTAGTGGTACATAGCGGGTACCTGAAACAAAGTAGTTCGAATTCCAAAAATAAAAAGCACAAATCATTTCTTATCAAATTATCAAATTTACAACAGATATTACTTCCTTTTTTCACCCAACCTTCACCTCAAAGAAGTTACCAAATATGTGCAACTTATGTTGTTTTTATCACAACCGGTGAACGACCATTACAAAATGGCGTGTCCACTGACATCGATATGTGGGCATTTTCGAGGGGACCTTCGTTGATTCAGGCATCGTACATATTTGAATTTGACAGGTAACAGGCAAGTAATCAGAAACCTTCCGACAATCTACGTATTGTTACTTGTGTTTATGTTTTTCATTGTACCCAAGAGAAATAGTCAGAAATGCGGATACATACTGATGTCGTTTTGGGTGATATTGCGTCAGTCATGGCGTTACGCAGGACAGAAACTTTGACAATTTATCTATTTATAATTCTCTAAATCTCACTATGATACTCTTCCCTTGCATATTCTAAATAATTTGATTCATTGTACGCAACGTCTATATGAATGGCGTTCTCAAAATAGGAGAAAAACTGTTATACAGTGTAAAATCTGAATTTTGCTTTCTTAAAGAAAGTGCAGTTTTTCGAGCACAGCAAGTTCATCCAGACACTTTGTATTGGTGACAATGATCATGTATCGTTTGATTCTAAAATGTTTGAGGAATCCAGCGGTATATGTATCGCAGCCGAGTTTGAAATATACGTGGTGTAATTGACGTCTCATAACCGGCATACGTGACAGGGTGTGATTTAGTAAACAATGTCCGATACGGTGGAAAATTCACTTTGGCGTTCGTGTTTCCGTATTTTCCAAAACATTCTAATGGATTCTCGTTATATCGGCGATTTTTCAAAATGATCACTGTTGATTGTGATAGAAAACATACCCGTGATCAGTACACTGATCACTAATAACGTATTCGACGTAATAAGCGCCCCG
Organism: Haliotis rufescens; assembly: GCF_023055435.1. Taxonomy (NCBI): domain Eukaryota; kingdom Metazoa; phylum Mollusca; class Gastropoda; order Lepetellida; family Haliotidae; genus Haliotis; species Haliotis rufescens. The sequence continues at coordinate 2,396,709 of NW_025964135.1, read as the reverse complement.
CTCTAATAAGCGCCAACGGCGATATTTGCTAATATATTGGCTAGGGAACAATCCCAATTAGCACCCCTTCCGATTGATTAATGTACACAAGATTTATTTATTCGTGTATAATACGTGTGTTATATGCATCCTTAATTGTTGGAAATTAGATTTTGGAGAGAAAAAAATCTGTCGTATATAAACATTTCAGGCTGTCAGCATAAACCACGAAATTCACAATATTTTAACCCTCTTGTTTTTCACCAAAATAATATTCTAATAAGAGCCCCCTATTTCTACTTTTCAGAGTGCCCTGGGCGCTTATTGTGTCGAATACGGTATGCTATATTTGAGATGCAATTCTCCGAGTCTCGGAAGAACATAAACAGTCATTATTTTAGTCTGCATCCTGGCCGACTGTGTGTCACTTAGAATTGGGATATCAAATTATCTCCTGCCCTACCTTAGCGTGAAAAACAAATTTCGGTATATTCCGTGACTTCCTCTCCAAGGTCAGTCGATAAGGTTGAGGAAATATCATATCGAGAGTTAATGGGTAAAAATGACGTTGGCAGAAGCAATGTACCTTCTAGATATCAAAGATATCACAAAGAACAATGAAGAACGAAGCATGGTTTTCTTTTTCACGATAAAACATTGTTCTATCATGAAGTCATTTCTTGTGATTTGAATATGCACTCGCAACTTGATGACGTCATATACTGGACGACGTTACTTTTGAGAGGGAAGATTCTGGTCAGGTGTTCCCCATAGATGTAGCTAGGGCTACGCAAATAAATGCAGCGCAGAGGCCGAATGATCGCATCCAAAAGTGGGAGAGATACGACAATCGGTATGTGAAGAAAAGGTACAGACAATCGACATGAGGATTGTGAGAATATGCGGAAAATACCACATTTAACCAATCTGTTCGTAAAATGGAGTTGTCCGACATTTCCGAGGTCGTGATCCATGCAGGGAGTCATCATGATCAAAATTAGGTAAATGTTTTTAAAGCTGCGCCCCTCATGGTTTATTCTCCTTCCCGTGTTTTATTGTACGATAAACAAATCCCACTCCTCCTATGATTCTTAAATAGTCATGTATAGGATTTGTAATTGATCACGAGAATTCTGAAGCCTTTCTATTCTTAATTAAGAATATCTGCACCGATTCTTATGCAAGGGATAACCATCCGGCTGGAATCAAATTAAACAATCAACACTTTGATGGAAACACACACTGTCAAGTGCACCTTTAAATGGTTAAGTGTGAATTGAACACAATTAAAAGTGTGTTGCAGTTGCACATTCACAAACCAATAAAGAATAACAACTTTAAGAGAGCGATTGCTGATAGAGCACGTACCGATGGACGATGATCAATGGTCGATAATGAGGTTGACTGAAATATGACGCAAATTGGAAATGAGATTCCATTGACTTCCATTAAAGGTATGAGCACTATTAAGCGACATGAAAGACGCGTAACACCCAGCAAAGAACAAGGCAATCCTATCAATTTTGTCTCCATCGTCGTCTCACTTGGGCCCCATCGCTAATCTGATCAGCCATGGTTCATTAGGCTCAAATTGATCTTCATCTTGAATTCAATATCGATTGGCCACCTTGAACGGAATTCTATCGTTTGACCTGGATCAACTCTATTAGAATTTACAATTTCCACTATTTGGGGCAGGTGATGTTGCGTTTATGAATATTGGAGGTTATTTGTTGAACTTAAACTGAACATTGAAGGCTTTTTGCATACACTGGAAAGGGATTGTGTAAGCCGGTGTCCTTTGTGGTAGTTTTATGGCTCATGTAAAAAAACAATAGCACACACATTCAAATTTCTTTCACCTCAATGAATATAAAGGAGTTGCCTGGAGCTTTCAAGTGACAGAGTATATGTTGTTTTATCGGCGGAACTGCCAATCACGGCGCGTCCCGATGGGCTAGCCAATCAATTTAGAAGACTAAATTCAAAATGTTGCTGTTTAGTGGATAGTTCCAAGCTTGGCTTCAAACGGACTGTCTTGAGGATGAAACGATGTCTTCAAATTCATCACAGCCTGTGGATTCTGTGTTCGACAGCAAAGTTTCAATTCTCTTAGAAAGGTGGTTTAAATGAATTTCCAACCCAAACAACTTCAGGATGGTTACCGTTAGGGTAATTTGTCTGTTCGTCCGGCGCCTATTTTTATACAGTTCAATGTGATCAACAACATTATTTAGCCAACAATTTGCTGGGCACCGTTCATTGGCGGGGCTCACTTGAAACTTGAAACACACAGTATTGAACTGACAACCAGAAGACCAACTGTGCCCCAACACACAAGTCGTTTATTGTTTTATGCCCATTCATATAGTGTCACGGTTTGACATGAATGCCATCATGTATGTAAGCCAAGTAACAAGAGATTTTAATGTCCAGTTAGTTATAAGGCACATGTAGTCTGTACTTTGTGAGAAAACATAAAACAGACATCTGTCAGATCAGGAAATGGTCGATCTGAACACATTCACTGTGAAATTCGGACTGGTGAGCGAGCACCTTATTACCAGCAGTATTCACTTCACTGAATCACGTTTATATCACCTTGCTGAGGAAGGAGTACCATTGTGAGGGCACTGTAGCTCACCTGATTATTTACTAACTAATAACAAGCCACACATATGGTCGACACCTCCCACTGTAGGCTGTTGTCTGTGTCAAAAGTTGTTGTTTCAAACGAATACCAATGTATTAGATTCAAACAGCAAATAACATTACATTATCAAATATCTAACGACATCATAGTGATAGTGGGATAGTTATGTGGTTGAAGTCCTCCTTTCTAGAGTCTGTTCTTTTGGTCCCTCCTGGGTTGCAGCTGCAATAACGATACAGGCAGCACAAGCACTCATAAGCTCACTGCAGTGGTGACCTTGAACAAAAGATATGTAAAGCAACATCCTGTGATTTTACCTGATTTATTGAGCACATCAAAGAACAATGAGAGATGTTGTTTAAAACAGTGTTCGTCCTGTCTCAAGTGTAGTTAATGGGAGAGGTCTTATTCTGATTTTGTCACCTTAACATGATCCTCCAGGCATAACAACAATAATGTTTTCATGCTATTGATAGAATGACTTTTATATGTATGGGTCATGCTTAACACCAAGCTTATTTTGCCCTAGGCGAACCGGAAATGGAAGTCATACAAATATACGCGGTCTATAAATGATTCACTTTTCTCGCACACGGTCGTACAAAATGTCGAAAACAGGATACACTATTTCTTTGAATATTATGAAATTTTCAATGACAACCTTTTGTTCTTCACGTGAATTTTACAACATAATTAGTTTTTTTATGAAAGACGTATTACGCAGACAAACTAGAAGGTGATACTTTTAAACTTTTGTACATCAAGACAGGAAAGGCCTGTTTACATTTAACCAGACAATTACTGATGACATGTTTGCCAGAAGGCTGACGTCGTAGCACGTCCATATAAAACTGCTCCGTCGGCAGTCAGCTCCGGCAATCGAGTGTAAATTGGGAAATAAAATCAACTGCACTTTATGAATACAAAAAGAGATTGAAGAAATGTTTCTTTCATTTCATGTTCCTTTTTGAGTTGGAAAAGACATGCGTTTCATGTTGCCGTTTACGAACAGTTATGGGTGTCTATCATATCATCTGCATGGAGCTCGTCCGTTCATCATCTTTTTTCTATTCATTGGTGACAGGTTTGAGTTCAGAGGAGCAGAATCAGTTCTTAAAAAACAGTTTATGAATAAACTATTTAACCCTGAAACATCAAGAGTAGATAGAAACATAATGGTGGGAGAGGATTACAAAAATTAGCTGCCCAAGAGCGTCTTCAGATATTTGTGTGATATGCTGCAATTATGAATCTTCAAGATGATCAGTTGATCAGGGGACTTCTCTCAAAACAATATTCCTGCCCTGGAAATGATAGAAAAAGAATGTTGTTCACACGAATCTACACGATGTTGGAAGAAGTTCTTGGAGTACAGACCGCCTCCGTGGTCTTGTGGTAGAGCGTCCGCCCGGAGAGCGGAAGGTCCAGGGTTCGATCCCGGGCCGCGTCATACAAAAAGACGTTAAAAGATTGTACTTGTTGTTACCCTGTCTGGCGCTCGGCATTAAGGGGATAAAACAAGGACTGGTCGGCTCGGAGTCAGTATACTGTGTCTGAGTGGGGTATTCATGTTAAACTGCGGCATGGTATCTCAGTGAGCTAGCACTATAAATCGGCATCAGTCCGGACTAGTACAAGCAGCCACACACACACATACACGTGCATGCACGTCGCTATATAAGTGCAATAATCTTGGACGCGACGTTAAACCCAATTTCACCTCACATCTTGGAGTACATGTATTGTTAGCTCCAAACATAAAACTAGTGTCATGTTGCAGAGATATTTGGAATTTAACATATATTTTTTTGTGCCAGGCGAACATTCCAACAATGTTTGGTTGAGTGAATTGTGTATTCAAATAGGGAGCCTTTGACATTTCATCATTTTGTATATATGTTGTCCCTCGGACACGCAGTCGAATTTTGGGATTTTTTATAGAAAACAGTTTTATTTGAATCAAGTTGGGGGCAAGTGATACTTTTACAAGTATTTGCAATTGGACACGCGCTCTCAAAGTTGTTACTTTTTATTGGTTTGTGAATGTGCAACTGCAACACATTTTTAATTGTCTTCGATTCACACTCATCATCCAAAGGCTCAGCCGACAGTGTGTGGTGCCATCAGAGCATTGAATGTTTTACTGGACATCAGACATGGAGGTTAGCCCTGGCATAAGGATTGGTGTATATACTTTATATTAAGAATAGTAAGGCTTCAGAATTCTCGCCTTCAATTACAAATCCACCGTGACTAAGCATTTCACATTGTAGTGGTACATAGCGGGTACCTGAAACAAAGTAGTTCGAATTCCAAAAATAAAAAGCACAAATCATTTCTTATCAAATTATCAAATTTACAACAGATATTACTTCCTTTTTTCACCCAACCTTCACCTCAAAGAAGTTACCAAATATGTGCAACTTATGTTGTTTTTATCACAACCGGTGAACGACCATTACAAAATGGCGTGTCCACTGACATCGATATGTGGGCATTTTCGAGGGGACCTTCGTTGATTCAGGCATCGTACATATTTGAATTTGACAGGTAACAGGCAAGTTATCAGAAACCTTCCGACAATCTACGTATTGTTACTTGTGTTTATGTTTTTCATTGTACCCAAGAGAAATAGTCAGAAATGCGGATACATACTGATGTCGTTTTGGGTGATATTGCGTCAGTCATGGCATTACGCAGGACAGAAACTTTGACAATTTATCTATTTATAATTCTCTAAATCTCACTGTGATACTCTTCCCTTGCATATTCTAAATAATTTGATTCATTGTACGCAACGTCTATATCAATGGCGTTCTCAAAATAGGAGAAAAACTGTTATACAGTGTAAAATCTGAATTTTGCTTTCTTAACGAAAGTGCAGTTTTTCGAGCACAGCAAGTTCATCCAGACACTTTGTATTGGTGACAATGATCATTTATCTTTTGATTCTAAAATGTTTGAGGAACCCAGCGGTATATGTATCGCAGCCGAGTTTGAAATATACGTGGTGTAATTGGCGTCTCATAACCGGCATACGTGACAGGGTGTGATTTAATAAACAATGTCCAATACGGTGGAAAATTCACTTTGGCGTTCGTGTTTCCGTATTTTCCAAAACATTCTAATGGATTCTCGTTATATCGGCGATTTTTCAAAATGATCACTGTTGATTGTGATAGAAAACATACCCGTGATCAGTACACTAATCACTAATACCGTATTCGACGTAATAAGCGCCCCGCTCTAATAGGCGCCCACGGCGATATTTGCTAATATATTGGCTAGTGAACAATCCCAATTAGCACCCCTTCCGATTGATTAATGTACACAAGACTTATTTATTCGTGTATAATACGTGTGTTATATGCATCCTTAATTGTTGGAAATTAGATTTTGGAGAGAGAAAAATCTATCGTATATAAACATTTCAGGCTGTCAGCATAAACCACGAAATTCACAATATTTTAACCCTCTTGTTTTTCACCAAAATAATATTCTAATAAGAGCCCCCTATTTCTACTTTTCAGAGTGCCCTGGGCGCTTATTGTGTCGAATACGGTATGCTATATTTGAGATGCAATTCTCCGAGTAAATATCCGATATAATGATGTCAACACTTACACTAAATAAGGACTAAATTAATTAACAGGTCTTGTAAGCGGCAAATAAACTAATCACCGGAAATCACCTTGCTGAGGAAGGAGTACCATTGTGAGGGCACTGTAGCTCACCTGATTCAAAATACGAATTTATTTGGCATTAAACAACACACAGTGTCAATTCAGTGACGTTCTCTGGACCTTGACCTCATATATAATGAGTCATGTGACAATGAATTGGAAATTTCATGTTTTGTCACTAATCATTATGTGGCTTTATCAAGACAAATCACCATCTAGGTCCCTGTACACGTGTTTTCTATGCTTGTCGTAAGAGGCGACTAACGGGATCGTGTGGTCAGGCTAGCTGACTTCGTTGAAACATGTCATCTATCCCAATTGCTTGGATCGATGCTCATGATATCAATCACTGGATTGTCATGTCCAGACTCGATTATTTACAGACCACTGTCATATAAGCTGGAATATTGCTGAGTGCGGCGTTAAACAACAAACCAACCTTTCTGTATGTGTTTTCAAGAAGAAACATTCTAATCACTGATTTGTTTGTGTGTTTTAGTCAGCAATATTCCTGCAGTATCACCATAGTCTGTAAAGAGCCAAGTCTGTATAAGACCAGATCAAGACGTGATTGATGTTATGAGCACGCTACCAGCCATATGACCGAACTGACCATTTGATCCTTTAAGTTGCCTCTCACAACCAGCATGGTTTAGTGGGTACCTGATCTTACGGTACCCCCTCAAGTGTCTAATCACTGAACAGTAGCGACGCTGTTCTAGCTGGGTTTTTTTCATATAAATATGTAATGTTCTCGTTTCAGACCAAGACTGTAACTAATCCAGCTGAGAAACCCCTCTCAACACTCAGCTCTCACCTCTCAACAATCAGCTCTCATCTCTCAACAATCAGCTCTCATCTCTCAACAATCAGCTCTAATCTCTCAACAATCAGCTCTCATCTCTCAACAATCAGCTCTATTCTCTCAACACTCAGCTCTCATCTCTCAACACTCAGCTCTCATCTCTCAACAATCAGCTCTCATCTCTCAACAATCAGCTCTCATCTCTCAACAATCAGCTCTCATCTCTCAACACTCAGCTCTCATCTCTCAACACTCAGCTCTCATCTCTCAACAATCAGCTCTCATCTCTCAAAACTCAACTCGCATCTCTCAACACTCAACTCTCATCTCTCAACACTCAACTCTCATTTCTCAAAACTTAACTCTCATCTCTCAACACTCAACTCTCATTTCTCAAAACTTAACTCTCATCTCTCAACACTCAGCTCTCATCTCTCAACACTCAGCTCTCATCTCTCAACAATCAGCTCTCATCTCTCAACAATAAGCTCTATTCTCTCAACACTCAGCTCTCATCTCTCAACAATCAGCTCTCATCTCTCAACAATCAGCTCTCATCTCTCAACACTCAGCTCTCATCTCTCAACACTCAGCTCTCATCTCTCAACAATCAGCTCTCATCACTCAACACTCAGCTCTCATCTCTCAACAATCAGCTCTCATCTCTCAACACTCAGCTCTCATCTCTTAACACTCAGCTCTCATCTCTCAACAATCAGCTCTCATCTCTCAACACTCAGCTCTCATCTCTCAACACTCAGCTCTCATCTCTCAACTCAAACTCCTGCAAAACATAGTTGCGTTGTTATTCAAACAGTGAGTGAGTGAGTGTGTCTTAATGCTGCTTTGAACATTATTTAATTTATGTCCCACGTGTCAGCTCGTTAAAGCCTATTACTGTCAAATCACGCCAAACTGCTGCTGAAACATGTTTCATTATCTCTGTGTGGTATTTGTGGGAACCTCTGCCCTAATACTTTGGATTCGTACAATAAAAGCAACAAACCACTCTCCATAGTCTTAAGACATTTCTGCCCAAAACCAAGCCCTGCACTTATAGCTTCAAGCTGCAGATATATGGATTAAGTGAGGGATTGAATGAACTTTGAACTGTAATTCATTCATGACACTTCATCATGTGAGTGGCCCTGACCTATACGTTTTACTCTTTTAGCAAGGATCATTGTAGTTGCGAATCTGATATTCAAATGCGTATGCATTTCATTCATGTCACAACATGTCAGTTCATCGATGGACAGGTGTCAAAAATGGCCCTGATCCATACGTTTTACACTATGTTGTTGTAGTAGTAGTAGTAGTAGTAGTAGTAGTAGTAGTAGTAGTAGTAGTAGTAGTAGTAGTTGCGAATCTGGTATTCAAATGTGTAAGTGAGATGGGCGGGTGGAACGTCGCTGTAAATATATTTAAGTTAGTTCACGGTACCTCAGCTTTGTGTGAGAGTAGCGGCCAAAGGGAGATAGCCAAAAATATCTATGACTATTTGTGAACATGACAAATTTGCCAATCGAAACAATTAGAAACACTTGCCTGTCTTAAAGTGGGTGAGTGAGTGAGTTGTTTTAAGGCATCACGACCTGTGAGTTTGACTTGAGAGAAAAGTTATGCAGGTCTCAGGCGTTGGCCACTTTGGGACCTGGCTGCAACAATGCGCGATACCTGAGTGATACCTGAGGTCTCGAATTATTCCTATAACGCATGTCAACTAGGTCATACTTATTAACATTAGATGGTATCAAAGTATCACATATTTCACAGTTTCCCCTGGAAGTCCCCATCGCTCGTGACATTCCAAGCTTAGAAAAGTTGGCATCGGTGTTCATTGTCTTAATTTAATCGCTAGTAGAGACTAAAAGAGACAAAATAACATTACTTCTTTATGATCGGACGCGTCAATCAAATCTCTTCCTAAGTAGCCTCTTTGTCAGAGACTAAATCACAAAAATTCATGACATCTTTCTGATTTCTAAGCGTCTGTCAGTTCAACAATCTGACGAAAGAAATCAAATAAACCACTGTTTTTCATCAAATCTGTTCCAGAAATACTAATTTCATCTTCATTATTGAATCGGATGCAGTCATGATTGACACATACAATATTATAACATTGGACACGGCCGACCAGTAGTTGTATTATTAATAGCAAAAAGACACAACTATTACCGTATGAAGTGACCTGAAGAATGATGGTACATTAATCGATATTTCGCAAATCTTTGTGTATCAATTTGACCTTGATGACAGTTTCCTGCCAATCAGCTGACCCGGAATACTTGTCCATCATCTTGAAGCCTTCACAGAAATGTCACAATTTACCACAGTGGGTCAGCCAATATTTGAAAGGTTCCCCGGTGTACCGATGTGACCTTACAAGACAATCACATGCAGTTTCTCATTTATTTTGTAGTTTAAGGAGCCATTCTTATTCAAACAAAACATTTCCATTTTAAATACAAGATCTATAATGGTATAACAGAGAGAGCCCGCCAACCAATGCGAACAGAGAAAAGTAGCTGTATTATAATGCATCTCTAAAACAGGAACAGAATCAAATTGGGAAATAAAACATGTAACTAGCTATGGAACATGCACCCCTGAGCATGTCCTTTGCGACAGAAAACATACATCTCGGTGACCTATCCACACAGTTGTGTGTTTACTTACACATTAAGTTAATCAGGTAATTTTGATTCTAACGAAACACTTCACGTGTAAACTTATTATGTCAGAAAAACGGTGAAGACTACGGATTGTCAGTTTTCGAGTCCTAACAAAACACCCACAATTTGTATTTGTAATGTCTGTATAAATTCCTGTTACGGGTTAGCTGTTGTCAACGTCATGACGTCATAATTTCAAATCTAAGGCTACAGGTTGTCAGTTTTACAACTGAGCGAACACAATTTGTATACTTTAAACCTGATATTTGATCCCTTAAAAACAATTCCAGTTTGAATATATTCGGCCAGTATGTTGAGGGTAACGTATATGAACTTCATGAAATGGGAAATCTGTTTCTTGTGTCAATTCTTCCAATTCACAGAGTGTATACCTTACAGTGCTTTTGGAGTGCAATAAAACATCAAGGCCTCAGTACAGCTGTCAATGAGATACCTTGGGCAACATGTGGAGGATGGTTTCATCACTATTTGATTGTGATTCATAAACACGTGTTCATAATCATACAAAAGAGTTTTGTCGTTTTTATCTACAATGTTAATATAGATAAAGCTCATACAAGTGCATCTTGTTCACATTATTGGGCATGTCCCGATAAACAAACTTCTCAAACTTTCAAAGAATGTTCTTGGTCAAACATACCCGATGTGCTCATTAACGTTTACCAAAGCTCAAACACTCTCCACTATCTCCATACATTAGAATGTGGCACAAATATCTGTTTCATGCACCCAACGAAACAACCCGAAGGCACCGTATCTCAGACATTTGTCAAGAGAATAAATTCTGGTGACAGACAATATTACGCCATGTTGTCAGCCGTCCTTGTCACTCCATTCAAAGGCCATTAACCCAGAGTCATAGATAACGCTGAATCAACACGACGTTCATCTCCGATCAATAACATCTGACATTTATCTTATTAAACGGTTTGGGCTGAAACAAAAACGTATCTCACACAACCCATGACCCTACCTGGTATAAAACATGTCTCAGCAGTAGATTGGTGTAATTCGTCAGTAATAAGCTTTATCAAGCTGACACGAGGGATATAATTTACATACTGTTCAAAGCAGCGTTAAGACATATATAAACTATATTTTTCAGAAGTTCGAGTTGAGAGTTGAGAGATGAGAGTTGAGTGTTAAGGGGTCTCTTTGGAATTTGTTACCTTCCCTTTCCTCGAGTTCCTCAGCTGGTCCAGTTACTCTATCTGTCTGAAACGAGAACATAGCATAATATACCTAGAACACCCTCGACATTGTTGAGTAATTAGACGCTTGTGGGGGATTCAGTGTCAGAGAAGGTTCCCGCTAAGCCATGCTGGTTGTAAGAGGCGACTTAAGGCGACTCATGCTCAGTCACTTGGCTGGAAGCGAGCTCATAATATCAATCACTGGTTGATCTGGTCTGGGCTGTTTACAGACTGTGGTGATATTGCAAGAATACTGCTGACTCAGGCACAAAGTAACAGACAAATCAGTGAATCGCTGGTTTGTTCTTGAAAACACATAAACAGGAACCTAGATAGTGTTTTAAGCTTGACAAAGCCACAACATATTTAGTGAAAAGGCATCATGAATAGTCATTATCATTATCAAACGATCAGTGAAATTTCTATATTCATTGTCACGTGACCAATTATATATGAGGTCCATGTCAAGAACACATCATTGTATTAAAAGTGACATAAGCCTTAAGGCTTGTGCTTCTACAAAAGATAGAAATACATGTATGTTGCTTGCTTTGAGATGTTTTCTGTTAAAATGCACACATATATTTCTGTGATCCAGAAATTGCTTCTGAATAAGTGTGCCATCAATCTGACTGACGTCAAGAATGGAAACATTTATATAGGTCCAGGTCACATCGCTCCCAGACAGATGATAGATCTTGTTACATAAAACTCCAAATTGTCGTCTCCAGCCTAGATATATGAAGTAAATGTTTGCGTGGAAATTGCCGTGATGTCGAGTGATAGCAATAAACGGTGGAACACCATCCTGCGGGAGTCTCGGAAGAACATAAACGGTCATTATTTTAGTCTGCATCCTGGCCAACTGTGTGTCACTTAGAATTGGGATACCAAATTACCCCCGCCCTACCTTAGCGTAAAAAAACAAATTTCGGTATATTCCGTGACTTCCTTTCCAAGGTCATTCGATAAGGTAGATAAATTATCATAGTCGAGAGGTTAATGGGTAAAAATTATGTTGTGCATTAGCAATGTAAGACGTATCTTCTAGATATCCATTCATATTTATCGGTTCTGCGTTTGGTTTCGGGAATGTTTACGGATGTTTATTGATGTTGTTTTTTGTATAATACCAAATATCTTCTGTGGATTGGTGATTAATGACGAGGAGCCATACTTTTTTTCCTCCAAAATATCAAAATATGTGCACCGACCCTTATGCAAGCCGTTCCTTTGCTGTCCCTTTGGCTGATATCCAATTAAACATTCAACGCTTTGAAGACATCACACACTGCCAGGTGGGCCTTAAGATGGATGAGTGTGAATCGAAGAAAAATAAAAATGTGTTTCAGTTGCACATTCACAAACCAGTGAAGAATAGCAACTTTAAGAGAGCGTGTCCGATTGCTGATAGAGCACGATGGCTGATAATCAATGGTCGATAATGATGTTGAGTGAAATGCATCCCAATTTGGAAATGACTTCCCTTTACTTCCTTTAAACGTCTGAGCAGTATTGAGCGTCATGAAATCTCCATGTTGGTTACTGTGTAGGAAAAAGGCTCCTAACACCCAGCAGAGCAGGGGGCATCTGCGTCTCAGTTGGGCCCCGTCGCTAATCTGGTCAGTCACGGTTCATTAGGTTCAAATTGATCTTCATCTGGATATTGATTTGCCACCTTGGACGGAATTCTATCAATTTTGTTTGACCTGGATCAACTCTAATATAATTTAAAATTTCCGCTGTTTGGATACTGTGTTCGACAACAAAGTTTCAAATCTGTAACAAAGTTGGAATTAAATGATTTTGCAGGACAGTTATCGTTTGGGTAATCCGTTTGTTCGATCTGCGCCTATTTTCGTACAGTTGATTGTGATCAAGCGTTTTGCCGGGCTCCTGTTTGACATGTCAACCAACACATGTAAACATGAGTTTCATTGGCATTTATTGTTGTTTATGCCCATTCATATTCTGTCACGGTTTGGTATAATAAAGCTAAATTCTGACTTGAACAACGTTCACTGAACTTCATTTGGGATGTCAGGATATCAGGCGTTATTTTTGTTTGTTTTTTAAAAACTGATCCTAATGTAATAGTTTCAAACAGCAAGTAACGTTACATTATCAAATGTCTAACGACATCCGTGTGATGGTGGGATAGATTTGTGGTGGTTGAAGTCCTCCTTTCTGGCGTCTATTCATTAGGTTCCTCCTGCGTTTCAGCTGCAGTAACGGCAAAGGCAGCACAAGTACTCATAAGCTCACTGCAGTGGTGACCTTGAACAAAGGATATGTAAAGCACCATGCAGGGAGTTTGAATAAAAAATAATGTCCTTTTTCCTTATTTTGACTTGTATCATATGTACCCGTGTTTTTCAGGTGAACAATTGACTTGCCTTTGCATGTGTTTGTGATGGGTGCCACCGATGGGGCAGGATATGTTAACGTTTTTGCAAACACCAGGTATCATTACTATCTGATAGTGATTCATAAACACTTGCTCATGATATAGTCAGAATTGTACAATCGACTTTGCTTTATGCAGAGATTTCTCTTGGATATGGAAAGGGTTTTGACACTTTCATTAAAAATGTCTAGATCATGCTTTAGACTTGATTGCTCTAGGCAAGCTGGAAATCGAAGCCATACAAATATACGCGGCCTCTAATAGATTCAGTACAAGTATCTGAACAGTTTTCTCGCAGACGGTCGTACGACAAATGTCAGCAACATCCAGAGAAACGAAAACAGGATACACTATTTCTTTGAATATTGTGAAATTTACAATGAAAACCCTTTGTTCTTCATAACTTACGTTCACATGAATTTTACAACATAATTAATTTCTTATGAAAGACCTATTACGTGGACAAACTAGAAGGAGAAACTTTTATATGTTTGTACATTAAGACACGAAAGGCCTGTTTTACATTACCCAGACAATTACTGACATGTTTGACAGAAGGCTGACGTCGTAGCACGTCCATACAAACTGCTTCGTCAGCAGGCCGCTCCAGTAATCGAGTGTAAATTGGGAAATAAAATCAACTGTACTTTATGAATACAAAAAGAGATTAAAGTAATGTTTCTTTCATTTGATGTTCCTTTTTCACTTGGAAAAGACATGCGTTTCATGTTGCTGTTTATGAACAGTTATGGGTGTCTATCATATTATCTTCATGGAACCCGTCCGTTCATCAGCAATAATTTATCTATTCATTGGTGACAGGTTTGAGTTCAGAGGAGCAGAATCTGTTCTTTAAAAAATGAATTTATGGATGAACTATTTAACCCTGAAACCTCATCGAGAGTAGGTAGTAAAATTACTGTGGTAGAAGATTACAACACTTACAACTACACCAGCTGCCCAAGAGCGTTTTCAGAAGTGTGAAATGCTGCAATTATGAATCTTCAAGGTGATCTATGTATCAGGGGACTTCTCTCAAAACAATATTCCTGCCCTGGAAATAATAGAAAAATGGTGTTAATAAAATAACTCCAAGTATATAAAAATGATGTCATGTCGCAAAAACATTTGAAATTTAATATATTTTTTTTGTGACGGGTGAACGTTCCAACAATGTTTGATTGAGTGAATTGTGTATTCATGAGGGAGCCTTTGGGATTTTATCATTTTGTATATATGTTCCCTTTAGTTATACAATCGAATGAGTTTTTTACGAGACTTTTAGCAATAATCCATCCTTACATGTGAATGGTCTGCAATTTGGGGAATCGATCCTGGTTCTTCAGGGTAAACAACGAACGTTTTAACAACTGGGCTACCCTACAACTCATAATCCTCGCGGCATTGATTGATATGACGCTATGACACTATATAGAGAGTGAGTGAGTGAGCTTGGTTTCATACCGTTTTCAGTAGTATTTCAGTGACATCATGGTGATTTCTGGTGTCCCCCGCCGTGATATTGCTGGAATATTGCTAAAAGCGGCGTAAAACCATACTCACTCACTCACTCATAGTGCTTATCACACAACAACCGTACAAAGTAACATGAAGACAAAAAATAGGTTTCCAGACAAAGCTCTTTAATGATTGTGAGAGCACTGCATCACAATGATAACAATGTGAGTATTTGTTGGACTGTTACTCTATATGGAATAGAAAAAACTTCAGATATATATTTAACCCTAATTGACACGTGGTCTGTGGAAAGAAGGTTAATGCAGCGTTGAAACGATCATATTCTATTATGCCTCTGTCAGGAACATGTCAGCTATATCATAGGAGCATGTGTCGATTTGACACTATACCAATTACCAAACGATCCAAGCCATCGGAATACGTTTATACACATTTAGCCAAGTCACTTGCCTATCCATCCAGTTTTCTTCAGTCTGTTCCTTCAACAAGCATGGGATATTTGGGACCTACTCTTCCCCAGAAACATGTGGATGGAAAAGGCCATGTTTTTCACAAACACGCATCGGCATGTGTTTATGAATCAACATCAAATAGTGAGATTCCAGTTGTTAACGAAAAGGATGGGACTAAAAAAAGTACGAGAATATGTACTTTACTACGAAAGTGTTATCCCAAATATAACATTTGTTACATTTGACCACTTTCTAAATGGCATTGTGTATTACCTGTATTACTGACAAAAGCCTAAATTGACAGGTGTTGTCCATAAATGTAGCTTGTAATTTGTTCAGTAAATAATCAGGTGAGCTACAGTGCCCTCACTCTTTTACTCTAGGTGATCTAAACATGATTCAGTGAAGTGGTCTCTTGGTAATAAGGTGCTCGCTCACCGCACACGTGGTCCGAATCTCGAAAATCCCTGATGAAGTTCAGTGGGCGTTGTTCAAGTCAGAACTTGGCTTTATTTATGTCAAACCGTGACAGAATATGAATGGTCTTAAAAAGCAACAAGTGACTTAGTGTCAGGGCACAGTTGCTCTTCTAGTTGTCAGTCTACTGTGTGTTTCCAGTTCCAAGTGAGTAACGCCAATGAAATTAATGTTTCCATTTGTTGGTTGACATGTCAAACAGGTGCCCGGTGCAAAGTGTTGGCTAAATAATGTGCTTGATCTCAGTCAACTGTACACATATAGGCACAGGTCGAACAAACGGAGTACCCAAACAGTAACTGTCCTGGAGTCGTTGTGGTGGCAAATTCATTGAATTCTACCTTTCTTACAGAACTAAAAACTTTGTTGTTGAACACAGAATCCACAGGCTGTGATGAATCTCAACACATCGTTTCATCCTCAAGACAGCCCGTGTGAAGCCAAGCTTGGAACTATCCACTTAATAGCCACATTTTGAATTTGGTCTTCATATTTGCAGCATATGATGGATGTAAAGAACAACAAAAGAACTACACTAAGGGAACAGTTGGTGTTCTGGTTGTCAGTTTCATATAGTGTGAAGTTAATGTTTACATTTGTTGGTTGACATGTCAAACAGATGCTCGGCAAAGTGTTGGCTAAATAATGTGCTTGATCCCAATCAACTGTACAAAAATAGGCGCAGGTCGAACAAACGGATTACCCAAATGGTAACTGTCCTGAAGTTGTTTGGGTCACAAATTCATTTAAATCCATCTTTCTAAAAGAATTGAAACTTTGTTGTCAAACGCAGATTTCACGGACTGTGATGAATCTGAACCCTTCGTTTCATCCTCAATGCAACCAAGCTTTGAAGCCAAGCTTGCAAGTGTCCAGGAAATAGCCACATTTTGAATTTGGTCTTCTAATTTGATTGGCTAGTCCATCGGGACGCGCCGTGATTGGCAGTTCGTTCAATAAAACAACATATACCCTGTCACTTGAAAGCTCCAGGCAGCTACTTTATATTCATCGAGATGAAAGAAATCTGAATGTGTGTGCTATTGTTTTATTACATGAGCCGTAAAACTATCACAAAGGACACCGAATTAACCAATCCCTTTCCACTGTATGCAAAAAGCCTTCATTAGTTTGGTTTTAGTTCTCCAAATAACCTCCAATTTTCATTAAAGCAACATCACCTGCCCCTATCGGTGGAGATTGTAAATTCTTATAGAGTTGATCCAGGTCAAACGAAATTGATAGAATTCCGTTCAAGGTGGCCAATCAATACTTATTCCAAATGAAGATCAGTTTGAGCCCAATGAGCCGTGACTGATCAGATTAGTGATTGGGTCCAACTGAGACGAAGATGAAGACAAAATTGATAGGATTGCCTTCTTCTTTGCTGGGTGTAACGATTCTTTCTCCTGCACAGTAATCAACATGAAGATTTCATGACGCTTAATAGAGCTGGGACCATTAATGGAAGTAAAGGGAATGTCGTTTCCAAGCTGGGTCGTATTTCAGTCCATTGATTTTCGTCCATCGGCACGGGCTCTTTCAGCAATCGGACACGCTCTCTTAAAGTTGTTATTCTCTATCGGTTTGTGAATGTGCAACTGCAACACATATTTATGTGTTATCGAGTGATGCCTTCGAACGTGTATATCAGCCAAAGGGTCAGCGCTGGCTTAAGCATTAGTGCAGATATTCTTCACTAAGAATAGTAAGGCTTCAGAATTATCGTGATCAATTACAAATCCACCATGACTATTGAAAAAATATACGACGAGTGGGATTTTAGCCCTGGCATAAGGATCGGTGCAGATATGCTTAATTAAGAATACGAAGGCTTCAGAATTATCGTGACCAATTACAAATCATGTACATGACTATTTAGGAATCATAGGACGAGTCGGATTTGCTTATCGTACAATAAAACACTGAAGGGAGAATAAACCATGAGGAGCGCAGTTTTACAATATTTACCCAAATTGTAATCATGATGACTCCCTGAATGGAATACAACCTCGGAAACGAACAGATGAGTTAAGTTTGGTATTTCCCGCATATTCTCACAATCGTAACGTCGATTATCTGTACCTTTACTCCAAATACCGATTCCCGTATCTCTCCCACTTTTGGATGCGATCGTTCGGCCACTGCATTTATCTGCGTAACCCTAGCTACGTCTGTGGGGAACAGCTTACTACAAACTTCCCTCTCAAACATAACGTCGTCCAATAAATGAAGTCATCAAGTTGCGAGCGCATATTCGAATCACAAGAAATGACCTCATGATAGAACAATGTCTTTTCACGAAATAAACCACGCTTCGTTCTTCATTGTTCTCTGCGATATCTTTTATATATTGAAGATACAATGCTTCTGCCAACATAATTTTTACCAATTAACTCTCGACTATGATATTTCCTCTACCTTATCGAATGACCTTGGAAAAGAAGACACAGAATATTCTGATATGTGTTTTTCACGCTAATGTAGGTCGGGGGGGGGGGGGGGGGGGGGGGGGTATTTGATATCCCAATTCTAAGTGACACACAGTCGGCCAGGATGCAGACTAAAATAATGACCGTTTATGTTCTTCCAAGCGATGTTCCACCCCTTACGGCTATCACTCGACATCACTGCGATTTCAAAGCAACCATTTACTTTACATATCTATGCTGGGACGACAATTCGGAGTTTTATGTTACAAGATCTATCATCTGTCTGGGAGCGATGTGACCTGGACCTATATAAATGTTTCCGTTTTTGACGTTAGTCAGATTTTTGGCACTCTTATTTAGAAGTAATTTCCGCATCACAGAAATATATATGTGCCTTCTAGCAGAAAAAAATTATCTGAAAGTGAGCAACATAATGGTATTTCTTTTTTTCGTAATGGCACAAGCCTTAGGGCTTATGTCTATTTTACATACAATAATGTCATCTGGACCTGGACCTCATATATAACTGGTCACGTGACACTGAATGTAGAAATTGCACTTATCTAATGGATATAATGAATTTTGATGATGTATTTTCCACAAATACGTTGTGGCTTTATCAAGACAACAAAAAACAAAATCTAGGGTCCCGTACATGTGTTTTCAAGATAAAAATCTTATCACTGAATTGTCTGTTACTTTGTGCCTCAGTCAGCAGTATTCCTGTAATATCACCACAGTCTGTCAATAGCCCAGTCTGGACCAGACCAGATCAACCAGTGATTGATGTTATGAGCTCGCTACCAGCCATTTGACCGAGTCTGACAGTTAATTCGCCTGTCACAACCAGCATGGCTTTGTGGGGACATGTTCTGACACTGAATCCCCTCAAGAGTCTAATCACTGAACAGTGGCGAGGCTGTTCTAGTTTTACTATCATTTAAATATGAAATGTTCTCGTTTCAGACAGACATTGTAACTGATCCAGCTGAGGAACTGGAGGAATGGGTAGGTAACAAAACACACAGAAACCCTCTCAAAACTCAGCTCTCATCTCTCATCTCTCAACACTCAACTCTCATCTCTCAACACTCAGCTCTCATCTCTCAACACTCAACTCTCATTTCTCAAAACTCAGCTTTCATCTCTCAACACTCAACTCTCATTTCTCAAAACTCAGCTCTCATCTCTCAACACTCAACTCTCAACACTCAGCGCTCATCTCTCAACTCAAACTCCTGCAAAATATAGTTGCGTTGTTATTCAAACAGTGAGTGATTGTGTCTTAACGCTGCTTTGAACAGTGTTTAAATTATGTCCCACGTGTCAGCTTGATAAAGCTTATTACTGGCGAAGTACGCCAATCTGCTGCTGAAACATGTTTCATTATCTCTGTGTGGTATTTATGGGAACCTCTGCCCTTATACTTTGCATTCGGAATTACTCGTATCGAGGGTACATGGTGCATTAGGGTTGTTTCGCTGAGTGCATGAAGTAGATATTTGTGCCACATTCTAATGTGTGGAGATCATGGAGAGTGTTTGGGTTTTGAGCACATCGGGTATATTTGATCAAGAACATTCTGTGAATGTTTCAGAACTTTGTTTATTTGAATGTTGTGTAGATTGGGAAGTACCGAACTGAATTGCTTGGGAATATTTCGGGACAATAATGTTAACTAGATGCAGTTGTTTTTTAGCGTCCAGGATTGGAAATAAATAACCTTCATTATGCATTGACTACTGTTATACTCTTCAGACAGGGCCGATAGATACATCGTATTCCAAAGCCGCAAGAAATCTCTGCTATAAGCGACCCGTGAAGATTCCGGGGTAGAATAGGTCTTCAGCAACCCATGCTTGCCGTAAAAGGTGACTATGCTTGTCGTAAAAGGCGACTAACGGGATCGGGTGGTCAGGCTCGCTGACTTAGTTGATGCATGCCATCGATCCCAATGGCGTGGATCGATGCTCATGATACCAATCACTGGATTGTCTGGTCCAGACTCGAATATTTACAGACCGCCGTCATATAGCTGTAATATTGCTGAGTGCGGCGTTAAACAACCAACCAACCAACCAACCAATCTGCTATAAGCAGAGTCAGCTGTACGGTTCAGGCTATATTATGAGTGAGTGAGTGAGTGAGTTGGGTTTATCGCCGCTTTTAACAGTATTCCAGTTATATCACGGCGTGTCAGCTTAATGTGGGAGGAAAGCCCGAAATGACGCAGGTCTCAGACGTTAACCACTTCGGTGAAACCCACGAGCACGGGCATGGTGCTGACAAACCTAGAAACATAATCGGGGCGAACCGGGATTGGAACCCACAATCATAGGTTTCTGGCGTGCCCAAGGGACGCAGCTCTGCACAGCGAATCGCGGCGCCTTAGACGACTGGGCCACCCGTGTCCCACTATATTATGAACATGTGCTTATGAATCACTATAATATACCATCCGCCACTTCTTTCCTATAAAACCTTTTACAAAAGCTTTACTGAGGCCTTATATGTTTTATTGGACTTCAACAAAACTGTGAGGCATAAACACTGTGATCTGGAAAAATTAACACGAAAATAAACAGATTTACTATTTCATGAAGTTCATATACATGTACAAGTACGTAACCCTTATTATCCTGGGCGTATGTATTCAAACTGGAATTGTTTATGGGGTCAAATATCACGTTTTAGTATACAAATTGTGTTCGCTCTGGAATAACTGAAGAAGGAACCAAACTAAAAACGATATAAAGGGACAACCTGTAGCCTTAGCTTTGAAATTATATCGTTGACAATAGGTAACCTTTCATAGACCCGTGAAGATCCGGGGTAGAATAGGTCTTCAGCAACCCATGCTTGCCGTAAAGGTGACTTTGCTTGTCGTAAAAGGCGACTAACGGGATCGGGTGGTAAGGCTCGCTGACTTGGTTGATGCATGTCATCGATCCAAATTGCGTGGATCGATGCTCATGATATTTATCACTGGATTGTCTGGTCCAGACTCAATTATTTACAGACCGCCGTCATATAGCTGTAATATTGCTGAGTGCGGCGTTAAACAACAATCAAACCAACCAATCCAACCCAATTGCGTGGATCGATGCTCATGATTTTAGTCACTGGATTGTCTGGACCAGACTCAATTATTTACAGACCGCCGTCATATAGCTGGAATATTGCTGAGTGCGGCGTTAAACAACAATCAAACCAACCAATCCAACCCAATTGCGTGGATCGATGCTCATGATTTTAGTCACTGGATTGTCTGGACCAGACTCAATTATTTACAGACCGCCGTCATATAGCTGGAATGTTGCTGAGTGCGGCGTTAAACAACAATCAAACCAACCAATCCAACCCAATTGCGTGGATCGATGCTCATGATTTTAGTCACTGGATTGTCTGGACCAGACTCAATTATTTACAGACCGCCTCATATAGCATCAGCTAAAGTCGTTATTTCAAGCGTGGTTCATGTAAATTGAGAACAGACAGAATTGAGCATTTTTTCTTTCTCCATCCCCTTTGTGAACTATTATTTTGTGTTGAGTAGGACGTTACCCTAAAAAAAAAAACACAACTTGTATTCCTTTTTATTGATTCGTCTTTAGCGTGTTGTTCAATTTCGACCATTTCATGCTCAGTGAAGTTTCAAGCTAGTTTCTGGAACATAAAGTTTGATATTCAAAATTCCAGTATATTTAAACATACCTACTCGCCAAGATATTTCCGTTATCAAAACAGAAAAATCCAGGTTTGGTAATGTAAACAATTTTTTTAACATTCATTATGCCGATTTGCTTCACCATTGAAAAATTCTTCCAGTCCCTTCTCGGAATCAAAAGCATAATCTCCTTGTTCAAGTTTAAAAGGTGAGGAGTTCAGTTGAAATCTGCAATGGGTACCGTCTTCAGGCTGAGCCATGTTTTAACGCTATGATCGGGGTGGGACTCGTGAGAGGGGAATATGGGCGATCGGTTGATGTAAAGTAAAAAAGTAAGTGTTTTTCGTCTGTATGTTTTAATATTGTGTCCATTTTTTACAAAAGAATTATGGATCTTTTTCGAGTCTGAAAAAATCGATCAGCATTATAAAAGGGAATTCTCGACATCATGCTATTTAGAGACGTAAACAAGGTCGACGTCATTTGGAAAGTAGTTCTACTTGCGGGAAAACGTGCCTTTATGAAGTTTTGTTAATTTATTGAATTTAATAATTGACAATACAATTTTCTGGAGCTCTCGACCAATTAGAATTCCTAATGTTGCGTAACGAATTCATTTTTTTATTATTTAAATGTGCCGTGGCTTTTCACAGATTTATCAACATAAACATGACCTCTGTTTTTAACCAAGGTTATTTCAACAAGGAACTCTCATGGAATACTCGCCAAGGACACGTAGTAGGCCTCATAACATTACCATCAAACCGGTAACTTCATAAATTGCAAGAAGGGTGACAATATCGAACTAAACATCGCCACTTGACACGTCGATGTTTGGACTGTCAGTGTTTACAGCATATTCTCTTACACGACTTTTTTACATTAAATATGTATGAAATAACACGGGCAACTCGTCACCAGCAGTCAAAACGAAGATTATAGGAAAACGATTGAAGGACGTCGGGACAAGTCCACGTGGCCACAAGATGTTTCATTAAGGAGTCCACCTTGAAACCCATCGCTCTTGGCGCTTCTGAGATGGCGTCTGACTCACGTCATGCGCCGCAGTACACAGCACATGACATGTGCTTTCAGAAATATCTAAACCTTCAAGCTTCGTCTTCGTGTCGACGTCCTTGATGCGAGTTAGATAGAGAAGCTGGCAAAAATGCATATAGTTTTTATTTATGCATGTATGGTCACAAAAACTAAATTCATATTTTTTGTATTTCCATCAGCAAATGACACTTTTTTTCAGATCTAAAAAAGTGCACTTCCCAATTCCAAAAACGAAATGCAACCTTCAAACGTCTTTTTGTTTTTACATGACGCTTACATTACCTTCATCATGTTAAATATAACCTACAACGCCAGAAAAAAATCAGTCTCGATTTAAAAAACACGTTTAGTTCTGAATGATTGTCCTGATTTAGAAATGAAGGTTCGCGATACACAGGCAAGTTCCTCATTTCAATTACAAGAAAGAGTATATCTTGCATTCTATAGACAAGGGGTAATATTCATAAAGCTTCTCTGAGTGTTCGGGGGATTTTAGATCATGACAAGAATCGTCCGAAGTGTTATTCACTTCAATTGCGTAAAAAAACGGAAACTTTATTGTGTCAATCTCTCAGATAGTGGAGCCTATGACTGGACTCACACTGTGTCTATCAATATATTCTAGAATGCCTACAGAATGACAAAAAACGAACTGCAATTATTTCACGTAAGAGACCAACAAACAAGTCTGAACAATTTTATAGCATAATCTTAAGTCCACGCGATTGCTAATACGCTCACTCACTCACTCACTCACTCACTCACGCACTCACTCACTCACTCGCTAACTCACTCACTAACTCACTCACTCACTCGCTAACTCACTCACTCGCTCACTCACTCGCTAACTCACTCACTCACTCACTCTGGGGACAACTCAGAGACATGCAAAGACATCTTAGCAAAGTCAAAACCGAGAAAAGCAAAAGTATTTTAAAAAAGCTAACATAATAAAAAAAATTACCATTAAATGTAAGTGGAAGAATCCCTGCAAGCTAATGCCGGAACACATGCCAGAAGATGTAGCCGACACATCAAAGAGCGTCCGCAGTGAGAGAACAATGCTAGTCCTGTCTCAAGTGGACTCAAGGTGTGAAGTCTCAGTCCGATCTCACGTTAACATGATCAGCCCTAAAGCTCTGTCTCATGGCAAAGGGGGCACAGGTGGCCCCGTCGTCTAAGACGTCGCAATTCGCTGTGCAGAGTTGCGTCCCTTGGGCACGCCAGAAACCTATGATTGTGGGTTCGAATCCCGGTTCGCCCCGATTATGTTTCTAGGTTTGTCAGCACCATACCCGTGCTCGTGGGTTTCACCAAAGTGGTAAACGTCTGAGGCCTGCATCACTTCGGGCTTTCCTCCCACATTAAGCTGACACGCCGCGATATAACTGGAATACTGTTAAAAGCGGCGTTAAACCCAACTCACTCACTAACTCACTAATGGCAGATGCAAGATGGTGGCGCTTTGCCCATGCTCTTCGCACAACGAAGCGGAAAGTTTTCCTGCTCAGTTCCCGGAAAAGGAATAACGAAATTTAATCTATTAAAAATATTTCAAAATCGTGCACGGTCAAAGCGACTGCTGATGGGTACGATATTGTCCTGGGCATAAAAATAAGTATGTTTCATTGCTGTTGGTTGGATTATTAAGAACTGTCTGGATCATGCTGTAGACCAAACTGCTCCTGTGTTGCTGGAGGTGGAGGTCGTATAAATATTTGCGGCCTGTGATTGATTCAGTACATTGCCCTAAACATCGATGACCTCAGTGTGACAAATGTCAATGACATCCAAAATCTGAAAAGAGGATTGAGTATGCATTTCAATATTGTGACCTCAATGAAGATGTGTATGGATATTTATATATAACCTTTTGTTCTGCACATGGATGTTACAATATTAATAAGAACGACAAATCACTTTCCATCATCGTCAGAAAACAATGGGGAGCGTAGCCTGCCAAAATTGTGGCACCCGTCACAAACACATGCAAAGGCAAGTCAATTGTTCACATGAACAAAAACATGGGAACACATGGAATAGGACACATGGAATTGCATCAAATATCCTTTTCTGATACGAGATATTTGAGAATGTCCTCCACATGTCCACCATAAAACAGTCTGAAAGCTTTACTGAATCTTTGAATGTTGTAACCTTAATCAAACAGTAAGAAAGAATCTTAAGACACTCGTAGAAATATTCGTAGAAGGAGCATGCTTGATTGTACTTCAAAAGTTGTGAAATGTTGGCACTAAAGGCTGGAGCTGCTGGAATATTACTCGACAACACAATGAATTTCGAATAAAAGACAAACTGAAACTTGATTGATCTACATGTTTTACACCAGACACAAAATGCCTGTTCTACATCAACCAGCCAATTACTGACATGTCTGACAGAAGCCCGACGTCGAAGCTCTCCCTTACGTCAGTAGCAGACGCCTGTAATCAGTCTCAAGCGATGTTCTGGCGACGCATAAATTGGCAAATATAATCAACAATAATTATATAAATAGAAAAAGAGATCTTAGAAATATTTCATTCATTCAATGGTCCTTTTTCACTTGGATAGGACATGCGTTTCATGTTTCTGTTTATTGTTTCCTCAACATTTCAAGATAACTATCTATGTTCATCCCCTTAAGTGACAAATGCCCCATGAAGGAATGGAGGAGTTCGTCGTGTGGGATTGTGCTGTAAAAAGTTGAAAATTCAAATGTTTTAACAGAATTGAACTTGGTCTGGAGTACTGCTGATCTATTCTTTCCTCATACACTAGACCTAATTGTGCGTTTCTCTTGACAACTTTATTCTGTCATATTCCATTTATGTTTCATTCGGTGAGAAGCATACATGTATCTTGAAAAAGAACAGAACACTACACTACAATAAATAAAAGCAATGTTTAATTATTCAGAGGCACATGCTTGTTAACTGAATAGGGTCATTGGGAGGACACACACAAACAATGAGTACGACATTAACATGTTCAATCAAACTCGATAGGAGTCACTTCCGGTTGTGTTGGAATTGTCTCCCCTGCAACAGCCTCTTTCTGAACCTCCTTCATCTGGCCATTCTGAACTGTGACCATCACCTGAAACAGGAGCAGGATAGATGGTTCAAAATCTGACACTATTCAATAGTCTAAATATATGATAGCGCATGTACCCAGTCCCTGCATGGCAACCTACGAACTACTCAAGTTAGGGTTGGTTGGTTTGTTGTTTTACGCCGCACTCAGCAACATTCCAGCTATATGACGGCCGTCTGTAAATAATCGAGTCTGGACCAGGCAATCCAGTGATTGACATCATGAGCATCAACCCACGCAATTGGGATCGATGACATGTATCCACCAAGTCAGCAAGCCTGACTTCCGGATCCCGTTCGTCGCCTCTGACGACAAGCCTTTTACGATAAGCATGGGTTTCTTAAGACCTATCCTACATCGGATCTTCACGGGTCAGTTTGATAGGGACACTGAGATTGTCATTTGATTAAATCTATCGGCCACAGTTACACGTTTACCACTTTAGTTTGGTCCAGAAGAGTCAGGAGCCTTGCATAAACCAATATGCCCGAGGAGCTCGAATGTATTCTTAAAACACAAGCCAATCAGATTACACGTATAGAAATTAGACCATAAAAATCACACGTGGCCCACGGTAATAATAATAATAATTATTATTATTATTATTATTATTATTATTATTATTATTATTATTATTATTATATGAACAGTATCGCCTGTAAGTCACTATCGTTTCTCAGATTCCTGTCGAATGAAAGTCAGCATTGATGTCCCTTTTCATAATTTTATCGCTAGTAGAGACGTTCTCTGTCAGAGACTAAATCACAAAATCGCATAACATCTTTATGATTTCTAAGCGTCTGTCAATTCAACAATCTGAGAGAAGAAATCAAATAAGCCGATGTTCCACATCAAATCTTTTGCAGTAAAACTGAACCTCATCTTTATTATTGAATCGGTGGCAGCCATGATTGACATTAACACGCTGGATACGAGCGGCCAGTTGTTGTACAATCAGAAGCAAAAAGCCACAAATATTAGAGAATCATGCGACCAGTGGAAAGATGGCACATCAGTCGATATTTCCCCAATCTTTGCGGCTTAATTTGACCTCGATGACAATTTCATGTGTCACGAGTCAATCAGTTGACGCGAGATACGTGTTCATCATCTTCGTCACAGAAATGTCAAACATGACCACAGTGGGTCAGCCAATATTTCAATAGCTCTCCAATTGACATTGTACCGAGGAAGCTGTTGGCACACACAGAGAGAGGTGAGGTGAAATTGGGTTTAACGTCGCGTCCAAGATTATTGCACTTATATAGCGACGTGCATGCACGTGTATGTGTGTGTGTGGCTGCTTGTAGTAGTCCGGACTGATGCCGATTTATAGTGCTAGCTCACTGAGATACCATGCCGCAGTTTAACATGAATACCCCACTCAGACACAGTATACTGACTCCGAGCCGACCAGTCCTTGTTTTAGCCCCTTAATGCCGAGCGCCAGACAGGGTAACAACAAGTACAATCTTTTAACGTCTTTTTGTATGACGCGGCCCGGGATCGAACCCATGACCTTCCGCTCTCCGGGCGGACGCTCTACCACAAGACCACGGAGGCGGTCACACACAGAGAGAGCCCGTCAACCAATACGAACAGAGAAAACTAATAGTTCTTATAATGCATCGTTAACACAGGAATGGGACCAAATTTGAAAACATGGAATTAACCTAATCGTATTTGGTATTTGGGTGATACCTGATTGAATTGAACCCTGGATTTATAGCAGGTTGTTTATTTTCTATACATTCTGGTGACCTTGCCAAACAGTTCCTTGCACTCCCCCATACACTTCACTTAATAGTTAAAGGGGCTATTTCTGATTGTAACAAAAGTTTTCTTGGTAAAATATACTGTCAGTACTATAATACGGGTTGCGGATTGTCAACTTTTATGACATTTTAGACTGTTTTTTTATTTTTATTTTTCCAAAACGTAGCTGTTGTTGTCTGTTTTTTTAACACCGCAATCAGCAATATTACAGCTATATGACGGCGGTATGTTAATAATCGAGTCTGGATGAAACAATCCAGTGATTGACATCATGAGCATCGATCCACGCAAATGGGACTGATGACATGCGTCAACCAAGTCAGCGAGGCTGACCACCCGATCCCGTTAGTCGCCTCTTACGACAAGCAGAGTCGCCTAAGACGGACACGTTGTTCATACTTAAAGGAGCTATTCGAGTAATAAAATAATACCATGTAATGGCACTTGAGTTCGTTCTTGTGTCAATTATTCCAAAGCAAACATTGCTTATGTTCCAAAGTGCTACTCCAGTGCTTAAAAAATATTTCCAGGATAAATATACAATGTCAGAAAATACCAGAAGTTAATATAACAAGGGATTTGATTGTCAACTTTATGACGTAATAAGGTCATTTATCTTTCCAAAGTGCATTTTAAAGTCAACTTTGTGTTCCTTTCGTGTGTTCATGCCATTGAGTGAGTGAGTTTGGTTTTACGCCGCTTTTAGAAATATTCCAGCAATATCACGGCGGGGGACACCACAAATGGGCTTCACACATTGTACCCATGTCGGGATTCGAACCCGGGTCTTTAACCACTAGGCTACCCGACCGCCCCCTCATGCCATTGAAGCAAGTACATACCAATGTAGCAAGGACGCAGGATTTAAACTAACACATTGCTCAAAATTCACCGAACATTCTTCATCGCCATCTCGCAATGAGCTCATAAGCCAGAACACACTCCAACATATGCACGCAACATAATGTTACACAAATATCTATGTCACACAATCAGAGTGAGTGAGTGAGTGAGTTTGGTTTTACGCCGCTTTTAGCAATATTCCAGCAATATCACGGCGGGGACACCACAAATGGGCTTCACACATTGTACCCATGTCGGGAATCGAACCCGGGTCTTTGGCGTGACGAGCGAATGCTTTAACCACTAGGCTACCCGACCGCCCCCACACAATCAGAACACATCGGGTACACTACATACGCGTAATTTCGAATGCATATTCTAAGAGCAGATGTTCTTATAAATAATTGTCCGGGGGTGCTTTGGGGGATTTATTAGCTTAATAAATTCCCTCTAAATGTTACAGTTTTATGGTTCTATATTTGGCTTATGCAGACCCACGAACATATATCGAGTTATGGCAAGTTCGAGAACAGCAGATATTATACCATTGTGTCGATAAGAAAACTTGCGCGAAGTAACATCAACGTAAACAAAATATCTAGTTATTAGAGTTCGAAGTTCAATGTATTTGTTACTCACCCATTCCTCGAGTTCATCAGCTGGATCAGTTCTACCAAGAATTCTGTCTGAAACGAGAATATAGCATAATTATACAATAACCTATGCTTGTCGTAAGGGGTGACTAAAGTGAGGGAGTGAGTTTAGTTTTACGCCGCTTTTAGCAATATTCCAGCAATATCAAACGGGGGACACCAGAAATGGGCTTCACACATTGTACCCATGTCGGGATTCGAACCCGGGTCTTCGGCGTGACGAGCGAACGCTTTAACCACTAGGCTACCCGACAGCCCCGGGTGACTAAAGGATCGGGTGGTCAAGCTCTGTGGCGTTGATGATGGCATGTCATCGTACACCGTTGATCATAATTTCCATCGCTGGTTTGTCTGCTCCAGACCCGACTACTTACAGGCTGCGGTGATATACCCGGAATGTTGCTGCCCCAGGCATTACACCAAAACTAAAAGAAACATAGATTACCCATTTTGTGTTCTTTTTTCGTCTTGGTAAAGTCAAACAATACAAAGTAAAGAATATATCAAGAATCATTGTAGAAAACATGTGGAATTTCTACTTTCTTTGTTAAATGACTAGTTAGATAGTATCCGGTGTAGAATAACGTCACAACGTCATTGTATTCAAAAGGGCATACTTTGTAAAGGGCGATCCATTGTAATAGATAGATTTTGCTCCTTAAAAGCACATATACATTTCTGAAGTGATGCTAGAATTACGTCTGGATCGGAGTGACAAAACACCGACTGACGTTAAATTGGAAACGTTTATGTAGGTCAAGGTCAACTAGCCCCCGTAGACAATTGATAGACTTAGTTGTCTATAGCTTATTATTATCTAAGCTCTATATTGTAAGTTAATAGTAGCATTGAAAGTACAGTCATGTCATGTGATAGCCATGAGTAGTGGTTCATCTCCATTCGAGAGTCTCAGAAGAAAATAAACAGTCAGTATTTTAGTCTGCAACCTGACGGACCGTGTGTCACTCAGAATTGGGATATCAATATATCTCCCTTACTACCTAAGTATGAAAAAAGCACATTTCGGTATATTACCGTGACTTCTGTTTTCACGGTCATTCAATAAGGTAGAGGAAATATCATAGTACATAGGCTTTAGTGTGTGTGTGTGTGTGTGTGTGTGTGTGTGTGTGTGTGTGTGTGTGTGTGTGTGTGTGTGTGTGTGTGTGTGTGTGTGTGTGTGTGTGTGTGTGTGTGTGTGCGTGCGTGCGTGTGTGAGTGTGAGTGTATGTACATGTGTGTGTGAGAGTGTGTTAGGGTGTGTACGCTTTTGTTATATGATATGTTGACTTCGGATTTTCGTTTGACACAGTAGAAAACCACCACTCCACACCACACCACACCACACCAAACCACATCACACCACACCACACCACACCACACCACACCACATCACCACACCACACCACACCACGCCACACAATACCACACCACACCACTCCACCCACCCAAAAAATATCAAATAGTCTGTGGTTTTGCAATTGATGGCTTGAGTCTGCCCCAATCATGATGCCAGCGCTGTCCCTTTGAAGAATTAACACGTTAATGCCACCACACTCTGTCTTTGGTTTGGTTTGTTGTTTTACGCCGCACTCAGCAATATTCCAGCTATATGACGGCGCTCTGTAAGTAATCGAGTATGGGCCAGACAATCCAGTGATTGACATCATGAACAACGATCAACGCAATTGGGATCGATTACATGCATCAACCAAGTCAGCAAGCCAATCTGATACCGTTAGTCGCCTCTTACGACAAGCGTAGTCGCCTCTTACGACAAGCATGGGTTGCTGAAGACCTATTCTTCACAGATCCAGCCGAAAAAAAACCCGCAAGTTTCTTTTAGATGCGGTTAACGTTAAGACCATAAAAGATATGTAAATAATATTAAAAAATGATAACAGAGAAAACATTTGATACCAAATAAGCCTTGATTGTTTGATGACAACCATCCGTGTATATTAAAAAATACCCCCGATAACACGCCCCCCCCCCCCCCCCCCCCCCCCTTCCCCAAACATAAAATGACAAGTGATACTCGTGTCCATCAATAGTGTGTGTTGTCTCCGTTAGCTGCGATACAGGCCGACATCATGAACAACGATCAACGCAATTGGGATCGATTACATGCATCAACCAAGTCAGCAAGCCCATCTGATCCCTTGAGTCGCCTCTTACGACAAGCGTAGTCGCTATTTACGGCAAGCATGGGTTGCTGAAGACCTATTCTACCCCGGATCTTTACAGGTACTGAAAATGATGACAGTGATGACACCATGTGTCTGTTTTAAGCAGGAGGTTAGGAGTATTCCATGTAAAACACACAATGTGAGATACACATGCCGTAAGAACATGCATAGACATGGAAATGTGTACGGTTGTGAATAACTCAGTTCCTGAGTAACGAGTATTGTCCATCCTATGTACCGCCAAATCCATGTCTCGAAGGTTAACCATAACCAAGAAGGACTTTTTTTTACATTCATGTCATCCCCCTACACACATCGTCGCAGTGGTGACTCAGCATAACACCACTGCCACAGGCTAATTTGCATATCACGTGACCGGACTTTTCTCTTGTTTGTAAACAAACGCGCTTTTTCAGAAATCAGTATAGAACGGACTAATGCAAGTATTTGGGGGCGCTTTACATATTGTTTTGCATAACTATATAGATATGCTACTACAACTGCGACAGTGAGTTGCATGACAATATATATTTATGCATCAAAGTGACCGTGTCGCTAGCTCTCCGTTGGGCTTCGATGACAGCACGTGGAGCCGTACAACCAATGTAAACATAGGATAACTACGCAAAAACAAGTAGATTTTTACGTATTTGCATACTTTCTCAATGAAAGTTAACCATTCTTTGACATTTGTTTATGAAAATGTGTAGACTTGTCAAACATGAAACGGATGAAAAGCATATGCAATATCTTGACTGGACTGTGAAAGATGTGACGAATCGTCACATGGCGCTGGTCTGTGGCAGAGGTACTATACTAGCTGGCTGCCGGCCGCATGGAACTCTGGGTAGGAGAGTGGTCCCCCTTTCGATGGATGTTATGTGCGAAAACACGACAAACCAATCAAAATGCGCGTATGATTTCAAGTTCTTCGTCAAAGAATCCCTCAGAAATAATTTTTGATTTTACATATGTCTTGCATCTAAAAATATACCCAGCACACAGTTAAATGTGTTCAATAATACTGTACAATACCGCATGTTCCGATGTGCTTTAAATTGCATCTGAAATATATATAGAACATGGGAAAATATATGTGACCCATTATGTAACAAGTTGACAATTGTTTTAGGTATGCCCGTTTGCGCTTAGACGGAACCCGGTCGCAAAAATGGCCACGAGAGAGGCACGAGTCGCAATTCGGCTTGTCCCGGAATAACACGAGTTGGTCACGAATGACATTCATGTCAGACTTCAGGAATATAGCTACACCTATATCTTCAGAGGTTCAGGACAATTTGTCAAAAGTCAGTTCAAATGTTATCTGAACTTTACTGAGAAACCATTATGCGAAATGCCGGACTTCCTCATTGATATTGGTTTGAATCGTGGCTGCGATGCGGTAGTTTCCATTTTGAAAATATAATCTCTGTTCTTTACTTGTATGTATTTTATTGCTTGTAATCATGTGAACTAAAAATGTTTGTTTTGAGGAAAAAGGTCATTTGAAGCAACTCCAGGTTAAATTATCCAATGATTGAATCTTATTTCTCCTGAGTTAAAATAATTCTGCTAAATATTACTGCAGAAAAAAAATTCTGCCAGAAATTTCTGTAGAAAAAAAGAATTCTGCCAGAAATTTCTGTAGAAAAAAAGAATTCTGCCAGAAATTTCTGCAGTAATGCATTTTCTGGGCCAATTTTTGAGCTTGTGAACATGTGAACACACTGGGACACACATTATTTGGATTCGACTCCTCGAGAGCTTTTCAGTGATATAAAACATGTTTTTGTAGCTCGCTTCCTTCTGTGTGGTTCGATTCCCGACATGGGTACAATGTGTGAAACCCATTTCTGGTGTCCCCCGCCGTGATATTGCTGGAATATTGCTAAAAGCGGCGTAAAACCATACTCAGTCAGTCAGTCAGTCCTTCTGTGTGGTCAGAGTTCGGACTCCTGGCCATTCCTAAGTTTCCCGCCCTGCCTTGTAACATCTGTGTGAGGTCTAGTTGTAAATAAAAGCGACAAAACCCTTTTCATATTCATAAGAAATCTCAGCCAAAAAAGAGTCAATTGTACGCTTCCGATTATATCATGAGCGTGTGTTAATGAATCTCTATCCAATAGTGATGATAACATGTGTTCACGAAAGGATTTAAGGCAAGGCAAAGGCATCCCCATAGGCACCAACTGTGCTTCCCTTCTTGCTGATCTGTTTCCTTAGGCATATGAATTGGAATTTCTGCTCGGGTTAGCAAAATCAAAACAAGGGAATTTGGACAAGAGGTTTAGCTTAAGCTTCGAATATAACGATAATCTGATACCGGTCAAACAGCCCATTCGATGCCTAGGTTCGCCCAACACCTGAACTAGAAATAAAGGAGACAGGCGTAACCGTCTTGTCTGTTTAAATCTAAGCATAAATTTTCAGAGAGACGAAATAATCTCAAGGCAGTATGACAAGAGGGGTGACTTCAACTCTCCATCCTATAGTCAACGTTCCATTTATGTTGAGTTATATTCCAGCAGTTCCACTATTGGTGAGTGCGGTCGGGTAGCCTAGTGGTTAAAGCGTTCGCTCGTCACGCCAAAGACCCGGGTTCGATTCCCGACATGGGTACAATGTGTGAAGCCCATTTCTGGTGTCCCCCGCCGTGATATTGCTGGAATATTGCTAAAAGTGGCGTAAAACCATACTCACTCACTCACTCCACTATTGGTGCCTGCGGCAACAAGTTGTTCTCAAACTGCGTCATACGATTCTTGCTCAAAAGTTGTTTGATCAAGATTACAACATCCAAGGCATCGACAAAACTTTGAAAAGATTGATGGTAGACATGTGGAGGTCAGGTCCAATCATGCTCAATGCACTTCCTATATTTGAGTTGTACCACATGTTCCGGAGATTTTGTTCAGGTGACAGACAGACAGACAGACAGACTAGACTTCAGCAATATATTTCAATATACTTACACTATGAAATTGTTCAAGACTTATCTGTTGGTCTCTGACGTGAATCCATGCAGTTGGCATTTGTCATGCTGTGGGCATAAATACATTGACTGGCATTTTCGTGTGTTTGTGACAGGTGCCACCGGTAGCGCAGGATACACTTACCTTTTTCGCGAACACCTGTTAAAACCACAAGCTCAAGATATAGTCGGAATCGTACAATCAACTCTTATGAATATCGAAAGTGTTTTGTCGACTTTGCTTAAATTTGTCGTTGCAGCCGGTGCACATTCACAAAGTATGAAGAGACCGCCCCCGTGGTCTAGTGGTAGAGCGTGCGCCCGGAGACCGCCCCCGTGGTCTAGTGGTAGAGCGTGCGCCCGGAGACCGCCCCCGTGGTCTAGTGGTAGAGCGTGCGCCCGGAGAGCGGAAGGTCCGGGGTTCGATCTCCGGCCGCGTCATACCAAAAGACGTTAAAAGATGGTACTTGTTGTTACCCTGTCTGGCAGTCGGCATTAAGGGGCTAAAACAAGGACTGGTCGGCTCGGAGTCAGTATACTGTGTCTGAGTGGGGTATTCATGTTAAACTGCGGCATGGTATCTCAGTGAGCTAGCACTATAAATCGGCATCAGTCCGGACTAGTACAAGCAGCCACACAAACACACACACGTGCATGCACGTCGTTTTATAAGTGCAATAGTCTTGGACGCGACGTTAAACCCCTTTTCACCTCACCCCTCAAAGTATGAAGAAGAACAACTTGTGTGTCCGATTGCTGATAAAGCACGTGCTTACGGACGATAATCGGTGATCGATAATGAGGTTGACTGAAATACAACGCAGCATGGAAATGAGATTCCCTTCACTTCCATTAAAGGTCTGAGCTGAATTAAGCATCATATGTATTCTCCATGTTGATTACTGCTCAAGAGAAACGCCCAGCTAAGCAGAGGGTCATCCTGTCAATTTAGTCCCAGTCTCCGTCTCACTTATCTGATCAGGCACGGCTCATTGGGCTCAAACTGATCTTCATCTGGAATAAATATTGATTGGCCACCTTGAACGGAATTCTATCAATTTCGTTTGACCTGGATCAACTCTATTAGAATTTACAATCTCCACTGTTAGGAGCTTGTGATGTTGTTTTAATGAAAATAGGTGGTTATTTAGAAATAAAACCAAACCAATGAAGGCTTTTTGCGAACACTGGAAAGGGCATTGTTTAACTCGGTGTCCTTTGTGATAGTTTTATGGCTCATGTAATAAAACAATAGCACACACATTCAAATTTCTTTCATCTTGATGAATATAAAGGAGCTGCCTGGAGCTTTCAAGTGACAGGGTATATGTTGTTTTATTGAACGAACTGCCAATCACGGCGCGTCCCGATGGACTAGCCAATCAAATTAGAAGACCAAATTCAAAATGTGGCTATTTCCTGGACACTTGCAAGCTTGGCTTCAAAGCTTGGCTGCATTGAGGATGAAACGAAGGGTTCAGATTCATCACAGTCTGTGAAATCTGGGTTTGACAACAAAGTTTCAATTCTTTTAGAAAGATGGATTTAAATGAATTTGTGACCCAAACAACTTCACGACAGTTCGCATTTGGGTAATCCGTTTGTTCGACCTGCGCCTATTTTTGTACAGTTGATTGGGATCTCAAGCACATTATTTAGCCAACACTTTGCCGAGCACCTGTTCGAATTTACAACCAGCAAATGTACAGATTAGTTTCATCGACGTTACGCTCTTCACACTATATCAAACTGATAACCAGAACACCAACTGTTCCCTTACGTGCAGTTCTTTTGTTGTTCTTTATATCCATCATATGCTGCCACGGTTTGACATGCATGAAGCCTAATTCTGAAGCCCTCTAAACTCCTCTGAGGGTGGGGGGCGGTCGGGTAGCCTAGTGGTTAAAGCGTTCGCTCGTCACGCCAGAAACCTATGTTTGTTGGTTCGAATCCCGGTTCGCCCCGATTATGTTTCTAGGTTTGGTAGCACCATACCCCTGCTTGTGGGTTTCGCCGAAGTGGTAAACGTGTGAGACCTGCATCACTTCAGGCTTTCCTCCCAAATTAAGCTGACACGCCGCGATATAACTGGAATACTGTTAAAAGCGGCGTTAAATCCAACTCACTCACTCACTCATTATAGCTGCTATAACGCTAGAGGCAGGCCAAGTACTCACACGCCCCAACAGTGATTGTGCCTGAAAACAGTTGTGTAAATCACCATACTGGGAGTTAGGTCAAATTACAACACTGAAATCAGAAATTGACAATGGTCCAATGTGTGAAGCCCATTTCTGGTGTCCCCCCAACGTGATAATGGCGGCATATTGCTAAAGCGGAGTACTGCCGTATTCACCACTTACCACTCACCCGCTCACACGCGCGTAGGACATGAATATTGCACTCTAACTGAAATGAAATGATGGCAACTAAACATCTCCAGTTGACATAACTTTGTGAAAACGGTTTTGCGATTTGTTTGAATAAAAGTGTATGTGTGAATCATAAGATTGACACTTTTTACATTTGTTTTGCGATTTTCATAGATTTCTCAACAAAAGAGTACAGATAATCCCTGTATTTAACGAAGGTTATTCCCACAAAGAACAGCTCCAGTGGAGTATCAGATCTTTGCCAAGGACAGGTAATGGGCCTGATAAGATGAACGTCAGACTTGTGATTGGGTTTATCATGCATGTGATACATTGCAAGAAGGGCGACAATATCGAATTAAA
Organism: Haliotis rufescens; assembly: GCF_023055435.1. Taxonomy (NCBI): domain Eukaryota; kingdom Metazoa; phylum Mollusca; class Gastropoda; order Lepetellida; family Haliotidae; genus Haliotis; species Haliotis rufescens. The sequence continues at coordinate 2,359,461 of NW_025964135.1, read as the reverse complement.
CACCGCCATTTTTAAACACGCACATGTTTTCGTATGTCTAGGGTGGTTTCTAAAGAGAAACCATTTATCTCTTTCACGTGTAACCGGTAATTTACTTGTAAGTTGGATTTTGGAGGTATTGGTCACGTTGGTAAATATCGGGCTGACACGCATTGGTAACCAACCTGCATTCTACCTCACACGTGGATAGGGGCGGTCGGGTAGCCTAGTGGTTAAAGCGTTCGCTCGTCAGGCCGAAGACCCAGGTTCGATTCCCGACATGGGTACAATGTGTGAAACCCATTTGTGGTGTCCCCCGCGGTGATGTTGCTGGAATATTGCTAAAAGCGGAAAAAAATCAAACTCACTCACTCACACGTGGGCGAGCGTCCGTGCAACTCCACACAGCGACTTGTGACCCCGAGCAGTCACACACGTCCCTCACTGTGTTGGTTGCGCATAAGGTTGCACGGTATATGGCGCCAACAAGCACACCATGGGCCAACCAATCTCATTGAATTATTAGATTATATATTTTACGTGTTTGTTTGTTTGTTTTGGGGTTTTTATTTGACGCCGCACTCAGCAATATTCTAGCTATATGACGACGGTCTGTAAATAATCGAGTCTGGAACAGACAATCCAGTGATTGATAGCATGAGAATCGATCCGAATACGATGACATGCATCAACCGAGTCAATGAGTCTGACCAGCCGATCCCCTTAGTCGCCCTTTACGACAAGCATAGTCGCCTCTTACGGCAAGTATGGGTTGCTGAAGACCTAATCTAACCCGGATCTTCACGGGTCGTATTACATTAGATATTTTACTCCCATACGATACCTTTTTGCATGAAGATCTGAGGAAACCTCAATAATCAGCTCAGGTGAACGTTCTACTTAGCCAACAAAGCATTCAGACAAGTGTACCTTATTTGTGTAACTCGAGAGTGAATATAATCGATGAGTTCCGAATGCAAAAAAAAATGTTTTGGAGTTGTACACCCTGTCGTTTCCAAGCGCCACGGGATCAATACCCAAACCCAAAATGGTACATGTTTGTTCTGTGGTGGTTTTCTTTACCAAGATCGACATTTCCTATTCGAAGTGGTACAGAAATGGGACCGAATCGTTTTAGAAAGATGATCTTTGATTGGCTCAAGAACCTACGCATCTTTCAGTTAGATGAGCGGTCAAAGTTCGACCAGTTCAAAGTTCCGAATCGGAGTAAAAATACCAACAATACTACAAATGGTTTGATGTTATGTGCACAAGGCAGCAGTAGGTTGGATGAAGGGAGGGTTACAGAAGCATATCAGAGTGGCCACGCGATCCTACTCAACCGCAATATTCCAGCTATATGACGGCGGTCTGTTAATAGTCGAGTCTGGACCAGACAATCCAGTGATTGATATCATGAGCATCGATCCACGCAATTGGGATCGATGACAGCCATCAACCAAGTCAGCGAACCTGAACACCCGATCCCGTTAGTCGCCTCTTACGACAATCATAGACGCCTCTTACGACAAGCATGGGTTGCTGACGACCTATTCTTCACGGATCCAGCCGCAAAAGAAACGCAAGTTGTACATAAAGATGCGGTTAACGTTAAGACCATAACAGATATGTAAATAATATTAAGAAATGATTACAGAGAAATCATTTGATACCAAATAAGCCTTGATTGTTTGATGACAACCATCCGTGTATATTAAAAAATCCCCCCGATAACACGGTTCCCCCAAACATAAAATGACAAGTGTCAGTCGTGTCCATTAATAGTGTGTGTTGTCTCCGTTAGCTGCGATACAGGCCGCCGTCTCATTGAGTCGACGAGTCTTTGGAAGAAGGCTTGAGGAATCCTGTTCCATTCCCGCACCAAAAAGGCTTCCCGTTCCTGGTAGTATGTGTATATGTCTTGCAGCCTGAAAACGTCTCCCAATCTCGTCCCAGGCATGCGCAATTGGCGCCGTGTCCATTGACAAGGGCGGCCAGGACATCACAGGAATGAGGGGCGGTCAGGTAGCCTAGTGGTTAAAGCGTTCGCTTGTCACGCCGAAGACCCGGGTTCGATTCCCGACATGGGTACAATGTGTGAAGCCCATTTCTGGTGTTCCCCGCCGTGATATTGCTGGAATATTGCTAAAAGCGGCGTAAAACCATACTCACTCACTCACAGGAATGACATTCACGCTGAGGAGGTCTATAGAGACCCGTGCTGTATGGGGACGAGCGTTGTCCTGCTGAAAGACCTGGAGTTGAGGTTGACCCAGGAAGAGAGGTCTGACGTGATTACGATGAACATCATCCCTGTACACGACATCAGTCACACGCTGACGGAACACGTGTAGAGGGGTCCTGTGATGACAACTGGCCTAAGATACAGCAGTTAGCGCCGTCTTCATTACGCCGCCTCCACACACTGATGCGGCCATCGGCGTGAAAAAAGGTTGAACCTTAATTCGTCCGAGAAGACAACTTGTTGCCACTAATGACGTCGCCAACGCAGGTGATGTTAGGCCCACTGAGGGCGTTGTTGGAGGTGAGGTTGAGTCAGTATGGGTTTGGGTCAGTAAGGACAATGACATGTAAAAGTGAATAGCTTTCCACAAATTACTATTTTGTGCATTTCACAAACAAAAAACTTGACTTGCGTTTCTTTTGCGGTTGAGTATATTTGGCACGTGACCTACGTGTATTGTAACAAAGAATTCTAACTCGACCACAGCGCGAGCACGCCCGTGTTCAAACAGGGCTCTAGTACATCTGTTACTTGGTGTAATTACTTCAAAGATACCCCAACCAAACAAAAAAAAATGTCTTATTTATCCGAGATGATTCCGAAAAACATGAAGCAGTTGTAATGGCTAAATAGATGTCAGTTGGAGTTTATTTGGTTTGCGAAGCAGGAATAGTCCAGTGTAGCCACCGGTATCAAGCTAGGGGAAAAATGCTCATAGTGATTTCTGGCAAGGTGTGGACCCCTAGAGTTGGAAAATGTGTGATAGCATTGCAGCGGTGGCAGCTTTTTTTGGAAGTTATCACCTTTTTTTCAAAATGGCCGCCAAGGACGCAATTCAACACTGGCCGGGCCACGTGTAAGTAGAGTATATTTTACGGGTGCTTCTTTGTGTTGACGCTCGGACCAACGATTCCGCATTCGTGTTCTAATTGCCTGTCGAAGACTTGATTCCACAGTGTTTGTGAGATAAGGTGTACGCCACTTTGGAACCTATTCCAGCGACATAAGGCCATCCAAAATAATCTCAATGCATCCAGCATTTTTAAAAGGGAGGTGTCCAAAATATCAAACCAAAATATTGGCCAAGAGCCAATAAGAATGCGTCGGTGCGGTACGAGAAAGGTAACAGTGGGATTGTTTTTAATTATGAGAATACTTACATGTTAATAGCATGGTAATACTAATAGTTTATAGCAAGTTCCATTTATTGACGATCTTTTGGAGCCTATGTCATCAGAATTTGTGTAAACATTTTGAAATCATTTTTTATCAATTAAATCTATAACAATTACTATTTTAACCAATATAGGGGGCACGGGAGGACCCGTCGTCGAAGGCGCCACAACTCGGGGTGCAGAGTTGGGTCCCTTTGGGGACACCAGAAACCCATGCTTGTAGGTAAGAATCCCCGTTTGATCCGATTATGTTTCGTGGGTTTCATCAAAGTTGTAAACGTCTGAGACCTCCTCACTTCGGGCTTTCCTCCAACATTGAACTGACAAGCCGTATGGGAGTTAAGATCATCTTAGCGCTAAGATCGCTTTGTGCAAGTGGGTCCAGGTCAATAGATTCTGCATAGTGCCAAAACAAGGCCATCTTCCACATCCAGGCCGTTCCACAAAGCTAACTAATCCCTATGACTGTCGTAGTAGGTTGTGGAGCTACGATGGACTTCCCACTACGACTGACGTAAGAAGGTTGTGAAGCTACGATGGACTTCCCACTACGACTGACGTAAGTAGGTTGTGGAGCTACGATGGATTTCCCACTACGACTGACGTAAGAAGGTTGTGAAGCTACGATGGACTTCCCACTACGACTGACGTAAGTAGGTCGTGGAGCTTCGATGGACGTCCAACTAATAAGTAGAAATGGAGTTACGATGGTCTTACCACTACGACTGTCGTAATTAGGTTGTGGAGCTACGATGGACGTCCAACTAATAAGTAACAGTGGAGTTACGATGGTCTTACTGCTTCGTGGAACGGGCCCAGGTCCATTGCTTCAACGTAGCTCCACAACACGTCACCAAGGCAAATACGTATAGTGATCGATGTACGTCCTTGACCACGGTTATTTTGGTCTCGATGACGCTTCTTGACGCGGTTCCCTACACGTATGTGACTCAACGCCTCAACGCCCCTTTCACCAGACCGGTGGTCATTGTTAATTGATTATGCTAAAGTTGACTAAGAATCCTATTCGGGGTGAGTGTATGATCTACCGAATAAATAGTGTACTGATAAAACTGAGCATATACCAGAGTAGGGAATTCGTCACTGTTCTTAACATATGTTAATCTTCATCTCTTAGTGAGTATCGGTAATAAAAACTGATATTCGTGCACAGCCGTTAATACATATCCAAACTGCATCATTTTTTATTAATAATTAAAACTTCGTTCAGTGTTCCAGTGTGCAAATTCATTATTAAGTGAGTGAGTGAGTGAGTTTAACGCCGCTTTTAACAGTATTCCAGTTATATCGCGGCGTGTCAGCTTAATGTGGGAGGAAAGCCCGTAGTGATGCAGGTCTTAGACGTTTACCACTTCGGTGAAACCCACGAGCACGGGTATGGTGCTGACAAACCTAGAAACATAATCGGGGCGAATCGGGATTCGAACCCACAATCATAGGTTTCTGGCGTGCCCAAGGGACGCAACTCTGCACAGCGAATCGCGGCGCCTTAGACGACTGGGCCACCCGTCTAACAAAAGGACGTTATATACTATTTGTTATGGTGTCTAGTCGCCATATACGGTGTCATATTAGGTTAGCAGAAAAACATTCGGCGAGGCGTGAGCCGACCCCAGTATTTTTCTGCTAACCTAATATGACACCGTACACGGCAACTAAAGACAACGTAACGAATTTATTATGCCGAAAAGTTTACACTATTTGGTATCTTTGTCGCACAAGTCATGTCAAACTTAGAACTCAAAACTTAACACTTACAACCTAAGACATTAAGGGTCAAAGGGAGACTACAAGGACAAACCTTGTTGATATTTTTAACTTTATATAATCTTTATTAGTGTGAGTGAGTGAGTATGGTTTTACGCCGCTTTTAGCAATATTCCAGCAATATCACGGCGGGGGACACCAGAAATGGGCTTCACACATTGTACCCATGTCGGGAATCGAACCCGGGTCTTCGGCGTGACGAGTGAACGCTTTAACCACTAGGCTACCCGACCGCCCCCCTAATCTTCATTAATTGAGTGAGTGAATACGGTTTTACGCCGCTTTTAGCAATATTCCAGCAATATCACGGTGGGGACACCAGAAATGGGCTTCACACATTGTACCCATGTCGGGAATCGGACCCGGGTCTTCGGCGTGACGAGCGAACGCTTTAACCACTAGGCTACCCGACCGCCCCTAATCTTTATTAAAGTCACGAACGTGATCCAGAAAACATTAACGTCCTTGCACATCAAAATTTATTATATTCAAACACAAAACAGTGTCGAAAAACGAATTTCTGTACCAGAATGTTCCAGAATATGTGAGGTGTGTTTTGGAAAATCCAAAATGGCTGTTACTGACGGTATACGGTCTCATATTACGTCAGTAACAACCATCTTGGATTCTTACTGACGGCACACGGGCTCCTATTGGGTTAGTAGTTCTGCTCTTTGATTGGTCAAACTCACTTTGAGGCATAAAAAAAGGTACATATGTACTCACTGATGCATCCCACACAGCGCCAAAACTGTCCGACTATGGGGTCCAGCAAGCTCCGCACACTGGCATCGACGACAGACGTCACCTCGGAGTCTAAATTAGACACCGTGCTGAAATGAGATAAAAAAAACTCGTTGAAAATTCAGACCTCGCGTTTCCACGTGTGACGAGACATTACGAGAATTGATCACAACTTAACCCTGCCATCAACGTTGTTGCAACTGGTCTCCGAAGCAATGTCGTACTTATTGATTTTGCTGCACGCATATTCTTTCTGGTCGACTCCCAAGTGTTGGCCGATTCAGACTTGTGTCTGGATATTTTACACCACATGTGCGCATGTGCTGCGTTCAATGAAATAGCAGAATGAATGTCCAAAAGATAATCAGTCTTTCATTGCTCCCCAAATACATATGACATTTTCCATGACCTCACCTTCCCCCATTTCATAAAAGACCAGTCACAATATAATGCTGTTGCGCCCTGCTGGATTGGACATAATTCCTAAAGTATTGATTTCGTTCGCTTTGAAAAAAAAACGTATGGCAAAATATAAATTAGGATATCAAATTTAGATGGTTTTGAACTGTTTTGCAATATCTTTTTATTTAATATTTTATTTCTCATTTCTCTTGCATATGTCGCCGAGAGTATTGAACAAACCTCCATACACAGACTTTAAATATATACATATACAGATGACGGTTATGGTCTGGGATTAATTCCATAACTGCAGGCTACCAAACTTCGATCTACATTAAATTCTTGCACAAAAGATTGTTACGGTTTTGAAGCATGGCTTCAATTCTAACCTGTTGAATACCCTTTGTTTGTTTCATTTTAACATTGGGCTGCGATTGGCCCAGTCGTCTCGCTCTACAGAGTTACGTCCCGCGGGCTGAGGCCCTTTATTTTTAAGAAATGGAGAATTACGAGGATATTCCCCTACTTAAAACACATCGCTACTTTTACACTTTGAAAAAAAATTCCCCTGTGGAAAATATTTCAAAATATACCAGAAATCTATAATATACCAAGACTGCATGTGGCTGTGTGAATCGCCCTCACGTGTGATGCACGAGGAATACACTCCCTGCCGCTGTTGCACGTGCACCAAGCACCGTCGCGAGCTGATATTTACAATGCATGGTATACGGCTCTTCATAATTTCGTGGGGTCCCAAACAAGTATTTTATCAATCGCTCGCACGTTGTAAATACATGCTGACGGGAATTATAAGAAATATAGAGCCCTGAACAGGGATATATATGTTAACATGTTTTGGGTTTTTTCTCTCGTGAAAGCTTCATCTAACTGCTTTAAATATGAACATTGTTATGGGTAACCTGCTAAAACACAACATTACATTCATATAAGTATTTTTACCAGTCAAGTATTAAAAGTTAATTTCGCCGTAGCTGAGGTGGACAATTAGACGTCCTCGAATCAAACGATGCAGGTTCGAGCCCAACTGCCGACATGTTTTCTGACAAAATTGTAAATTATTCACTTGTCAAAATATATTTAAAAAATAGTCCCGCCTGCCAAGTGAAAATCAACTTCATTTATTTTTTAAATTAATTTAAATGTTTGTTCAAGATGACGTATAAGTGACAAACAACTGTCCATTCCTTTAAAACAATGGAGCCTCTAAAACATTCCCGATAAATGTTCCGCACGTTTACTTGTTGCATGGAAGGGTCGTTCTGCAAGTGCGTTTCATGCAAAAAGACATATTTAGTTTTTGAAAAGCATTTAGAGGTGATACACAAAAGTAAGAGAATATATGGATCTCGGCTTCTTTTTTTTTAAGGAACACAACGTTTCGGAGTACATGCTTACTCCTTCATCGGGTGAGGGGGCACGGGTGGCCCAGTCGCCTAAGGCGCCGCGATTCGTTGTGCAAAGTTGCGTCCCTTGGGCACGCCAGAAACCTATGATTGTGGGTTCGAATCCCGGTTCGCCCCGATTATGTTTCTAGGTTTGTCAGCACCATACCCGTGCTCGTGGGTTTCACCGAAGTGGTAAACGTCTGAGACCTGCCTCACTTCGGGCTTTCCTCTCACATTAAGCTGACACGCCGCGATATAACTGGAATACTGTTAAAAGCGGCGTTAAACCCAACTCACTCACTCACTCAAAAAAGTACAAGAAGCCACTGACATCAGGAGACACCAGCCAGCCATGAACCGTGACCACGGAACCTATCTGCGTGGTTCTTGGAACTTATTGCTTCGATCTTTGTCGGTGCCAATCACCCAGCTGGCGTCCATTTGCCCATTGCTATGTCCATCCTTTCACCTATCAGCGCCAATTACATATATATATATGCTCTCTGCCTCATGGCATTCATAAAGCAGCAAAATTATCCCTTAAACTCCAAGAAATAAGCTTAAACTTACCCAGCTCAAAATCAGAAATCAAAAGTGTCACTAAACAAAAAATCAAAAACAAATGGCAAAATATATACCAAAACTCAAATAGCCAAATCAGGAAAGTACCCCGAAATAAAACCCCTAAATAAACCAAAAATACTACACCCATCCAAAAAAATCGACAAAATAATTACTAAACTACAAACAGGCCACACCAAACTAAATAATCACCGTAAAATAGCTAATCTACACACAACAGAAAAATGCCCACATTGCAAACACTACAGACCACCCTAAATCTTAAAACCGGACTTACACTAGAATCAATCCTAAATCCACAAAATAAATTAGAAAAATTCAAAGCCTTGGGCGTATACCTAAATAAAACAGGACTAATTAGTCGCATTTAAACCCCATCTAACAACCACCCAACACACACAGCTCCCTTAGTTCGTCCCCCACCCACTCTTGGCATTCTTTCCAAATTTCAAAATTACTATGCAAAATTACTATATATTACCCCTAAAGCCCCAGAAACAATACACCCTGCAGGCTTGCTATTTAAAAATGGACACATGCAAAATTACACACCCAAACGCACTCTTAACGAAAATATTATATTTAAAACGGAAGAAAAATTTCTGGGAATTATCTTCGACCAACAATTAACATGGGCTCCCCATATTCTTAATCTGGTCACATCATGTCAAAAAGATCTTAATCTAATGAGAGCCATTAGCTGCTCTGATTGGGGTTCCGACAAACAAACATTACTTAACATATATAAATCACTTATATTACCTAAAATTGACTATGCCGCCCCGGACCTCCACTCTATCACGGAAAAACTAGATAAAAACTCATATCTATCCAGTATAAAGCCCTAAAAACAGCCCTGGGGACCAGAACCGGTGCCTCCTTAAATTCACTCCCATTATCTCCGGCACCTCATCAATTAAGCTAAGACGTAACCAAACCATCCTAAATTACTGGGCTGGGGCCCAACATAAACCCATTTTCAAACAAATCTCTGACAAATTCAAAAACAGCAATAACTTAGCCCCATACGTAACACATCTACACAAACTCATCAAAACTCACAAACTTGAAAACATCAGACATACACCCCCATCTGATATCTACATTAATGACACACCCCCGCCTAATACAAATTTAACACTTCACAAAATATTCACGTACCACAAAACCAGACAAAACACTTATAACAAACAACTACATACAACAGAACTGGCCAAACCACAAACACACATCTATACTGACGCCTCCCAAAATAACAATAATATCACAGGACTAGGCATCCAGATCACACAACCAATACCTATCACCACCAACTTCCACTATACTGACTACACACATACTACTGTAGACTAAAATCTAGTCTCTGAAATGAACATATCGTACATAAAAAAACAGATGTTCAGTTATCTTAATAAAAATATAATAAAAAAGAGCCCAGTGACTCTCTTCATTTTCATTGATACTGCAGTGATCTAGACTTGCCAAACATTATAGACTTGCATGGGCTGTATTTGATATATAGTTGTATCAGGGTCTGTAAGACAGACTTATACTACTACAGCAGAATTATTAGCTATCCAATGTGCTTATCACTACAGTAAACTACGGTTATAACGAACACGCTTATAACGAACTGACGGATATAACGAACTTACTTTTTTGGTCCCGACTAGTTGCTGTAGTTATGCTGTATATATGCTTATAACGAACTACGGTTATAACGAACTAAAATTAGTAGTCCCTTTGAGTTCGTTATAACCGTAGTTTACTGTATATAAAACAATCTAATGACTCTAACTATCTAATTATTTCTGACTCCCTAGGCTCACTATCCCAAATTCAAAACAAAATATCTAAGACATCATAAACAATATCATAGACATACACACTAGCATCACAGATACAAACAAAACAATAATACTACTTTTGGCACCTGCACACACGGGAACACAGGGCAACCACCTAGCAGATTCAGCAGCAAAAATAGCCACTACACATCCATCACCATGTATAAACTTCACTACAAGCAAAGCCGAAATCAAATCACTTATCAGACAAAAACATCTTAAATAAAAATTTCCAAATTAATATTCAAAATTGTAAATCCAAATGGATAAAATCTCTTTTCAGTAAACCAGATACCAAATGCCGCAACTTCACAAAGTCTATTATCACGGATAAAATTATAAACAGAATGTTAAGCGGCCAAGTCAATCTTAACGAAACACTATATAAACAAAACAGACACCCACATCCCAACTGCACCTATTGTCAACTCCCTGAAAACATAGAACACATTTTCAATCACTTCCCCAAATACAAACAACACTTCAGGATCGGGATCGAAATTCCTAGCGCGGATTGCCTTCTCCGACGTCCGCGCGATAAAGCCATCCATATCCAGACTACTAAACATCATGTTCATTTATCCAGCCACCCACCCAAGCCGTCCCATACGCATAACGTCGGACCTCCCCTGACACACGCCTCCCTCACCCCCGCCGCACGCCTCCCTCACCCCCGCCGCATAAGCCCAATGTTTATTAGGCTAGGTTTTCCATTCTCCCTCCTTGTTTTTTCTTTCATTTACCATACACCACAATAAATACGTCAGCCTAACTGATTTTATACTTATCCTAACCCTATCCCCTTATCATGTATCAACTAGCCTAGGTTTCTAGACAGCTTCTATCACCCACTAAATTTCTTCCATCATATTCCACCCCCTTTCCTATATTTCTTTCTATCTTTACCCCCACTAATTTACAGTTTTTTGGGCCAGCCGATTATCCCTATACATGTATTCCCAACTATTAATTTTTATCTAACCCGTCTGGCCCCAACTGCGAAATAGCCGACGGCTGAAGCGGTCGTAAAATCACTAAAACTCTCTCTCGCATTCATTCACCTGGTGAAGGTTGGTTGGTTGATTAGTTGTTTAACGCCGCACCAAGCAATATTCCAGCTATATGACGGCGGTCTGTAAATAATCGAGTCTGGACCAGACAATCCAGGGATAATATCACGAGCATCGTCTCACGCAATTGGATCGATGGCATGCATCAACCAAGGAGTAAGTATATACTTCGAAACGTTGTGTTCCTCATAATAAAGAAGTTGACATCCATATATTCTCTTCCTTAAGACATATCTAGTTAGCTATTTAGTTTAAATATTCTATCTTCCTGTTTCACACGACAAGGGCGGCATGCTACTCGAAAAAGACTCAGACGGCTCGCTAAACACAATGTTTATTTTTTAAAAACAGGATATTCACCATCCCAAAACTCTCTCGCGTGATAACCTCTATTCAGTAAGATAGATTTAGTTAATAAGATATAAGTAGCTAGAAATTTTACTGGTGCGAGTTAACTGCAGGGGACTCAACGGTACTTCCGAACGGAAAATATGTTCTTCAATTAACTCCAAAACAAACAAAGCATCACTTCGGGATTTCGAAGGGCGCCCCGTTTTTTTCAGTTTTTTAAGACACGTTACACGTCAACATGTATCAGTCCCTCTACGGGTCTCTTTTCACTTGTTTGTTCACGATTCAAAAACAAGTCGTGTCAGAAGCTTCTGCCGTTGGAAGCTTGGTAGGCTACTTACGTCCTCTGGCGGAGGTGGTTGAACGGGAAGGCCTCATACATTTCTAGACCTGGTAGAGTTGGGCAGCTATAGTTATCAACCACGGTAGCTACTGCTGTCTGTGTGATCTGTCTGACGAGCGCTCGTGTTTGACAATGGTGTGACGTCATAATCAAGCACACTCGTGACGTCATGCGCACACGCCATTTTTTTAACCACACACATTTATAAGCTGGTTCCCGGCTCCCTATGCGCGCGTCGTCAACGTGCGATATTGTGATATTAGAGACGGGACCCAGCTTAACACATTTATACCGTATGGTCAGTAACACACCATGAAAACTTTAGTTTTAGAAGCAATATATATATATATATAAGCATTTCATGTGTTAAGTGAAATTTCGTTTTTCACTCTTCGAGTGACGGGGGGAAAGGATATATTTTCACAAGTAGCCACGAGTGAAAATATCCCCTCTCCAGCCCCCCCCCCCCCCCCCCCCCTATTTATTATTTTCTTTATGTGTACTTGTCAACAAATTATTTTTACAAATGTAAGATATTGAAACGTAAATTCTCCATACCTTATACGCAGGGACATTTCACCACCGTTTGTAATTGCGACTTGAACAGTAGTTCCGAGATTGCAAAATCTTAAAAAATATAAGCAGCAGAAAACTCAGTCTTTCACACTGAAGTATATAATATACATAGAATACAAAACGAGCTACCGTGTAATACCAATTTTATAAAACTAGTTAATAGTTCTGGTATCTGAAGAGCGATGTCAATCACTGGATTGTCTGGTCCAGACTGGATTATTTACAGACCGCCGTCATATAGCTCCATAGCTGGAATACTGCTGAGTGTGGCACAAAACAACCAAACAAACAAACGTAGACGTACCAGTCGTTGCGCTGCGATCGACTTGTGGAACGGGGCCTTGCACCTCAAAGTTTACCAATCACGTCACAATACCCTATGATCTATTTTTTGGAATTCTGTTGCAAGATCCACCGGCAAAACAATGTCATGTGACGTCAGCCTAGCAACAAGGTTTGCTGGGGTCATCGTGTGTGCATAAGATGCTCTATCATCTCTATACGCAATGTTTGAACAAGCCCAGGGATGTTGAGTGTTTTTAATATTTATTCGTGAAACTTGTTCCCGGAGTACATAAGCACGTGCTTTGGTATTACACAATGTGTAATACAGCTGTATGTTTGTTAATACGGGTGATATCTTCACTTGTGCCTTTGTTGTTTAACGCCGCACTCAGCAATATTCCAGCTATATGACGGCGGTCTGTAAATGACCGAGTCTGGACCAGATAACCCAGTGATTGACATCATGAGCATCAATCCATGCAATTTGAATCAATGACAAGCATCTACCAAGTCAGCGAGATTGACCACCCGATCCCGTTAGTCGCCTCTTACGACAAGCATGGTCGCCTTTTACGGCAAGCATGGGTTGCTGAAGACCAATTCTACCCCGGATCTTCACGGTCTCACGCGTAAGTAAGAAAGTGGTGCTAATGTATCTCCAACTGTGACAAAGTAGACACAATGTAAGGACAACAACTTCTTTAATACTGTAAAGACCTAGTTTCGGTATAGATCCTTATACCGTTGTCAACCAGGGGAAGACAGTCTTGCTTGACAACATTATAAGGATTTATACCGAAACGTTGTCATCCGTCAACTTCTACTGCCTATCAAACAATTCATCCAACTGTGACGTCACATTTACTGTGTCACGCTGGACCTTGTGACGTCATACTAGTTGCGCTTACTGAAATAATTTAGCAAGTGAATCTTGTCGTTCTGTTTTGATTTCAATCATTCGTGACCAACTCGTGTTATTCCGGGACAAGCCGAATAGCGACTCGTGCCCATCTCATGGCCATTTTTGCAACCGGGTTCCGTCTTAGCGCAAACGGGCATACCTAAAACAATTGTCAACTCGTTGCGTAATGGTTCACATATATTTCCCCATATTTCAGATGCAATTTAAAGCACATCGGGACATGCGGAATTATACAGTATCATTGAACACATTTAACTGTGTCTTGGGTATATTTTTAGATGCAAGACATATGTAAAATCAAAAATTATTTCTGAGGGATTCTTTGACGAAGAACTTGAAATCTTACGCGCATTCTGATTGGTTTGTCGTATTTTCGCACATAACATTCATCGATGGGGGGCGAGTCTTCTTGCAGGTTACGGAAAGGGGCGAGTGGTGACGAATGTGATTTCAATTTCAAATACCCATGACCATGGTAACTCCCAGTGCAGTATTTAGCAACTGAACAAAGACTTAACAAAAATCCTACAGACATATTGTGTAATGAATAATTAAATGTTTACACACCATTCACAAAAGCTGTTTATTTGTTTCAGCCAAGGTGTGAGTTTGAATAATTTTGCGAGTTGTATTTGCAGTCAGCTGGGTCTTTGGCGAGTAGAAGATATTGACCTTTGACCATATCTAACCTCAACTGAACCTCGTCTAGTATCACTTTAATTTTCTTGAGGGTGGCACTGACTATTTGCCCGTGAGGTAGCTGTACTAAACTCAAGTGCATCGGCAACAATGCAGTTTACCGGGCGCAGCCCGAGCTCTACCATCCGCTCAATTACCGCGCTATAGTGCCACCGCTGTCTCGTTATACCGTTACCGTGCCTCACGCTCTGGTGACTCTCGCTTCACGATCCAACACCCGTTTTCGGTCTTAGGGAAACTTACACATCTTTACAATCAAACACCCGTTCTCGGTCTTAGGGAAACTAACACATCTTTACGATCAAACACCCGTTTTTCGGTCTTAGGGAAACTTACACGTCTTTACGATCCAACACCCGTTTTCGGTCTTAGGGAAACTTACACGTCTTTACGATCCAAAACCCCTTTTCGGTCATTAGGGTCAGCTGGCTTTGGGCAAGGGTTAGCCATAAATTCTTACCCTTTCAAGCGTTAATCCAGTTAATCCCATTGGTCGGTCATGTTGACATAAACAATTGCGGGTGTGGTTTCAAGAAAAGTTGAATGGGAGAGCGGGCAGTGACGGGCAGTGCATCAAATCACATGAGTACGTTGACTAAAAACATGAAAAGATTTGCACGATATGTTGACGCCGAGGTGAACATGCTTTTCACACAGTGCAATCGGCCGAAATCTGCAGAGCAGTTTACAAACCGGATGTCGATTTCGTCACATGAATTTGAGTGGACTATGCATGGACTCGTTAGTCCCGCCAAAATGTAACTCCATAATACCAGCCTAGTTCGGCAAGGGTGGAAACTGGACTTTTGTAATAAGTTAGTTACTCCCTTGTCTCGGGAAGATGGAATTGGCCGACGTGTTGGAATTGACCTGTTGGAAGACAATTTAGGCAGTGATTCCTTGATTCAACCAATGCCACCTCAGCTAGAGCCAAAAGGAGGGGCCAGATAAAATTGTCTTTGAAAATATATTCTTTAGCGTATGCAGAACAAACACTATTTATAAGATGATTCATTTAATCATTTAATGACATATATCAACGGATGATATAAATATAATATGTATTATTTTACAAAATAATGAATTATATATATATAAATCATTGTTTCATTCACAATGTGAACACACAAAAATCTCTTCCACACCTTCATAACATTATCCACAGAACACAGAAGTATTTCCCGAAAATATCAGTCTCATTAAAATCAGATTTTAGTTCTCGCTATCGCTAAACAAAGATCTTTCTTTAACGGCAACGAGAACTTAGATTGATTTTATGACATTGAAAAAATATTTGATTTTGCGGCAGCGTGAACTTAGATCTGATTTTAATGACATTGAAAAAATATTTCCTTGAAAGACTTTTCACACACACACACACACACACACACACACACACACACACACACACTGCTAAAACTATTAACACACAGTATGATTAATGCTGTGAAGGCACCTGATTGATTGAGTACCCAGAAGATTGTGATTTCTCATTATTTCAATATCAAAATTTGACAAAGCTGCAATTTTCACTAGATTCAGTCAATGAGGGTCGAAGTGGAACCGTGCCAAAATATCATATACGAAATGATTCCATAAATACTTTTGTTTGTTTGTTTGTTGTTTAACACCGCACTCAGTAATATTCCAGCTATATGACGGTGGTCTGTAAATAATCGAGTCTGGACCAGACAATCCAGTGATTGAAATCATGAGCATCAATCCATGCAATTGGGATCGATGACATGCATTAACCAAGTCAGCGAGCCTGACCACCTGATCCCGTAAGTCGCCTCTTACGACAAGCATAGTCGCCTTTTACGGCAAGCATGGGTTACTGAAGACCTATTCTACCCAGGAATCTTCACGGGTCAAATACTTTTGACCTAAATGACAATTTCAGTATGGTCACAACATGTACATCATCTAAATTCTCCGTATTTTACATAACACAATTTTACATTGCACATTTAAGTAGGTACGATAATGCAGCCATTGTTTCAGAAAATTATCAAATCCCCCCCCCCCGAGCCGGAAGGTCAAGGTAAACAAGAAGGAGAAAGCACCAATAATCAAAACTAGATTACACCTTAAATAATATCACTACCATTGAGTCAGATTTAACCTGGAGACTATTTCCTAATCATGATAATGTAGCGGCCATAAAATTTCCGAGTTCCGTGATGGGATTCGAACCACGGACCTTCTGATCAGAGGTCGGACGCCTTGTCCACATGACCAAAGAGGTTAACCCTGTCAGCAAGTTGACAAGGTAAGGATGTCATCTGTGGGATGACTCCATCCCCTGCTACAATAATGACACTATTAAACATTCGGTATTCTCCGAAATAAGCGCTCCAGTCACATAGAATATTAACATAGGGATTTATTAAAGTCATAAACAAGATCAAGGTCATGTCAATGAAACTATAATATTTCTTATAATAGTTACTAGGCAATCATATACACCTTTTCTGAAAAAGAAATCTGCATTATAAACAAGAAAATGTGGACTGTCACAAAGTTTCAGTCTTTGTTGGGGGCACTTATAAAGATTACTTGCAGAGGTTGTTTGGGGGGCATTTATTTGAGTAGTGAGTGACTGAGTGAGTTTGGTTTTACGCCGCTTTTAGCAATATTCCAGCAATATCACGGCGGGGAACACCAGAAATGGGCTTCACACATTGTACCCATGTCGGGAATCGAACCTGGGTCTTCGGCGTGACGAGCTAACGCTTTAACCACTAGGCTACCTGACCGCCCCTTTATTGGAGTAGGGCATTTGACATGGTAAATAATAGTCAGCCATAAAGGCCCTGAAACAAATATATCCAATTAGCCCATGCAAGTCTATAATGTTTGGCAAGTCTAGATTACTGCAGTATCTGAAAATGAAGAAAGTCTCAGTATAGATATATTTTATAACTATTATTTAACAACTTTTTATGGTAAATATATTCATTTTAGAAAGTTTCAGTAGACTGACATTCAGTTGCTGATTAAAGACATATTTTTTCTCTGAGCAAAAAAATATAACCAATTTTGCAACACATTTCTTTCAGCATTTTTTACTATTTACAGCAGGGGAACATGCCAAAGATTTGCTCAAAAGTGAGCAGGCTTTTTTTCTTTGAACACAGCAGTAGGGCATTCCACCGCATGTACATGTTGCCATTACATGTTTTATTTCCTGAGAAATAAACTTTCCTGTTTTAGATTTCATGGAAATTAGATCAACAGTTGAAATTACGTTTTTGAAGATGGCAAATGATAGTTTCAGCCAACTACATCATGGAATTCTAAATCTACAGTCTTGACGTTTTGGTTTGCCGATTAGCTCTTACAGTTCAAAGGCAGGACTAAGCACAAAGATTTCAACTGTAACAATTGATCAAACCATCACAACATTTCAACATCATTCATGACCACCTGCCAAGTATACAACGTCTTCTGAAACATTGATTGGAAAATATTTGTGTACTTTAGGATTGCTGAAGCAAGCAAGAATATGTTCCATACATAATCAATAATTGTTGATCATCGATTGCATATCCATTATCAGTCATAAAAGGGTAACGCTATTTTTCAGGGCATTATCATTTGCAGAAGCCTGAGGTCTTCCATTAACGGCCCGACGAAGGAGGGCAGTTGTAAAGACAGAGGGCTTCTGCAAATGATAAAGACCTGAAAAATAGTGTTACCGTTATTATAGCTAAAATGGATGGAATTTGTTATCAAATAAAAAGGAAACATTTACTGCGATCAACACGAATGTAACTGACCCACTTTTACAAATATGGAAACGTCATAGAACAAACCAGATGACGTCACTATTGAACGTGACGTCACCTATCCCTATCCTGTGACGTCACCTAACAACGGGCGTGATAATGGCCCGTCGTCAAGCAATATGAGGACATTATCAAGTTACAGTGGCCCGCTCATTTCTGATAACATACGGGCGTTTTAATGATAATTCTATCCGTTTTAGCTATAATTTCTGATAACATACGGGCGTTTTAATGATAATTCTATCCGTTTTAGCTATAATTTCTGATAACATACGGGCGGTTTAATGATAATTCTATCCGTTTTAGCTATAATTTCTGATAACATACGGGCGTTTTAATGATAATTCTATCCGTTTTAGCTATAATTTCTGATAACATACGGGCGTTTTAATGATAATTCTATCCGTTTTAGCTATAATTTCTGATAACATACGGGCGGTTTAATGATAATTCTATCCGTTTTAGCTATAATTTCTGATAACATGCGGGCGTTTTAATGATAATTCTATCCGTTTTAGCTATAATTTCTGATAACATACGGGCGGTTTAATGATAATTCTATCCGTTTTAGCTATAATTTCTGATAACATGCGGGCGTTTTAATGATAATTCTATCCGTTTTAGCTATAATACATTTTAACCAATTCCCAACAACACTACATCTGTCTTATTCTTGTTACATGAATCATCACAGAATTTAGAACAAATGCATAGATTAGTTAGTGCTGTTTATTGCAATATCTTGGAATGTTGGAGTTTTACTTGTTTGTTTGTTGTTTGACGCCGCACTCAGCAATATCCCAGCTATATGACGGCATCTGTAAATAATTGAGTCTGGACCAGACAGTTCAGTGATTGGCATCAAGAGTATCGATCCATGCTTTTGGTATATGATGACATGCATCAACCAAGTCAGCGAGTCTGACCACCCGATCCCATTAGTTGCCTCTTACGACAAGCATAGTTGCCTTTTACGGCAAGCATGGGTTGCTGAAGACCTATTCTACCCTGGATCTTCACCGGGAGACAAGCATGGGTTCCTTAAGACCTATTCTACCCCAGATCTTCAGGAATGTTGGAAATATTCCATGGAATATGTCAGTACAATCTACACATTTCAGTATTCTCAGGTTCCAAAATCTAAGGTACAAGCTGGTCAAGTCTTGGTGTCAAGCGTTGGTCAGTGACGTGTGACCATTTGACGTCCCTTGTCAATGATGTTATTCTTGAGTGCCTTGGCCCGCTGGTGCCGGAAGCACTGTGTGATGTACGGCAACATGAATGTAAAACTGCCATCTGCTGGCAACAGGCTGAGGAAGTCTTCAGGGGGAAGTAACTCTGATAAATCCTTCAGGATGCCTGAAATTGACAAATCCTACCATAAAGAAATACATATGTCCTCGACTTAAAAAGATAATTTCCTTAAGAAAGGATAAGACCACAAATATCCCAGGGCCCCTTTGTTGTTGCTATGGAAACCAGAAAAATAAATGTTTATAAAATCCTAAACTATCAAAAGGCATCAGTTCACCACTAGACCTATCTATGTGCCAAGTTTGCTTAAGAAATATTTTACGGTTTCCAAGATCTTCTCCGGAAACAAGCACTTGAATTTAGTCAAAGTTGTTGCTATGGAAACAACAAATTAATTTTTCAAACATCCAAAACTATCAAAAGGCAACAGTTCAACACTAGACCTATCAATGTACCAAGTTTGGTTAAGAAATATTGTAGTCTTAAAGAGATGCTCCGGAAACAACATCTTGCACAGACGAATTTGCAGACCGTTCTGAACAAGACTTCAATCTAAATTCAAATGTTTGTCTCATACGAACGAGTCCTTGATATATTGAAAGTAAAGGAGTGTACAACAAATCAGAAGGTTGTCATAAATAAGGGAGTGAGTTGAGTTTAACGCCGCTTTTAACAGTATTCCAGTTATATTGCGGCGTGTCAGCTTAATGTGGGAGGAAAGCCAGAAGTGATGCAGGTCTCAGACGTTTACCACTTTGGTGAAACCCACGAGCACGGGTATGGTGCTGACAAACCTAGAAACATAATCGGGGGGCACCTGGAGTCAAACCCACAATCATAGGTTCCTGGCGTGCCCAAGGGACTCAACTCTGCACAGTGAATCATGGTGTCTTAGACGACTGGGCCACCCGTGCCCCTTGTCATAAATGAAGTTTTAGCTGAGCAAGATTTGAGAAGGGTGGAAAATCCTTAAACTACCAGGATGTATTTGCGACGTGTTGAGTCAAATACCAGTGACATCAAAACTGCTATTACCAATCATGAAAGAACTGTATAATTTGATTGGATTGCTATTTTTAGTATGTGTCATTTTAACGGGTCTCAAACAAAGTTCCAGGGAAAGATGTCATAATAGAACAAATTTATAATACACTGGATAATCGAGGATAGTGTTTGACCCCTGACCTCTGTATGCTTGGATGTACACCTCCTCTCCCGATGTCGACGAAGGCAGCTCCTTCATCACCGCTTCCAAACACCGCATCCCATACTGCCACTGACACAGCAAACAAAACACTTTAGTATGTAATAACACTGCATCCCATACTGCCACTGACACAACAAACAAAACACTTTAGTATGTAATAACACCGCATCCCATACTGCCACTGACACAGCAAACAAAACACTTTTGTATGTAATAACACTGCGTCCCATACTGCCACAACACAACACTTTAGTATGTAATAACACCGCATACCATACTGCCACTGACACAACACAACACTTTAGTATGTCATAACACCGCATCCCATACTGCCACTGACACAACACAACACTTTAGTATGTAATAACACCGCATCCCATACTGCCACTGACACAACAAACACAACACTTTAGTATGTAATAACACCGCATCCCATACTGCCACTGACACAACAAACACAACACTTTAGTATGTCATAACACCACATCCCATACTGCCACTGACACAGCAAACACAACACTTTAGTATGTCATAACACCACATCCCATACTGCCACTAACACAACACTTTAGTATGGCATAACACCACACCCCATACTGACACAACACAACACTTTTGTATGTAATAACACCGCATCCCATACTGCCACTGACACAACAAACACAACACTTTAGTATGTAATAACACCACATCCCAAGCTGACACAACTAACAGAACACTTTAGTATATAATAACACCGCATCCCATACTGCCACTGACACAACAAACACAACACTTTAGTATGTAATAACACCACATCCCATACTGCCACTGACACAACACAACACTTTAGTATGTAATAACACCGCATCCCATACTGCCACTGACACAACAAACAAAACACTTTAGTATGTCATAACACCACATCCCATACTGCCACTGACACAACACAACACTTTAGTATGTAATAACACCGCATCCCATACTGCCACTGACACAACAAACACAACACTTTAGTATGTAATAACACCACATCCCATACTGCCACTGACACAACACAACACTTTAGTATGTAATAACACCGCATCCCATACTGCCACTGACACAACACAACACTTTAGTATGTAATAACACCACATCCCATACTGCCACTGACACAGCAAACACAACACTTTAGTATGTCATAACACCACATCCCATACTGCCACTAACACAACACTTTAGTATGGCATAACACCACACCCCATACTGACACAACACAACACTTTTGTATGTAATAACACCGCATCCCATACTGCCACTGACACAACAAACACAACACTTTAGTATGTAATAACACCACATCCCAAGCTGACACAACTAACAGAACACTTTAGTATATAATAACACCGCATCCCATACTGCCACTGACACAACAAACACAACACTTTAGTATGTAATAACACCACATCCCATACTGCCACTGACACAACTAACAGAACACTTTAGTATGGCATAACACCACATCCCATACTGCCACTGACGCAACAAACACAACACTTTAGTATGTAATAACACCACATCCCATACTGCCACTGACACAACTAACAGAACACTTTAGTATGGCATAACACCACATCCCATACTGCCACTGACACAACAAACACAACACTTTAGTATGTAATAACACCACATCCCATACTGCCACTGACACAACTAACAGAACACTTTAGTATGGCATAACACCACATCCCATACTGCCACTGACACAACAAACACAACACTTTAGAATGTAATAACAAGCATTAATTATATGTAGTTCTGTAAAATATATATTGGCTAGTTGTGTTCAGATTTACACTTGTGGACCATCACATGGTTCTGAGCTGTTTGCGTCCACACTCAACTGATAAATGGTTGCCTGAAGCTACAGAATCTGCCCTGGTTATGATTGTATGGAGAAAGGTTGTTTGTTTGTTGTTTGACACTGCAGTCAGTGATATTCCACCCACATCTCTGAGGCGTGTAAATAATCAAGTCTGAACCAAAGTGGTGATTGATTTGATTGTTTGTTTGTTTGTTTGTTTGTTTGTTTGTTTGTTGTTTAATGCTGCCCTCAGCAATATTCCAGCTATATTACGGTGGTCTGTAAATAATAGAGTCCGGACCAGACAATCCAGTGATTGACATTATGATGTCCACGCAAATGGGATACGATGACATGCATCAACCAAGTCAGTGAGCCTGACTACCCGATCTCGTTAGCTGCCTCTTACAACAAGCATGGTTGCTGAAGATCTATTCTCTACCCTGATCTTCATGGGTCAGTGATTGATATGAGAAAGTCGTTGGGGAACGATGATAACCAAGTCACTTGGCCTGGCCAATCGATCTATTTCAGTCGAGTCTGGGGACAAATCCTAACCTGGAACTAAACTAAAATCATTACAAGCCTTCTTCTTGAGTCTCTCAGATCATAATGCTCACCTTCTCTTGGTCCAGGCCATACGTGCAGACCATGAACTTGGGCACCACTCCAGGGTATCGGTCAATGAGGAACTCTGTCGCCTGCTTCCAGTCGAGCAGACGGACACACAGCAGCCATATTGAATCCCAGCCAGTAAGGTCAGCCTCGTTCTGGATCTGGTGTGTGACACTTCGACACAGATCCTCCGTCAGTTCCTCGCTACATAGGAGCGACTGGCAACAGTGAGTGACTGAGTGAGTGACTGAGTGAGTAGTTGAGACAACACTGTGTGAGTCAATCGTACGTTAGTCAAAAATGAGTGAGCCAATCAAGACTGGAATGGACCCGAGGACCCAACCCGAGGTGGTGTGACTGAACCCGAGGACCCAACCCCTGGGTTGGTGTGGCTGGACCCGAGGACCCAACCTGAGGTGGTGTGGCTTGACCCGAGGTGGTGTGGCTGGACCCCAGGACCCAACCCGAGGTGGTGTGGCTGGACCCGAGGTGGTGTGGCTGGACCCGAGGACCCAACCCGAGGTGGTGTGGCTTGACCCAAGGTGGTGTGGCTGGACCCGAGGACCCAACCTGAGGTGGTGTGGCTGGACCCGAGGTGGTGTGGCTGGACCCGAGGACCCAACCCCTGAGTTGGTGTGGCTGGACCCGAGGACCCAACCCGAGGTGGTGTGGCTTGACCCGAGGTGGTGTGGCTGGACCCCAGGACCCAACCCGAGGTGGTGTGGCTGGACCCGAGGTGGTGTGGCTGGACCCGAGGACCCAACCCGAGGTGGTGTGGCTTGACCCAAGGTGGTGTGGCTGGACCCGAGGACCCAACCTGAGGTGGTGTGGCTGGACCCGAGGTGGTGTGGCTGGACCCGAGGACCCAACCCCTGAGTTGGTGTGGCTGGACCCGAGGACCCAACCCGAGGTGGTGTGGCTTGACCCGAGGACCCAACCCGAGGTGGTGTGACTGGACCCGAGGACCCAACCCGAGGTGGTGTGGCTTGACACGAGGTGGTGTGGCTAGACCCGAGGACCCAAACCGAGGTGGTGTGGCTGGACCCGAGGACCCAACCCGTGGTGGTGTGGCTGGACCCGAGGACCCAACCCCTGAGTTGGTGTGGCTGGACCCGAGGACCCAACCCGAGGTGGTGTGGCTGGACCCGAGGTGGTGTGGCTGGACCCGAGGACCCAACCCCTGACAGAGGACAGAATTACTCGTGAAGAGTAAATAATTGTTACACTGACAATCACTTTAAAGTTTATGTAGCCTTAAAACTGTCCTCTTTTAGATTACAGTAGCCTGCGAACGTGAAATGTTGCTACCAGACGCCATCTTGTTTTCTAGATGATGAAATACAATACTTATCTTGTGATGAGTCAATATTTGAGGTCAATGTCAGTCATGTGATTTGGGGGTGTACATAGAAATGTATTGTTTCATCACATGGTACAGATTAACCAATGGAATTGCAAGATTCTTATAAAGGTACAACAAAAATTGTTATGGTCTTCACAGTCAAAATCTAAGTCATTTGAAACAATTAAGAGATAAACATACTGTGTTTTGAATTTACCACTAGCTGGGTTACCGTGGTTACCTGTATATGTAACCACTCCAAATCAAATTTGGAACTCACAGCTGCTTCCATCTGAGGTGGTTATTGTGATTTGAACCCTCTGATTGACAAATCAGAATTCAATATTTACCAAGTGAAAGGTAAAATTAGGAGATAAACATACTGTGTTTTGAATTTACCACTAGCTGGGTTACCGTGGTTACCTGTATATGTAACCACTCCAAATCAAATTTGGAACTCACAGCTGCTTCCATCTGAGGTGGTTATTGTGATTTGAACCCTCTGATTGACAAATCAGAATTCAATATTTACCAAGTGAAAGGTAAAATTAGGAGATAAACATACTGTGTTTTGAATTTACCACTAGCTGGGTTACCGTGGTTACCTGTATATGTAACCACTCCAAATCAAATTTGGAACTCACAGCTGCTTCCATCTGAGGTGGTTATTGTGATTTGAACCCTCTGATTGACAAATCAGAATTCAATATTTACCAAGTGAAAGGTAAAATTAGGAGATAAACATACTGTGTTTTGAATTTACCACTAGCTGGGTTACCGTGGTTACCTGTATATGTAACCACTCCAAATCAAATTTGGAACTCACAGCTGCTTCCATCTGAGGTGGTTATTGTGATTTGAACCCTCTGATTGACAAATCAGAATTCAATATTTACCAAGTGAAAGGAAAAATTAGGAGATAAACATACTGTGTTCTGAATTTACCACTAGCTGGGTTACCGTGGTTACCTGTATATGTAACCACTCCAAATCAAATTTGGAACTCACAGCTGCTTCCATCTGAGGTGGATATTGTGATTTGAACCCTCTGATTGACAAATCAGAATTTAATATTTACCAAGTGAAAGGTAAAATTAGGAGATAAACATACTGTGTTTTGAATTTACCACTAGCTGGGTTACCGTGGTTACCTGTATATGTAACCACTCCAAATCAAATTTGGAACTCACAGCTGCTTCCATCTGAGGTGGTTATTGTGATTTGAACCCTCTGATTGACAAATCAGAATTCAATATTTACCAAGTGAAAGGTAAAATTAGGAGATAAACATATTGTGTTTTCTGATTTCAAGGTAGAATGAATTTGCCTCAGACTTCACCACACCTGTAATTTGAGTAAATCCTCGTTGCAGAAACAACAGGGGCATTTATCGTCCAAGGAGTCGGCCTTGTTCACCACCTTGACCGGGATGGACACTGACGTTGAACGCTGCATGCCGCCACTGCCACTGGGGATGGTGATGTGCTGACAAGGCCGACTGATAGACTTAGGTCCACTGAACGGAGGAAGGTAGTCAAGCCACGAGAACCTCCCAGTGAAGTGACCTCCGCTAGGCTGCAACAGGAAATAGAGATAATAGCTGAGCATATTCGAAAATCTCCTATATAAGCAGGGTATGAAACTCCCAAAAATTTCAGCCAGACCACAGGACTGGCTAGCTGAAATACTTGCCAGCCCTGACCAAAACCTGCCTGCCCATATGTTTCTCAGGATAAGCTAACAGGGTTTCTTTTTGGTTACATTTTAACATTCATCTTTACATGTGAATTAATGCTTATCATCAGGAAATATTTAGAATATTTTCACATATGAAATATAACCCGACCGTCGGGCAGGGGGATTTGAAAATCTGGCAGCCCGAGTTGAAATCAACCCGTCTCAGACGGTCGGGCAGGCAGGTATTTCGAACACTGATATAAGGTAAAAAAGTGTATGGTACTATATGGAAACTAGGGCTGGGACGAGCCTGAATTTACTACCCGGATACCCACCCCTTATTACCCGCCCCTACCCGGCTACCCACTGTAGGTCTCAAGAGATAGGTACAAAATATTTGATTGGGCATTTTTTTACCATAGCACTGGCAAAACGTATTTAGATACATGTATAAAACAATCTGGTCATGCGTACACTGAAGTTGACTCAAGTAAAATCTTTATTCAACGATGTGAAAAGTCAGAAGAAATGGGTGCATTGTCAGAAAGAAATGCGAACATTTGTGACTTGTAGTGTAACCATAGAGTTTTAGATATTTTTTGTCATTTAACAATATATCACATGACCAACCACGGGTCTGGGTAGTCCTGTGGGTACCCGGGTCCTACTCAGTACCCACCCGACCCAGGCACCCGAGTTACCCGTCCCAGCCCTAATGGAAACCAGCGTGTAATAATCTCTTCGTCATATGTCATTCTTAAAATAGGCCTTAAAAGTAGGTGCCTTATTGTTATTTATTTATCTGTTTGCTGGGGGAATCTCAGTGTAATGACGATGCGTCACGTTGACGTGTACTGACCATCCTGAACTGGTGAGGAAGGAGAAGTTGTCGTGAGGAGGGTAGTATCTTGCTGATGGTACGCTTGATGTACATCTCACTCAGCATGCTCTGTAACAAGTGGAACCATTCAGTTAGAGGAGAGAACTAAGAGAGCAATCATTTGTCTTCAGCAGTCACTTCTCTTGTTTTATAGTACAAGAACTGTGAGGGTTAACACATTGTTTACTTCCTGGTTTCAGATCATGTGGGCAGGTTATCTATCTGTTCCTACTTTAAACAGTGACCCATCCAGGTATGAGACATCTTCCTGAGCCAAGGGAGTTAACTGACTTTAAAAGTCCAGTTTCCACCCTTGCCTAACTAGGCTGGAATTACTGGGCTCGATCGTAGCGCCACCAGTTGCTATTACCAGTTATGTCCCTTCTAAGCTTCTCCTATGGACCAATCAGATTCCACCTCTCGTATCACTTGCATTTGCTTTAAACAAAATGGCGTTCACATGAAAATCAACTTAGGTGTGTAAATAAAGTATGTAAATTGTGTAAGGCACACACATTCGTCAGTCTGTTTATGAAATTCAACACAAAAGAGGTTGTTTTCCAATCAAAGTTGAATGAGAAGAGAGTTACTTCGCATGATTTTCGAGTGAAGCAACATGTGTTTGATTTAATTTGTACACAAAGTTTTGACTCCTTGAAACCAAAAGAAAACAGCATCCGCTCAACTCTGTATATACACATAAAAGTTGGCAACTGTTGACAATTTGTTTGGTGTTGGCAAAAGAACAGATATCAATTAGATCATTCTGTTATGTTAACATAAACGTTCACATTGCAACATATAAACATGGTGCAAATTTACATTTGCAAATTTGCTACTGGTGTAAATATACACACGTGAGTAAACGCGTTCACATGACAAGTATACTCACATATGTATTTCTACACACATATGCACATATACACACACATGTATAGAGGCGCATGTGAACGTGTGGTGTTCATGTGTGTTTACACATTTTAAAGTATAATTTGTATTTTGACAAAAGATAGATTTGTGACAACTTAATATCTCACCACAGCATCTTCAAATATGTACTTTCTCTTCCAATCTAAAAACAGGAGAAATAGAAATTATAGCCACGAGTGTTTCCATATCCTAGATATACCCATATTAGGCTTAAAAAAAGATAAGAATCGGTAATCAGGCAAGGACTTTTGAAAATATAGTACGGGCAGGAGGTAGATTTTTTCTTGTTCAAACTAGTTTGTAACCACTTGTATACTATCAACCTAGGAAAGGACCTGCCTACATAAACAAGCATACAAACTCCTATTGTCGCCATGACAACAAGCGTATAGTTGACAAAGTCATCTATATCCCCCGCCCATTTCAACACGTTTTTGTCCCAAACCAGGTAACTGACCCAACATTTCTCTAAGCCCACATCAAAATAGCTGCAATGGAAATTCTAAAATAAACATTTCTAAAACACCTTAATATCAAATGGCACTAGTTCAGTATGTGCTTTATATATAGACATGCAATGTGTGGCAAGGAAATATTAAACAGTTTATTTGTTATACTCCTTAAGTAAACCAATCCTATATTAAAACTTAAATCCAACTTGTTGTCATGGAAACATAAACAAAAATAAAAATGTCTAAAAGTGCTATGTATAAAAAGGCACCAGTTCAGTATGTGCCTGGTAGACATGCAAAGTTTTGTAAGAAAGTATTTAACGTTTTTTGAGTTACGCTCTGGAAACGAACACCACCCCTGTAGAACCTATGTCCAACTTATTGCCGAGGAAACGTGAAAAATAAAAATTTCTAAAATTCCTAAATAGCAAGAGGCACCAGTTCAGCATGGGGCGGGGGATAATAACCAGAGTTGTGCAGTAAAGCAGTGCATATGTTAAGGGAAGTAACTGCGTGCTATACTGGAACACATTGTTTTTTGGTATTAGGATTTAAAAAATAAAAATAAAACGGAACTAAAAACGAAACATGCTGCAGGCTTTATGATGATGCAGTGGTGCGTGAGAAACAAGACTATTATCTTTTTTAGCCTTAGGAATAGAAATTGTATTATGAGTGAGTGAGTGAATATAGTTTTATGCCGCTTTTAGCAATATTCCAGCAATATCACGGCGGGGGACACCAGAAATGGGCTTCACACATTGTACACATGTCGGGAATCGAACCCTGGTCTTTGGCATGATGAGCGAACGCTTTAACCACTAGGCTACCCGACCGCCCCTAATTTCAGTAGAAGCTATGGAAGAATCTGTTTGTGGCTGTTTATGGCTGGAATAAAACTCAGATCTCATGCATAACAAGCAGGTGCACTCACCTCAGGCTCTCTGCTTCCAGCGAAGGAAGAGAGAAGACTCACCTGTAACGAGGATCTCCAGGTATTCCCTGATGTGGGTGTTGGTGGACATATCCTTGCCTTCGTCATTCTGTGAAGAACTCATATTATTATGAATATTATTATGAATTTTTTTTGAAGTTGTAGAAGTAAAATGAATCTGTATTGCTCTCTGTATTCTCGTGACTCAATTCATAATATATATTACACAGCCTCCAACCTGTAAACCCAGTTTAAAGCTTCTTTTATTGAATACCTGGCCTGATAATCATGTTGTGTGGTATATCTGTGACTCTATTATGTTAATCAAGTTTTTAAAAAACAAATGCTATCTTATCAACTCAAACAGCTTTCATTTAGTTATTTTCAGCGTTAAGCCATTGGGACAAAAAAACATATATTATGCCTCATCCTTTAGGACTCAGATAAAATGCTACATATGTAAGAAATAAACAATGAATGGGGGTTGAAGTTTGTTTATCGTACAATAAACACTGCAGGGAGAATAAGCCATGAGGAGCGATAAACAACAACCACAAGTCATTTATTTTTTATATGAGATATCAACATTATGTACAGCCTCTTTAAGGGTGATGATGAAATGTACAAGATTTAAAAATAATTACCTGTACTTATAATACGATGACTCTAATAATGATAGAATAGAATCCAATACCTCTCAATACCTGTAGTATGTTAAGTCACAGTTTCCTTTGTACAGACTAACCTGTCAATACCAGACACCTCTACAATATCACCTACCTGGAGCATTATAAGTCATGGTAACCTTCATACACACCAACCTGTCAATACCAGACACCTTCACAATGTGACCTACCTGTAGCATTATAAGTCATGGTTATCTTCATACACACCAACCTGTCAATACCAGACACCTTCACAATGTGACCTACCTGTAGCATTATAAGTCATGGTTACCTTCCTACACACTAACCTGTCAATACCAGACACCTTCACAATGTGACCTACCTGTAGCAGTTTAAGGCTGGAGTCCAGTGTCAAAACACCTCTGTCAAACAACTCAACCAGCAGGTGAAGGAATGTGCTTGGGCGATGTTGTCGCATCAGCTGGAAATATTGAGCTTCTGTTTCACTATTGAGTGAGTGAGTGAGTGAGTTGGGTTTAACGCCGCTTTTAACAGTATTCCAGTCATATCGCGGCATGTCAGCTTAATGTGGGAGGAAAGCCCGAAGTGATGCAGGTCTCAGACGTTTACCACTTCGGTGAAACCCACGAGCACGGGTATGGTGCTGACAAACCTAGAAACATAATCGGGGCGAACCGGGATTCCAACCCACAATCATAGGTTTCTGGCGTGCCCAAGGGACGCAACTCTGCACAGATCGCGGCGCCTTAGACGACTGGGCCACCCGTGCCCCCTGTTTCACTATTGAAGACAGACAGACTTGACTAATGAATCTTAACTTCTGTATTCTATCAATGCGCTGTCTCAGTACAGTATGGCTGGGACGAGTCCAAATTTACTACCCGGGTACCTACCCCCTGTTACCCAACCCTACCCGGGTACCCGCTACAGGTCTCAAGAGATAGGTCCAAATGTCCGATTGGGAATAGTTTGACCATAGCCCTGGCAAAATGTATTTTGATACTCGTATAAACCAATCTGGTCATGCATAAACTGAAGTTTTATCTTTATGCAAACCTATGAATGCAAACATTAGTCACTTATAGTGTAACCGTAGAGTTCTAGATAGGTTTTAGACCGCCTCCGTGGTCTAGTGATAGAGCATCAGCCTTGAGAGCGGAAGGTCCGGAGTTCGATCCCCGGCTGCGTCATACCAAAAGACGTTAAAAGATGGTACTTGTTGTTACCCTGTCTGGCGCTCGCCATTAAGGGCGGAAAACAAGGACTGGTTGGCTCGGAGTCAGTATACTGTGTCTGAGTGGGGTATTCATGTTAAACTGTGGCATGGTATCTCAGTGGGCTAGCACTATAAATCAGCATCAGTCCGGACGAGTACAAGCAGCCACACACACACACACACGTACATGCACGTCGCTATATAAGTGCAATAATCTTGGACGTGACGTTGAACCCCATTTCAGCTCACTTCACCTCAGTGGGCTAGCACTATAAATAAGCATCAGTCCCGACCAGTACAAGCAGCCACACACACACACACGTGCATGCACGTCACTATATAAGTGCAATAATCTTGGGCGACGTTAAACCCCATTTCACCTCACCTAAATAATTTTTGTCATTAAACAATATATCACATGATTAACCGTGGGTCGAGGTAGTCCTGTGGGTACCCGGGTCCTACTCAGTACCCACTCAAAGGTAAGATTATGTATGCAGTCAAGTCTCATTAATCCGACACTCGTTAATCCAACACTTGTTAATCCGATAATCAGCTTTATCCGACACTAATGACGGGAACTGATTAAATCAGTGCTATTTAGACCCGTTAATCCGACATTCTCGCACTCTGGACTCCGACACACCTAATTTGCATCGAATTACCGAAATTACTCATTAATCACTCTTGGTAATCCCACACAATGATCAGCGTACTCCGTGGTCATCTACCCATGAGTACACAGCCCTGTGTTTTGATGCGAGACGAGTCGGCTAGTAGCTGCATATTACAATGGCGTAAGAGATAAACTTGACAATACACAATTAATGCTTGAAATAAACAAAGCAGGATTAATCACATGCTTAGATTACCTTAATCTTATTAAAGTCAGTTACAAGTTCTTGCTACCGCTGAAGACACAGATATGAACAAAAACAACAGAGTGACAAGTGATGACAGAGGATGAAGACTGTTACAAGTTGATGTGTTACAGTGTGTAGTTACAGTGTTACAGTGTGAAGTTACAGTGTGTAGTTTCAGTGTAGTTACAGTGTGTTTCAGTGTGTAGTTACAGTGTGTTACCGTGTGTAGTAACGTGTTACAGCATGTAGTTACAGTGTGTAGTTACAGGGTGAAGTAACAGTGTGTTACAGTGTGTAGTTACAGTGTGTAGTTTCATTTGGTAGTTACAGTGTGTAGTTACAGTGTGTTACCGTGAGTAGTAACATGTGTAACAGTGTGTAGTTACAGTGTGTAACAGTGTGTAGTTACAGTGTGTAACAGTGTGTAGTTACAGTGTATAGTTACAGTGTGTAGTTACAGTGTGTAACAGTGCATAGTTACAGTGTGTAGTTACAGTGTTTCACTGTGTAGTTACAGTGTTAGTGTGTAGTTACAGTGTGTAGTTACAGTGTTTCAGTGTATAGTAACAGTGTTACAGTGTGTAGTTACAGTGTGTAGTTACAGTGTTACAGTGTGTAGTTACAGTGTGTAGTTACAGTGTTACAGTGTGTAGTTAGTGTGTAGTGAGTGTTACAGTGTGTAATTACAGTGTGTTTTAGTGAATAGTTACAGTGTGTAGTTACAGTGTATTACAGTGTGTAGTTACAGTGTTACAGTGTGTAGTTAGTGTGTAGTGAGTGTTACAGTGTGTAATTACAGTGTGTTTTAGTGTATAGTTACAGTGTGTAGTTACAGTGTATTACAGTGTGTAGTTACAGTGTTACAGTGTGTAGTTACAGTGTGTAGTTACAGTGTGTAGTTACAGTGTATTACAGTGTGTAGTTACAGTGTGTAGTTACAGTGTGTAGTTACAGTGTGTTTTAGTGTATAGTTACAGTGTGTAGTTACAGTGTGTAGTTAGTGTGTAGTGAGTGTTACAGTGTGTAATTACAGTGTGTTTTAGTGTGTAGTTACAGTGTGTAGTTACAGTGTATTACAGTGTGTAGTTACAGTGTTACAGTGTGTAGTTACAGTGTGTAGTTACAGTGTATTACAGTGTGTAGTTACAGTGTTACAGTGTAGTTACAGTGTGTAGTTACAGTGTATTACAGTGTGTAGTAACAGTGTGTAGTAACTGTGTAGTTACAGTGTGTAGTAATAGTATATTACAGTGTGTAGTTACAGTGTGTAGTAACAGTGTGTAGTTACAGTGTGTAGTAACAGTGTGTAGTTACAGTGTGTAGTAACAGTGTGTAGTTACAGTATATTACAGTGTGTAGTAACAGTGTGTAGTAACAGTGTGTAGTTACAGTGTGTAGTTACAGTGTGTAGTTAGTGTGTAACAGTGTGTAGTAACTGTGTAGTTACAGTGTGTAGTAATAGTATATTACAGTGTGTAGTTACAGTGTGTAGTAACAGTGTGTAGTTACAGTGTGTAGTAACAGTGTGTACTAACAGTGTGTAGTTACAGTGTGTAGTTACAGTGTGTACTAACAGTGTGTAGTTACAGTGTGTAGTTACAGTGTGTGATTGTTGCCGTCCTGATACCATTAACAACAAGGAAGCACAGAAGCCATGTTGGCCAACATTTGCACAAACCTGAGCAAGGGGAGTGAACTCTGTAAAGTCCTTGTGAACCAGGCTTGGGTGTACCCCACATATGAGAATCAAGCTTCGCTGAAAAAAAACAGAAAGTGAAATTTCATCTCTTGTTTTCAAATGATTCAAAGATTGAAATTGCCAGTTTTATACATAATGATACATATACTACATTTAAGTCAAATTAATAACTAACAACCCATATAGTAATAATTGATCACAAATCATATATTGTGATCTCTGGCTTGCAAAGAGAGCAAAGCCATTTCAGGAGTAAATACATAAATATGGAACATTCTGTGTTTGTTTGTTTTGTTTGTTTAATGCCACACTCAGCAATATTCCAGCTTTATGATGGCGGTCTGTAAATAATCAAGTCTGGACCAGACAATCCAGGGATTGACATCATGAGCAATTGGGATACGATGACATGCTTCAACCAAGTCAGAAAGCCTGACCACCCAATATTGTTAGTCGCCTCCTATGACAAGCATAAAATTCTGTGCTGTAAAAAGTACTAGCATGTATTTTGTTCACAAAAATGACCATCCCAAAAACGTCATGCAAAACTACATAAAACATTTATTCAGCTTCACAAATTATTTATTTCCCCCAACCCAAAATGGTTAAAAAAATCAGTAAACCATAAAATAAAAGAATCTGGTCTTGTTGTATCAATGTTGGCTGATTCAGAAACTGTGGGAAAGACAATGGGTGTGTAGCTCACCTCCGGGATTGCCAGGAGAGCGGTACTGGCCGTCTCCGGGTCCACCAGACTCAGGTTCAGTTTCACAACGGCCAGGAGGTCAAAGTCACTGTCAACAGTTGGTCAGAACATTTGTTTGTTTGTTGATTTGTTGTTTAACGCCGCACTCAGCAATATTCCAGCTATACGGCAGCAGTCTGTAAATAATTGAGTCTGCACAAGACAATCCAGTGATTGATATCAGCATCAATCCACACGATTGGGATCGAATACATGCATCAACCAAAACCACCCGATCCTGTTGGTATCCTCTTACAAGCATACTGGCCTTTTACGGCAAGTATGGGAGGCTGAAGATCTATGCAACTCCGGATCTTTACGGGTAACGTAATAACATTCTGATGTAACATTGCTATAAACAATGAAACACTAATGTGCTGCTAAAGGTTCTACTACACCAAATCAGAACCAGTTTGGACAGTGCGGTTTTCATAGGGAGCCTTCAGTGCAGATCGAGAGATATCTGCAGGCTGTGATTGGAGGATATTCTGTAAGATTTTTATGTCTTTCAAATGTACATCCATCCAGTTATTAAAACTGACCATGCTTTTCTTTATTTAGTACTGTCTTTTTCAACATGATGACTTATGCTGAATGTGAGCACAGCTATTTTCAAGTAGGTGACATTTGGTGCGAAACTGGGGGTGGTGTGTTTAGCTTCCTGTACTCGGGAAAGGAGCTGGCTAAGCTAGTCATTTTTTATTTTTTTATTGCTGCTCTAAGGCCAAACTGTGCACACATGTACAGGTAATAGCTCTTGAATGCTTAGTTATTTTTAAAAAAAATATAACGTTACTATAGAAGTCTATGGGAAAACATTTGGTTGTGTGTAACCTACATGGGACTAGAGTTAGACAGAGTCATCAAGGATTCATCAAGAACCAGATAGGACCAGATAGGACTACCTGACCACAGATTTTGTTCGGTACAGGGTATTCATGGTCAAGTACTGTATTGATGTACTTGACTTTTCTGGATTTCGAGTTATTTTGCAATTCATCGTTCTCATTTGGAGTCAAACGGACTGTAGAATGTCTTGTCTGTTATTACAGCAGTAATACAAAAGATTCACCTTGCATTCTCTTCTCGTTGTCTGTTGTGCTCCATCCATTTCTTCAATAAATCCATCGCAGTTTCTGTTGAAAGATATGTTCTTGTTATGAATTCCCACTTACTGGTACCCTTTAAACAGATACCAACCTGTGCACCCCTTGCACTTCTGGGCTGAGAAAGCATGGTCTGAAATCTAAAAAATGGTACTCTGGGCATGGTGGATTCAGTCGTACTATGCCACATAATCGACTTTTTGTTTATTTTAGCTGAGTCAAAAACTCCGGACATTTTATCGTTTCTCTTCCTTGTCTGCAACTCATGTTAGAGAAAATAAGATGTGAGTTATCTCCCTTGACCAGGTTCTCAAGTCTTTAACATAGTAAGTCGGAGTCCATCTAAACCGACTTGGTACTTGAGTACTCACGTACCTGTCAGAGCCCCAACTTTCTGTTTTCCCTGTCTCACCACTGTCCTGTCAGATACGAATAATACCAGCATGCCAATAAGATCAATACCAGAGGCTACGAGTTGTTATTCCCCCATACACTTCCGGGTACCCATCGGTACAACCACTGTCCTGTCAGATACGAATAATACCAGCATACCAATAAGATCAATACCAGAGGCTACAAGTTGTTATTCCCCCCATACTTCCGGGTACCCATCTGTACAACCACTGTCCTTGTCAGATACGAATAATACCAGCATGCCAATAAGATCAATACCAGAGGCTACGAGTTGTTATTCCCCCATACACTTCCGGGTACCCATCGGTACAACCACTGTCCTGTCAGATACAAATAATACCAGCATACCAATAAGATCAATACCAGAGGCTACAAGTTGTTATTCCCCCCTATACTTCCGGGTACCCATCTGTACAACCACTGTCCTTGTCAGATACGAATAATACCAGCATGCCACTAAGATCAATACCAGAGGCTACGAGTTGTTATTCCCCCATACACTTCCGGGTACCCATCGGTACAACCACTGTCCTGTCAGATACGAATAATACCAGCATACCAATAAGATCAATACCAGAGGCTACAAGTTGTTATTCCCCCCATACTTCCGGGTACCCATCTGTACAACCACTGTCCTTGTCAGATACGAATAATACCAGCATGCCAATAAGATCAATACCAGAGGCTACGAGTTGTTATTCCCCCATACACTTCCGGGTACCCATCGGTACAACCACTGTCCTGTCAGATACGAATAATACCAGCATACCAATAAGATCAATACCAGAGGCTACGAGTTGTTATTCCCCCCTATACTTCCGGGTACCCATCTGTACAACCACTGTCCTGTCAGATACGAATAATACCAGCATACCAATAAGATCAATACCAGAGGCTACGAGTTGTTATTCCCCCTATACTTCCGGGTACCCATCTGTACAACCACTGTCCTGTCAGATACGAATAATACCAGCATACCAATAAGATCAATACCAGAGGCTACAAGTTGTTATTCCCCCATACACTTCCGGGTACCCATCGGTACAACCACTGTCCTGTCAGATACGAATAATACCAGCATACCAATAAGATCAATACCAGAGGCTACAAGTTGTTATTCCCCCATACACTTCCGGGTACCCATCGGTACAACCATTGCATCATCACCTGGACTGAATGTTTGAAGACGGGAGATGAGCAGGATGTGTGAGAGTCGCTCCGGCTCTGTCTCATGGTAGATGTGTAGCACCTCGTCCCCACAGCTCTGGAACAGGGAACATACAGGGAACATACAGGGAGCATACAGGGAGCATACAGGGAACATACAAGGAACATACAGAGAACATACAGGGAACATACAAGGAACATACAGGGAACATACAGGGAGCATACAGGGAACATACATGGAACATACAGGGAGCATACAGGGAACATACAGGGAACATACAGGGAACATACAGGGAACATACAGGGAGCATACAGGGAACATACAGGGAACATACAGGGAACATACAGGGAACATACAGGGAACATACAGGGAACATACAGGGAACATACAGGGAACATACAGGGAACACAAGGAACATACAGGGAACATACAGGGAACATACAGGGAACATACAGGGAACATACAGGGAGCATACAGGGAACATACAAGGAACATACAGGGAGCATACAGGGAGCATACAGGGAACATACAGGGAACATACAGGGAACATACAAGGAACATACAGGGAACATACAGGGAACATACAGGGAGCATACAGGGAACATACAAGGAACATACAGGGAACATACAGGGAACATACAAGGAACATACAGGGAACATACAGGGAGCATACAGGGAACATACAGGGAACATACAGGGAACACAAGGAACATACAGGGAACATACAGGGAACATACAGGGAACATACAAGGAACATACAGGGAACATACAGGGAACATACAAGGAACATACAAGGAACATACAGGGAACATACAAGGAACATACAAGGAACGTAGTCTCACACTTCATCCCACTTTGGTCACATATCATGGTCATTTCTATGTGGAGAATCTCACCCAAGCGTCTTCCAAGATCAAAATTATCAAGACAGGTGGATAAAAGTTACATATATCCTAGAATTGGAGAGGATATTTTAACTTTTATCAGTGACGTTTTTGTCACCTTTTGACCATTCAATAGCACAGCTACAATGGCAGACAGTGTCATTTGAGTGTTTCTTTGTTTGTTTGGAACGACGCACTCAGAAATATTCCCACGACATGACGGCGGTCTGTAAATAATCGAGTCTGGACCAGACAATCCAGTGATTGACATCATTAGCATCGATCCACGCAATTGGGATCGAGAGCATGCATCAACCAAGTCAGCAAGCCTGTCCACCCGATCCCGTTAGTCGCCTGTTATGACAAGCATGGGTT
Organism: Haliotis rufescens; assembly: GCF_023055435.1. Lineage (NCBI taxonomy): Eukaryota > Metazoa > Mollusca > Gastropoda > Lepetellida > Haliotidae > Haliotis > Haliotis rufescens. The sequence goes on along the minus strand of NW_025964135.1, from coordinate 2,321,020 downwards.
GCTGAAGACCTATTCTACCCCGGATCTTCAAGGGGACAAGCATGGGTTGCTGAAGACCTATTCTACCCCGGATCTTCACGGGGACAAGCATGGGTTGCTGAAGACCTAATCTACCCCGGATCTTCACGGGTCTATTTGAGTGCGACATCATGGTAATCAAAGACGCCACTATTGTCACGATTTCTCTCACTAGACATCTCCCTTGGAAGCTCAGTTTCTCAGCTGTGGAGAATAAAGACCTATCTGAAACGTGTTTGCATTACACACTAAAGAAACATGCAGACCCATCCCTTATTATTAAGAAGAGTCATCAGAAGATGACAAATCCCCGTCACCTGAGTTACTTGATGAGAGAATTTCCATAAATCTGTCTGTCTGCATACGTGAGTAGTTATTGAGCTATCAAAACAATACCATGGAATTGGGATTCGGAACTGTGTATGTTATGTCAGGTACCCCTAATATGGACTTGTCAAAACTTGTTGCCATGGAAATGGAAAAAATACAAGAGGCCCACCTGGATATTTACGCAGTCATGACAAAATCTACATTTGCATTGTACATGTATATAATACTGCAAATATTTCGTAATTTTGACTCTGTCAGCATTTTAAATGGGTGGATGGCAAATCTGACAGCATGAACATGTATTTCTCTACATACAAATGTAACCGTCTCCATGTTATGATCCAGGATAAATCATATCAAAGGTATTATTCTCTTCATAACAAACAAATGTATACAATGTATCTGTTTATTTTAGGGTGGCGATAATATCGGTTTGCATGTTATGGTCAAGGTTCTAACTCCTTTAGGAGTGCTGGACAGATGAACAGAAGGGCCAGTCCTGGTAGCACTGAGATACCATGCCACAGTTTAACATGAATACCCAACTCAGACACAGTATACTGAACTTGTTTTAGCCCACTGAGATACCATGCCGCAGTTTAACATGGATACCCCACTCAGACACAGTATACTGAACTTGTTTTAGCCCACTGAGATACCATGCCACAGTTTAACATGAATACCCCACTCAGACACAGTATACTGAACTTGTTTTAGCCCACTGAGATACCATGCCGCAGTTTAACATGGATACCCCACTCAGACACAGTATACTGAACTTGTTTTAGCCCACTGAGATACCATGCCACAGTTTAACATGTATACCCCACTCAGACACAGTATACTGACTCCGAGCCGACCAGTCCTTGTGTTATCAAGCTAACGCTGGCAAGGCAACAACAAGTACCATCTTTTATCATCTTTAGGTTTGATGCAGACAGGGGAACAAAGCCCCGATCGTCTGCTCTCTGGGCAGAAAACAAACAAAACAAAGCAGAATGAACCGCACTGCCATCTTCCCGAGGCAAGATAGTTAACTGACCTTAGTCCAATTTCCACCCTTGCCAAACTAGACTGGAATTTCTGGTCTCAATCGTAGGGCCAGCAGTGGCCATCAAATCACGTGAGCAGTTTGATGAAAAAGGATGAAATTTGGAAAATATGTGCCCAGTTGACTGTACACATCTTTTGACAAATCCTGCAGTCAACTGAAATCTGCACCTTGAAATCCATGTTGTTTACAAACCGGATGTCTAGTTCCTTACGCAATTTTGATTGGACTATGCACAGACTCCTTAGTCCAGCCAAAATATAACTCCATAATACCAGACTACCTTGGCAAGGTTGGTTGGACCAGACAATCCCGTGATTGATATCATCGATCAACGCAATTGGGACCGATGACAGCGAGCCTGACCACCCGATCCCGTTAGTCGCCTTTTAGGACAAGCATAGTCGCCTTTTACATGGGTTGCTGCAGACCTATTCTACCCCGGAATCTTCACGGGTCTAGTTCGGCAAGGGTGGAAACTGGACTTTTACAGTCAGTTAACTCCCTTGACTCAAGAGATGCTCCACTAAGTGCCCCTGCTCACCTCCTTGATGTCCCGATTAGGTTTCTAGGTTTGTCAGCACCATACCCGTGCTCGTGGGTTTCACCGAAGTGGTAAACGTCTGAGACCTGCATCACTTTGGGCTTTCCTCCCACATTAAGCTGACACGCCGCGATATAACTGTAATACTTTTAAAAGCGGCGTTTAACCCAACTCACTCACTCACTCACTCACCTCCTTGATGTCCACGGGGTCGTCGTCCAGGAACAGGATGTAGTTGAGGTAGTACAGGAGGCCCCTGCCGTACGTGAAGTGGGAACCCTGGGAAGAAGGGAGACTTCATTGTTACCAGAACCAAATATAATACCAAAGGGGCACTTATTATAAACATACAAGTTTTAAATTTGTTGTCAGAGATTTGTTGTCTTAATCTTGAACTCGATTTTATTTACATGTTACTGATTATTGCCGTCCAATAAATGTACAATCACAAGCGAAATAAATTCTGTGCTTGATCAGTTATGAGAGAGCTTGTAACACCACTTCCAAATCCTCATGAACATAGCTATGGTGGCGAATGGGTCCAGGGTGTTTTACGTAAAAAAACTGAGAAAGAATAAACTAGAAAAGTCTAGAATGTATCACTCTTTGGCTGTCACTTTGGCAGCGCACATTCTCTATGATGAGAGGTATCCCAGGGCAGTATGAGGAACTACATGGTGCATAATTCCCCTGTGTGTCGAGGATGGGTCTGACTCAGATATTGAAAACATGCCTATGTTCCAGTTATTACTTGTTCCTGTTCTGTCAGCCAGGCCATTAGGAACACCGTCTCCTTCAGGAACATTGAGGTAGCCAAGTTGTTAAAGCATTGTTCAGGATGCTGAGTGAGTGAGTGAGTGTGGTTTTACGCCGCTTTTAGCAATATTCCAGCAATATCATGGCGGGGGGACACCAGAAGTGGGCTTCACACATTGTACCCATGTCGGGAATCGAACCCGGGTCTTCAGCATGACGAGCGAATGCTTTAACCACTGGGCTACCAGACTGCCCCTCAGCATGCTGAAGACCCGGGTTTGATTCCCACATGGGTACAATGAGTGAAGCCCATTTCTGGTGTCCCCGCCGTGATATTGCAGGAATATTGCTAAAAGCGGCGTAAAAACACCCACTCAAACACTTTTCTACCTCAGATCCTGAATATGCCGACTGACTGATATTGCGCCCATCCAATCCACGGTCTCACCTTTTTCTTGTGTAGCTTGTGTTGGACAGCTTGTCTGATGATGTCGTCCAGGCTTAAGTTAGACATGACGTAATACGGCAAACACAAACGCCAGTCTTCCTCGTTAGGCCTGAGGACAAAAAATACGTTGCCATGAATCTTGAAACATTTTCCATATACAGCATACTACGTTTAAAATGAACAGACAGATATAACGAAATGTTTATTTGTCCCAGCCATTTGCTGTATATATGCTGTTAACAACTTATGGATAAAGTCAGTGAGTGAGTTTGGTTTTACGCCGCTTTTAGCAATATTCCAGCAATATCACGGCGGGGGACACCAGAAATGGGCTTCACACATTGTACCCATGTCGGGAATCGAACCCGGGTCTTCGGTGTGACGAGCGAACGCTTTAACCACAAGGCAACCGAACCGCCACTCTTATGGTTAAAACAAACAAAAGTAGTGGTAGTTAGTTCATTATAACCATAGTTTACTGTATTATATGGAGGATTCCAGGTTAGAATAGGTCCCCAGCAAACGTATTGACGCATGAGGCGACTTATTGGATAGGGTAGTCAGGCTTTGTTCATAGCGTGTTATCTTACACTGATGGCATGGATCGATGCTCAGGAAATCAATCAGGGGATTGATGACTAGATTATCTATAGGCTGCCATCATTATTATAGCTAAATATTGCTGGAGTGTGGTGTTAAACAACAAACAAACAACATATATTAAATTCCCAAAGCTTAAACATTTATCAAGCTGTACAGCTGGACGTATCTGCATTATACGTAGCATCCGTCAGTCTTGTTTGTTGTTTTAGGTCACGTTCGCAAATATTCAAACAGCATGTATGCAAATCGAGTCTCGGCGAGCGATTATATGGCTAACATCCGTCACTATCTGGATAGTTACTTGACCACACGATCAAGACCATTTCGGCTGACGCTTCGGTCTATAGGGAGGATAGCTAGGAGTGAGTGAGTGAGTGAGTTGGGTTTAACGCTGCTTTTAACAGTATTCCAGTTATATCACGGCATGTCAGCTTAATGTGGGAAGAAAGCCCGAAGTGATGCAGGTCTCAGACGTTTACCACTTCGGTGAAACCCACGAGCACGGGTATGGTGCTGACAAACCTAGAAACATAATCGGGGCGAACCGGGATTCGAACCCACAATCATAGGTTTCTGGCGTGCCCAAGGGACGCAACTCTGCACAGCGAATCGCGGCGCCTTAGAAGACTGGGCCACCCGTGCCCCCAGATAGCTAGGAACAGAGCAATCAATACATTCATTATGGTAATAATATCACTGATTTCTCAACACGTTTCTAATTAACCTAGGGAGATAGTCAAGCATCCAAATCAAGCTAACTTTCTGGCAATGATCATGAGGATAATTGTAAAGGTGAGAAGGTGAGAAATGAGTTCACGATTATTGCATAGACGCCATGGGCTACTTAGGTCATCCCTGCACCCCTCCATCGGTACCCCTTCCCCCTCCCCTGCACCCCTCCAACGGTACCCCTTCCCCCTCCCCTGCACCCCTCCATCGGTACCCTCCCCTGCACCCCTCCATCGGTACCCCTTCCCCCTCCCCCTCCCCCTCCCCCCTCCGGGAAGATGGGATTACTGAGATTACTGAGGGCTGTAGGTGGCGCTGTAGGTGGCGATGTAGGTGGCGCTGTACTCACAGGGAGTAGAACTCTCCCAGCAGCGCAGCGGACTCGAGGAAGTCCTCCTCCACCAGAGCATCAGGGCTGCCGGTGAACATCATCTCCCTCTTCACATGGAGGTGGGCCTCCTGGAGCATGTGGAGGTAGCTGGACGGGCCCGTCTCCATCACCTTGCAGCCGAAACTCACCTGGAACATACACCATGGGATGGAGCCACAGTCCCAACTCTCTCACAGACATTGACTTGAACCACAGTCCCAACTCTCTCACAGACATGACTTGAACCACAGTCCCAACTCTCTCACAGTCCCAACTCTCTCACAGTCCCAACTCTCTCACAGACATGACTTGAACCACAGTCCCAACTCTCTCACAGACATGACTTGAACCACAGTCCCAACTCTCTCACAGACATTGACTTGAACCACAGTCCCAACTCTCTCACAGACATGACTTGAACCATAGTCCCAACTCTCTCACAGTCCCAACTCTCTCACAGTCCCAACTCTCTCACAGACATTGACTTGAACCACAGTCCCAACTCTCTCACATACATGACTTGAACCACAGTCCCAACTCTCTCACAGGCCCAACTCTCTCACGGTCCCAACTCTCTCACAGTCCCAACTCTCTCACAGTCCCAACTCTCTCACAGACATTGACTTGAACCACAGTCCCAACTCTCTCACAGACATGACTTGAACCACAGTCCCAACTCTCTCACAGTCCCAACTCTCTCACAGTCCCAACTCTCTCACAGACATGACTTGAACCACAGTCCCAACTCTCTCACAGACATGACTTGAACCACAGTCCCAACTCTCTCACAGTCCCAACTCTCTCACAGTCCCAACTCTCTCACAGTCCCAACTCTCTCACAGACATTGACTTGAACCACAGTCCCAACTCTCTCACAGACATGACTTCAACCACAGTCCCAACTCTCTCACAGACATGACTTCAACCACAGTCCCAACTCTCTCACAGTCCCAACTCTCTCACAGACATGACTTGAACCACAGTCCCAACTCTCTCACAGTCCCAACTCTCTCACAGACATTGACTTGAACCACAGTCCCAACTCTCTCACAGACATTGACTTGAACCACAGTCCCAACTCTCTCACAGACATGACTTCAACCACAGTCCCAACTCTCTCACAGTCCCAACTCTCTCACAGTCCCAACTCTCTCACAGACATTGACTTGAACCACAGTCCCAACTCTCTCACAGACATGACTTGAACCACAGTCCCAACTCTCTCACAGTCCCAACTCTCTCACGGTCCCAACTCTCTCATAGTCCCAACTCTCTCACAGTCCCAACTCTCTCACAGACATTGACTTGAACCACAGTCCCAACTCTCTCACAGACATGACTTGAACCACAGTCCCAACTCTCTCACAGTCCCAACTCTCTCACAGTCCCAACTCTCTCACAGACATGACTTGAACCACAGTCCCAACTCTCTCACAGACATGACTTGAACCACAGTCCCAACTCTCTCACAGACATGACTTGAACCACAGTAACAAAAACTACGAACAGCCTACGAGATACACAGATTAGCATTTATCATGAGGTTAGGATGGGGTAAGGATTTAGGATGGGTTTAGAATTTAGGATTTAGGATGGGGTTAGGATTTAGGGTGATGTTAGGTTGGTTGGTTGGTTTGTTGTTTAATGCCACACTCCGCAATGTTCCAGCTATATGACAGCGGTCTGTAAATAATCGAGTCTGGGCCAGACAATCCAGTGATTAATATCATGAGCATCGATCCACGCAATTGGGACCGATGGCATGCATCAACCAAGTCAGCGAGCCTGACCATCCGATCCCGTTAGTCGCCTTTTACGGCAAGCATGGGTTGCTGAAGACCAATTCTATCCCGGATCTTCACGGGTCTGGGGTGAGGTAAGGATGGGGTTAGGATTTAGGATTTAGGATGGGGTTAGGATTTAGGATTTAGGATGGGGTTAGGATTTATAATAAGGTTCGGAGAGGGTTAGGATTTAGGATGAGGTTTGGATGAGGTTAAGATCTGGGGTGAGGTTAGGATGGGGTTAGGATTTAGGATTTAGGATGGGGTTAGGATTTAGGATAAGGTTAGGATGAGGTTAGGATTTATAATAAGGCTAGGAGAGGGTTAGGATTTAGGATGAGGTTTGGATGAGGTTAAGATCTGGGGTGAGGTTAGGATGGGGTTAGGATTTAGGATGAGGTTAGGATGGGGTTAGGATTTAGGATGAAGTTGAAATGGGGAAGAATTTAGGAGGAGGTTAGGATGGCATTTGGATTAAATATGAGGTTAGGATTTGGGGTGAGGTTGGGATGGAGTTTTAAATAACATAAGGGCATGATTTAGACATCAGAAGGACACAAGGACAGACGGACATCAGATAAATGGACTGCCTCATCAACTCACCATATCTCGGTACAGCTCCGCGGCAGGACACATCTGCAGGGCGTACAGGCTCCACATCATGTCCTCGCTGTAACAGTCACCACCAACATCAGACAGGGGACGCGGACGCTGATCGCCCAACAACTGTTTACACTGTATAACAACTTACTGTGTTTTTTATCAGCCTTGTTAGAAACATGTATACTACTCAAAAGAAGTTAAGGATCACCCAATTCTTTTATAATGGTAAAGTTAATCTGTCATGGCATGAGAGATAAACTATAGTAATATGAAAGAATCAGGTGATCCTTAACTTCTTTTGAGTAGTATATATTGGTAACTCTCTGGGGTATTCCTACCTGTGAGGGTCCTCTGCTTTAGTCAGAAGGATCAGGTGATCCTTAACTTCTTTTGAGTAGTATATATTGGTAACTCTGGGGTATTCTTACCTGTGAGGGTCCTCTACTTTAGTCAGAAGAATCAGGTGATCGTTAGTCATGGTGAGATCGCGGGTACCGATGAAGGGCTGGATCCCGATCAAGCAGACATCCAGGTCAGTCGGAGGAGATGCCTGCGATGGGAGACCACATACAATGTATCTACATAATGGTGATATAATCAGTCACATGATGTGATGACATTTGCCCAAACTGACACTCTAAGATCAGTTGAGGCTGCGGAGTAGCCTAGTGGTTAAAGCCTTCACTCTTCATGCCAATACTAGTGTCGATTTCCCTCATGGGTACAGCGTGTGAAGCCCATTTCTGGTGTCCCTCACTGTGATATTGCTGGAATATTGCTAAAAGTGACGTAAAACCCAACTCACTCACTCCCTCACATTGAGATCGGTAAAGTTTTGCTGAAGTGAGTACGGTTTTACGCCTTGTTGAACAGCATCTCATTCATATCTCGGGGTTCAAAGTCATGCAGATTCCTGAGGGTGACCACTTTGCTGAGACCCACTGACAGAGACCAGGTTGATGTGGGGAGTCAACCCTCAACCAGTAGACCCTGTCTACTGAGGGGACCACCCTCACTACCGAGGGGACCACCCTGACTGAGGGGACCACCCTCACTACCGAGGGGACCACCCTGACTAAAGGGACCACCCTGACTGAGGGGACCACCCTGACTACTAAGGGGGCCACCCTGACTACTAAGGGGACCACCCTAACTGAGGAGACCACCCTGACAGAGGGGACCACCCTGGCTGAGGGGACCACCCTGACTAAGGGGACCAACCCGACTGAGGGGACCACCCTGACTGAGGGGACCACCCTGACAGAGGGGACCACCCTGGCTGAGGGGACCACCCTGACTAAGGGGACCAACCCGACTGAGGGGACCACCCTGACTGAGGGGACCACCCTGACTAAGGGGACCACCCTGACTAAGGGGACCATCCTGACTGAGGGGACCACCCTGACTAAGGGGACCAACCCGACTGACGGGACCACCCTGACTGAGGGGACCACCCTGACTGAGGGGACCACCCTGACTAAGGGGACCACCCTGACTAAGGGGACCATCCTGACTGAGGGGACCACCCTATCTACTGAGGGGACCATCCTCACTGAGGGGACCACCCTGACTGAGGGGACCACCCTGACTAAGGGGACCACCCTATCTACTGAGGGGACCATCCTCACTGAGGGGACCACCCTGACTGAGGGGACCACCCTATCTACTGAGGGGACCATCCTCACTGAGGGGACCACCCTGACTGAGGGGACCACCCTGACTAAGGGGACCATCCTGACTGAGGGGACCACCCTATCTACTGAGGGGACCATCCTCACTGAGGGGATCACCCTGACTGAGGGGACCACCCTGACTAAGGGGACCATCCTGACTGAGGGGACCACCCTATCTACTGAGGGGACCATCCTCACTGAGGGGACCACCCTGACTGAGGGGACCACCCTGACTAAGGGGACCACCCTATCTACTGAGGGGACCATCCTCACTGAGACGACCACCCTGACTGAGGGGACCACCCTATCTACTGAGGGGACCATCCTCACTGAGGGGACCACCCTGACTAAGGGGACCATCCTGACTACAGAGGGGACCACCCTGACAACCGAGGGACCACCCTGACTAGAGAGGGAACCACCCTGACTACCGAGGGGACCTCCCTGACAGGGGACCACCCTGACTACCGAGGGGACCTCCCTGACTGAGGTAACCATCCGGACTGAGGGAACCATCCGGACTGAGGGGACCACCCTGACTACCGAGGGGACCACCCAGACTACAGAGGGGACCACCCTGACTACAGAGGGGACCACCCTGACTACAGAGGGGACCACCCTGACTACAGAGGGGACCTCCCTGACTACAGAGGGGACCACCCTGACTACCGAGGGGACCACCTTGACTACAGAGGGGACCTCCCTGACTACAGAGGGAACCACCCTGACTACCGAGGGGACCTCCCTGACAGGGGACCACCCTGACTACCGAGGGGACCTCCCTGACTGAGGTAACCATCCGGACTGAGGGAACCATCCGGACTGAGGGGACCACCCTGACTACCGAGGGGACCACCCAGACTACAGAGGGGACCACCCTGACTACAGAGGGGACCTCCCTGACTGAGGGGACGATCCTGACTGAGGGGACCACCCTAACTGAGGGGACCACCAAGGAATATGGCTCCTCAGACCACAGGGCCACTATTTAGAGGATACAGTGAACCTCATCAGTCCTGACCCTGGAAACCCATCCTTCCAGACAAATACGGCTGCAGGCGTCCAATACTAGGAGACCAAACCCAGTACATCATGATTGGCTTATTGTTTCTCATGTGAATAGAAATATGTATTGGACTCACATGTTTCCATGTCATAAATATAATTTATCATCCAAAACATGCTCCCACAGGAGATATCGTTTGTTGAGATCAAGCGATATCTACAATTTTCCACTTTTATCAACTCGCGTTGATAAATTTGACATCAAAAGACACTCGGGTGAGATTCTCTATATATTACAATAGGCTGGTGTAAAATAATGTTAATTTCTAAAAGATGACAGATACAGCAGAAAAACAAGACCAATGTGAATCACAGCAGCACATGGAGGCATGGTCTTGAGCTGTCTGGGACCGGCTCTCACCTTCGTGGTGAAGTCGTACTCCTCCGACTGGTGGATGGCGACGGTGCTGTCGCGGGCGGTGTACGTCTCCACGCCCGTGGTGGTGGCCACATGCAGCAGCCCACTGCAGGGGATGATCTGGCAACAAGCAACATGCAGGACTCTATGGCGAGATTTGGCTGGAATTGGTCAACAGATTCCACAGACCCTAACATAACGATAAGTGAAAAAAAATATAACTTTGCCAACTTCTGTGTCCATGACAACTGGTCTTACAACAGGTTAAACCACAAAACAACCCAGCTTACCAGCCAACATATTCACGTAACTAGTTTAAGAATGAATTCTTTTTGTAACAATGTCTTTTGTATTTCATTACCGTATTCGACGTAATAAGCGCCCCGCTCTAATGAGCGCCCACGGCGATATTTGCTAATATATTGGCTAGTAAACAATCCCAATTAGCACCCTTCGTGTTTTATTTTCACCCTTAATTACAGGAAATTAAATTCGGGGAAAATATATCTGGTGTGTCTTATACGTACAAACTTTTCTTTTGTATCATTTTAGGCTATCAGCCTAAACCACAAATTTACGATCTTTCAACTCTTTCACCAAAATTATATTCTAATAAGAGCCCCCTCATTCTAATTTTGAGAGCGCCCTAGGCGCTTATTACGTCGAATACGGTATTTATCAACTTTCCAATGAGACTCTGTAGTGATACAGTTCTATGAGATATACCGATAGTGTTGCCTCACGTCACACTGTCATTGCATGACACCTTCTGACAAACTTTAACTCGTCATACAATTTGACACACCGTATTCACCATATTAAGAAGCATCCCACTCCAATAAGTGCCCTTTGACAAACTAAGTATCAAGTCTTTGAAAGGCATTTAGAAGTGATACACATAAGGAAGAGAAATTATAGATGTCAGTTTTTTTATAATGAGGAACACAATACATGACAGTCTATTTTCTTTCGTATATTACCCAGGACAGTTTTTACAAAAACAAGCAGCACAATTGCCATATAATTGCCTAAGCATAATCGCTACCGCTTGATCTCTGACAAATTTTACTCATTGTGCCTCTTTTGTCAATTTTCTAATTGGGCATACCTAAAACAATTGTCAACTCGTTGCGTAATGGTTCACATATTATTTCCCCATGTGTTATATATATTTCAGATGCAATTTAAAACACATTGGGACATGCGGAATTATACAGTATGCTTGAACACATTTAACTGTGTCTTGGGTATATTTTTAGATGCAAGACATATGTAGAATCAAAAATTATTTCTGAGGGATTCTTTGACGAAGAACTTAAAATCAAACGCGCATTCTGATTGGTTTGTCGTATTTTCGCACATAACATTCATCGATAGGGGGACGAGTCTCCTTGCAGGTTACGGAAAGGGGCGAGTGGTGACGAATGAGTTATCCGTTTGATTGGAATTCTAGAAGTTGGGAAAATAAGCAAGAAAAACCAACCCCATGTGCTATTTAATTATTGGTACTGTACATTTGGCTTCATCCAATTATCTGCTTGTTATCCATTACCGTTGTTGTCTGTTAATCTGCTGCTATCACAACATGTCATGTATACCTCGCATCACTTGGTTGTTGTCGCTCCAGTTTGATAACGGTGTAAGACTCTACATCGATACATCACTGTATGCAGTAAACCAGAAGTTGTTATGCCATAAAGGTGTACGTTTTTCTTACTCAACAAAGTCAATTTTCTGTAATTGAAAGCTCTCAAACATATCTTGACAGCACTGGTTCAATATCTACCTAACTCTGGGGCATACCTTGACAGCACTGGTTCAATATTTACCTAACTCAGGGACATACCTTGACAGCACTTGTTGTATATCTACCTAAATCTGGGACATACATCTACCTAACTCTGGGACATACCTTGACAGCACTTGTTGTATATCTACCTAACTCAGGGACATACCTTGACAGCACTTGTTGTATATCTACCCAATTCTGGGACATACATCTACCTAACTCTGGGACATACCTTGACAGCACTTGTTGTATATCTACCTAACTCAGGGACATACCTTGACAGCACTTGTTGTATATCTACCTAACTCTGGGGACATACCTTGACAGCACTTGTTGTATATCTGTAGCATGTGACGAGTTTTACCCGAGGGTAGAGAGAGTACAGGCACCCTCCCCGTCCCCCGCTGACGAAGCAGCTCATGGATGCCATGTTGCGATATCGAGGCGACATTACCGGTGTAGAGGTACTCCCTGACTCCACCTTCCTGGATATACCTGCAATATACAACAGACCTTCCAGGATATACTTGCATTATACAACAGACCTTCCAGGATATACTTGCAATATACAACAGCCTTCCTGGATATACCTGCAATATACAACAGACCTTCCAGGATATACCTGCAATATACAACAGACCTGCCTGGATATACCTGCAATATACAACAGACCTTCCAGGATATACTTGCAATATACAACAGACCTGCCTGGATATACCTGCAATATACAACAGACCTTCCAGGATATACCTGCAATATACAACAGACCTTCCAGGATATACCTGCAATATACAACAGACCTGCCTGGATATACCTGCAATATACAACAGACCTTTCAGGATATACTTGCAATATACAACAGACCTGCCTGGATATACCTGCAATATACAACAGACCTTCCAGGATATACCTGCAATATACAACAGACCTTCCAGGATATACTTGCAATATACAACAGACCTGCCTGGATATACCTGCAATATACAACAGACCTTCCAGGATATACCTGCAATATACAACAGACCTTCCAGGATATACCTGCAATATACAACAGACCTTCCAGGATATACCTGCAATATACAACAGACCTTCCAGGATATACCTGCAATAAACAACAGACCTTCCAGGATATACCTGCAATATACAACAGACCTTCCAGGATATACCTGCAATATACAACAGACCTTCCAGGATATACCTGCAATATACAACAGACCTGCATGGATATACCTGCAATATACAACAGACATGCATGGATATACCTCCTATTTACAATGGACCTGCCTGGATATACCTGCAATATACAACAGACCTGCCTGGATATACCTGCAATATACAACAGGCCTGCCTTGATATACCTGTAATATACAACGGACCTTCCCGATATACCTATAAAAACAACAGACCTTCCAGGGTATACCAGTAACAGAACTGATCTTCTGGGATACAGCTGACATGTACAACAGACCTTGCTTGATATACCTGCAATATACAACGGACCTTCCCGATATACCTATAAAAACAACAGACCTTCCAGGGTATACCAGTAACAGAACTGATCTTCTTGGATACAGCTGACATGTACAACAGACCTTGCTTGATATACACCTGTAATATATCATGATATGAAGCAGGCCTCCCAGGATAAGTATACCTGTCCCATTCATCATGACTGAATCTCCACAGCGGTACTTTTAGCATGCTTCTTTCACAGAATACTCAGGTAGAAGTACGGAGCAAGTTACCCGGGAGATATGCAGGAACAATGGTCACTTGCTGCCAGTCCTCCCGCATGCCGGCGTCCGAGAAGTGTAGCAGCGTGACGGCCCTCACCCCACCGGACGACTTGAACGGGCCTCCTACAACACACGCAAATGTATTTGCTTTCACGCAGACGTAGCATCCACAAACTTTCATGAAGGGATTCGAACCAAAGACCTTCTGATCCGAGGCCTTGTCCACATGACCAAAGAGGTTAAGAGGGTAAGGATGTCATCTGTGGGACTCAGAAAGTCTGTGGTTCGATCCCCGGCCACATCATACCAAAAGATGTTAAAAGATGGTACTATATATATTCAAAACGGGCATTAGTCCGGACTAGTATAAGCAGACACACACTTACACATACACATCACTATATAAATTCAAAAATCTTGATTGACATTAAACCCCATTTCACCTTCTTTGCTGTTGATTGGCTAACACCAATATGAGATTAGACTATGCGTGATGAATTTAATATGTCAAGATTACCTTTATCACCTGAGGTACAGATAATTTAAACAATTTGTGACAAGAATCAACGAAACAGATTGAAGCATATGGTTGGTATGATGATCACTGATCAGTGCATCGCTTCATCTTGATTCTATGGGTGGCCCAGTCGTCTAAGGCGCCGCGATTCGACGTGCAGAGTTGCGTCCCTTAGGCACGCCAGAAACCTATGGTTGTGGGTTAGAATCCCGGTTCACCAAGATTATGTTTCTAGGTTTGTAAGCACCACTTCAGGCTTTCCTCCCACATTAAGCTGACACGCCATGATATGACTGGAATACTGTTAAAAGCGGAGTTGAAACCCAAGTCACTCACTCACTCACACGCATCTTGATTCTCACCTCTAAGGTCCTGCAGCACAGGTGGGGATGATTTGTGGCCAAGTGACCTGGACGTTCCCTGGAGGCCCGGCAGATGAATAGTTATCTCCCCTGTCTCGGAGTCTTCCCCCTCAAACCTCCACGCCTGGAAATAGTCATCATCTGAGATCCTGGTGGAGGAGGAATAGCTACTGGACAAGTCGGACGTGCTGTGGACGTAGGGGCTGGGATTCGTTGATCGGTTCTGGCCAATCATGGAGTATTCAATCTGATCGATGTCTGGTGGGTCGCTTTCAAATATCTCATCTACGTCAGCCAATGAGGAGAGGTGACTGTTGGTTCGGTACGAGGACCCTGGGGATGGGGGCGTTGTGCGATACACATGACCTTGACCATCTTTGTCCTCTGACCTGACAAGGAGAAAAGAAATAGTGCCGAGGTACTAAAGCTCACCATGTGTCTTATGTTCAGTTCATTAACAAACCAAGACAATATGTGTTTCCAGTTTCCCCACCTAATCTGGTTCCAACAACCCTAAAAATATTTTCTCAATTGAACCAAAGTTGTTATCACCATCCTACTATTGCCCTTATTTTAAGCCACTAGCATAAATTTGTTGTGCTTCGCTATAGACATGATTGATAAAACTACCGTATTCGACGTAATAAGCCCAGGGCGCTCTCAAAATTAGAAACAGGGGGCTCTTATTAGAATAATATTTTGGTGAAAAAAAAACAGAAAATGACATAAATTTGAGGTTTATGCTGACAGCCTAAAATGTTTATATACGACAGATATATTTTTCCAGAATTTAATTGCCCATAATTAAGGGTGCATATAACACACGAGTGCGTATTATACACGAATAAATAAATCTAGTGTACATTGATCAATCAGAAGGGGTGCTAATTGGGATTGTTCACTAGCCAATATATTAACAAATATCGCCGTGGGCGCTTATTAGAGCAGGGCGCTTATTACGTCAAATACGGTATCTTCATTTGAAAGCAGGTTTTCAGTGACAAACTGCAACCATCCTCTATATGTCCCAGGCTCGCCTTTCAGAAAACCTTCACTAACCCCCTGATCCATGCATTTGGTTCTCACGATCTCAAATCATCCGCTCTTGATTTTCATTAACATTTACCAACATTTTAAAACATTGAGATACGTAAAAGGGAAATCTGACGTGCCACTGCCACCTCTCATGGACATGAAGACATCAGAAACATTTTTTCGGGCTTTCTTTTGCATGTCAGTCAGCTTCTCAATGTTGAATTTCTGGCAAACTCTATTGTAATCAATGGGAATTGTACCATTGCAGGTAATGCCAACCCAACATTGAGGCTATTTTGTGACCCGGCTTCTGATTGGTCCATTAGACTGAGTAGCCTAGCAAATCAAATTGCGGGTAATTTGAGATTGCAAGAAACACGAGAATGGATCCAGGGGTTAGAGTAGGTTCACTGAAACGTGAGGCCAGGAGAAACAGACGATGAAAAACAAGTAAACCAATACAAACCCAACCGATGTATTATTGGTTGGGCTGAACAGTCGGGTAGACCACAATTTGAATATATAATTCTTTTATTTTTCATTGTAATGTTGCGATTATCTGAATTATCACTCCCAACATGTAATGGGGTCCGAGCTGCTCCGAGTTGTTAATTTTGGGAATAAATTATTTAAAAAATTAAAAAATAGTAAGTGTAAGTAGTAATGGTAAGTCTCTTTAGCCTTGGTAAAATATCTATCCCATTGATGCACAAGAAAAGACAACTTGGATGGGACTGATAACATGAGTAAACATGATCATCCCTAATTGAGAGTGTTAAAGGGGCACTGATCTAACGCAATTCCCCGGACTGGTTGTTGCCTTTGTTATTGTTTTTTCCCCTGTGAGTACCCGGATGATACGCAACGCCACTGAGCGTGACCAGAGACTGGGCTACCATCTGCAAGGACAGCTAAATAAACTTGGAGGCTGGATGCAATATTTGTTTTATGCATTTTTGCATAAACACTGATTGGTTAACTGTGATCTATAAAGATTTTGACAAAGGGCGCATGTTAATTAATTTCTTCAGCCTAAACAAACAGACAAAAAGCAAGTGACTTATCAAAACTTCGTCACCATTACCAATGCTACCCACAAAGATACCTACATTTCCTTATTATCTCGAAATCTTTATTTCATTTTGTTGATCAATGTGACCATACGCCCTTATTACTACCGGTATCCATAAAAGTGACTAATGCGCTTACGAATGGCGCAGCAGAGGTCGCGAACTAGTCTAGATTTCTGCTATACATCCGGGTACTCACTGGGAAAAAACAATAACAAAGGCAACAACCAGTTCCGGGGAATTGCGTTGGATCAGTGCCCCTTTAAGCATGTTCTTACTCAACATGAAACTAAATCAATTTGTCAATAGAACAACAAACTCATACATGTCATTGATGTCAATATCCTATAGCCTGTGTTTACCCTGTCATTTAGTTTAGTGATATTATCTCATGTCAACATAGACATACCATCAGTCTTAATAGTTTCAAAATACTTTTGAAAGGCTATTCAACTGACAACATTGACAAGCCCAGGGAAAGCAATCATCATCGTTCAGTATGTCCTTTGGAATTGAAGCATATTAAATGTACCAACAAAGAGAATACTTCTGAGGTTATTTGAAATGTTTTTATTTTTTTTTTTTTACTCAGTGTCAATCACTGGCCTCTGTAGTTAACATAGATTCCAAAGTCAATCCATCATAACTATGACAATAAATGGCTGTAATAATACAATTTCAAATTAATTTAACAAAAGAATAGCTGAAACAAATAAGTTGTAATAAACATTGAATATATCATTATTATCAGAGAAAAATAGAGGTAAGTGTTGTGATTTCTGTTTATACATCAGTGGATTTAACTACCGGTAATTTCCAGTCAAAACGTTCCATTGGTCGTCTTCTGTTGTATGGCCACACGCTTGGCTGGATAAAAGGGGGTAACATCTAGTTCTCATGTCTAATACACCCCCCTAATTTTGGAGTCTAAACTTGTGAAAAAATTGAGTATTATAAACAAATAATTACAGTAAGACTTCATTACATTGAATGCAATTTTGAGAATTTATGAAATTCTTATTTGGGAAAATAACGCCTGCCTGCCATGGCCATTAGTTTAGAAGCCTAGCTAAATCTCAGCCTTGAATAATATACCAAGCATATAAGTAATAGTTTTCATACACATACCTTTTCCTCTCTGATTTTATTTGGTTAAGACGAGACGACTCGGAATCGGAATCCGTGTACTCCAACCTCACAGCCTGGAACTCGTTCTGGGAGGAACACACCACATAATCCTCGCACAGTGACAGCGTCACCAGCCTAAAGTTCCAGCAAAGCTCCAGAAAGATCTCCACATCTCGATACGTCTTCCCCGAGCTTGGCACAGTCTTGTCTACTAAGTGGAAGACCTTGACCTCGCGATCGATTGCCACAGCAAAGTTCCCTGTTTGGGAACACACTGATATGTCAGCAATTTTCCGATCTACAGGAATTTCCACGACATCCAGATAGTTCTGAGTGGAAGATATGAGAGAGGAATGGGATTTGCCAGCGATGCGTACTTTAGTCTTGATTTTAGAACCTTGAGGAATGTCACAATCCCAGTTTAGATAGACACGGATATATTTGGTTAAATTTTTCCATGATTTCTTGAACTCGACTGTTATTAAATAGTTTTCTGAAAAGCAAGGTGAAACATCATAAGTAGAAATTTATCTGGATCTGCTCAGAGGCTGATATTCGTCCAAAGTCTGCAACAAATATCAGTTAAAATTCACAAATTCATTCTGTTATACTGTAGTGATCATGGTCTGTTTTGCAAGATCCAGATAAAAACCATGAATAGTTAAAGTCCAAGGTAAGAAGGATCATCTCAATGTCTAAAACACAAAGAAATACAAACTCCAGCATGTCTGAGGTGAAATGGGGTTTAACATCGCGTTCAAGATAATTGCACTTATAAAGCGACATGCATGCATGTGTGTGTGTTTGTGGCAGCTTGTACAAGTCCGGACTAATGCAAATTTTAAAGTGCTAGCCCACTGAGATACCATGTCGCAGCTTAACATGAATACCCAACCGTATACTGACTTCGAGTCAGCCAGTCCTTGTTTTAGCCCCTAAATGCCGAGCGACAGGCAGGGTAACAACAAGTACCAGCTTTTAACATCTTTTGATATGAATCGGCCGGGAATCGAATCCCTGATCTTCCGCTCCCCAGGCAGAAGTTCTATCCACTAGACTACGCTATAAATAATTTCAACATGTTCTTTGAAATGTTTTTGTGTTGGAAAGAAAAAAATTATCCAAACTGTCAAGTTGTCTGATGAATAACAAAATCAGAATATGTGAAAGCATTTGCAGCTAGACCATAGGAATGGTCACTTAGCATGCTTAGGGTACTTGTAGAATTTGAGTAGTCCTTAGTACCAACTGGTTTTGAAATTGGAACATTTTCGGATGATTAATAGGATGATTTGTCATCCAAAATGTCCTAGAGATTTTCTTAAACTACTTAATGATATCTAACAATGTCCTATAAAATGTTGACAAAATCACACAAAAAGTCTGTATGCCTTACGTCTCTAGGAAAATCATAACTTTATGAATTTAAACTAGCCTTTTCGCTGAAGGGATAGACTGCAGCATGTGTTTATAATGTGTTTAAACAGATGACAGTTACTTCTCTCGTAAAAACTCTTGATAACTGACCCTGACATAACCGCTACAATACGTGACATATCTATGACAGCCACATTATCTATTAGATTTATCTTCCGCACCGGTGTGACTTTGATTTTAAGCTGGATCATCAGTTTCTGGGGTATTTCACGACAAACAATCCAATGACATCTTGATATATTTGATCATTTTGATTTGAAAAGAAAGAGTAGATAACTACACACTGGCAGGGTTGTAGAGTAGTTGTTCAACCAGGGACACGGTCTCAAAACGCCTCGTCTCCCGACAGCCGTCCTCCGTTATTGCGAAAACAACAACAGTGCATCGTCTCGTCGCCACAAAAACGTGCTTCTCGTCTGCACATATTGCCAGTGGTTCATCTTGGATGGGAATAACTTTCTTTGACTTGAAACTATGACAATCGAACACCCGAACCATGGTTGTTCAGCGACGTTTACCACATATCACCTATCAACAAATCGAACACTCCTCATTGACATGGGCAGCGCCATTTTGTCCCGTTTAAAGGTCATGTGATTTCAATGGCTATAAAAACCGGATCGTCTTTGAAAACCGGACAAAACCAATATTCATATATGATGGCTGAACCCATTAATCGTCTATGCTCTGGGTGACATCTGATGATAGCTGCAATTATTTGTCCCCAATGCAAGCTTATTCAACACAGACATGTGAGGATGTAAAGCCAACAACACAAAATGGTAACTTGACTATGTTCGTTATTTGTTGCTGGGTACGTGATCAGTTTTGGTTAAGACGCCCCGTGTCATAACGGCCCAAACGAAGACGGAAATAGATCTATAGCTTTTATTGAGTTTATTGTGTACAAATTAATTCTATCCATAAAATGTACCAATTACAAAGGTGCTCTGTAATCTATGATAACGAAATTTCTTAAGACCTTTTAAATTATTCATGATAAAAATTTTTTATAAATGTGACCTCAATACAAGCTGAAAAAGTTGGAAGAATGATATTGGATGATAAATAAAATCTCACCTTCGTGTCTTTTGGTATCAAATATATCAACACCCGTTGATAAAAGTGGAAAAACCTTTATCAACGAGTGTTGATATATTTGATATCAAAAGACACTCGGGTGAGATATATCCCCGAAAAATAATTGCGTTTGTTGTTTAACACCGCACCAATATGGAGGCGATCTGTAAATAATTGACCAGACAATCCAGTGATTGACGTAATGAGCATCCATCGACGCAAATGGGAAACGATGACGTGCAATCTTCGAAGTCACAGAGCCTGACCACCCGATCCATTTACGACAAGCATATATATATACAGTCTGATGGAGGCATGTATTCTTACCCGGAATCCCCCGTGTAATAAAGTTATGTATAGGTTAAATACATAAATTGGAATTGATTCCAAGGAGTTTGACTGGCTTACCATTCAAGCAATTCTTTCTGTGTTGTTTCCAAAATATAATTAGGCCACGCCCCCGCCCACGCCCACGCCGACTGACGGACTATTGTTTCCTGATTGGCCAAAACAATAGTGGGTGGGGCTTGTGAAGCATTATTGCATTACGCTCAACGTTGTCACTGATTTCGTATTGTTGTCCAGTTGTTGATTATTTCATAAGCAGTCTTTGAAATTATTATTGTTGACGAAGTCCATTATGTAAATGTTATGTTAAGTAAATTATCCTTTTAAGGAACCATTCAGCATTAGGAATTAACTCACATTCTCTTAATTTCAGGACAAATAATAATAATAATAAATGTAAATATTGAAATTAATTTATCTCCAAATAAATACGACTGCTGACCCCAAGCCAAAAGTGCGACTCAAAATCAGTGCAATTCCCACGAGCATCAAGTCTCTCACCTCACCTCACCTCATCTCACCTCACTGAATCCGAGTTTCATTTCACACACCTTTAGAAGAACACATACTTTCCCTGCTCCTAAACAACAAATAACCAAAAGTGATAGCTCTCCCAAATGGATAAGTAGTTTACCGAAATTTTAAGAAAGCACAATAACAGCAGTAGCTAGTACATCATGCAATACATTTACAAGCTCTCAAAATTATCACCATAACACATGCACCATTTTAATTTCTCGATAAAACATATGATAACGTATGTGCATCGTATAATAATATGAACTTTTCTCACAGTAATAATGTTGTATTTGATGAAAAACAAACATAAAAATACTGGGATTCGATCTTTAATGTTTCACGTTGTACGCATTTTCCGGTGAAATAGTCATTAAGAAGAGTTATGTCCCTTGGGTCTTATATGTGTTCCTGAAAACAAAGCCCTGGGAAAAAGTAACGATTATTTACAATTTGGTGAGTGTTCCCATGTCTGGTGTAATCAGTAGGATCCATTAGTACATACTGTAACGGTTGGTAGACATTATCAGTCCAGAATACCGAGGTTAATCCCCAGTTTGCTTTCGGCAGGTTTGCTGTTTTCGGCAGGTCACGTAGAATGAAGAAAATGTCGTCTTCTCCTTCCTGCTAATGTATGCAGTGGTCGTTTGGGGAAGTTTCGATATGTCATTTGCAGTGTTTACAACCTATTTAAAACACCGATGCAGACACACGGCTCTGTTCGGTTCGACGATCGTTTCGGCTCCAAGCAAGTTCTTCGGGTGCGGATAAAACAAGGGTGCCTGTTCCCGATTTCCGACCGCAGGGCAAGCTTTCATGTTTTCGTTTCCTGGGCACTCTCCTTCGTTATCTACCAGTTTTCGATCAGGGCGCATTTTCGGAATGCAGGATATCTTTAATTAAACATAAGATTTCATTGAAATTGGTTTGTTTACAGTGTTTGTTTATGTTTTGAGGAGTGTTTGGAGTGGTGTCAGAGATCTAGCGTATCAGTTGCCTGATCGAGCTGGTGGCACAAGTACTTGTAGAACGAAACGTAATGGATAACATGCCCAATATGCACACCATAGTCCTATAGCCTTCAGACAGAGACCATATACCAGCTGATTCAGATTATGAAACATGTAAGGTCCTGAAATGAAAACAACTTGACACACCCTAGAAATGGTCATATTTTTCTATTATCATGATTAATGAATTGGTTTACATTTATGATGTAATTTGCTTTTTCATGAAGTCAGGCATACATCTAGCAATGTGTAAAATAACATTGATTTGATTATATCACTAATATCGGCATTATCTAAAAAAGAAATGTTATTTGTGATATTATGTGGTCCCAGATATTAACTAGATTCTATGTTAATAGTCCAAACTAAATTAACATATAACTGTCAATAATTAAAATATTCAATTTTGATGAAATAGAAAAGGTTCTTCAAATACATCGTGAAATTTTATGTCCCTTGTAATGTTATGTAATTAGTTGTGGTGGCTCGATTTATTGAATAATCAGTTAACGATTAATCTGGACTTTTCCCAACGATTATCGAAAGAGCAATAGTTATTCCGTTAACGTTTACTGTTTCGCTGTTAAAAGCCTGCCCCACAATTTGCTAAAACAACTCATGAACATCCAGCTGTTAGCGTGGCACACATTAAAGCCAGCCGAGCAAGTTGGTATGTTATTCTTTTCATTGTCTGTTCCAGATTGTGTTACAAAAAGTATTCACATAATTATGATGAAACAAGTTATGAATTATGAATTTTATTTAAGGTAAATGTTCCGTCATCCGACAGTGCCTTGACGACCACTGTTTCACTTCAAATGCATTATATTGTACATGTTGATGAGAAAACAATTCTGGTTCTGATTCATTAATTTTCTAACCAATTAGATGCTTTGTTTGTTGCTTAACTCGGTACTCACCAACATTCTAGCTATATCGGCTGCCTGTAAATAAATAAATCTGGACCAGACAATCCAGTGATTGATGTCATGAGCACCCATGCCATCATCAAACCTGACCACCCGATCCATTAAGTTGCCATTGTGACAAGCATAGGTTGCTGGGGACCGATTCTAACCTGGAATCCACACAGGCTTAATTTGTCTGAGAGGTGTGATAATTGATATAAATACCGGTATTCAGGGTGATAACCAACACCAGTATTCTGTGCTGTGTCAGGATCCACTGATTGTGGACATGCCCTGATTACGATCCTTGGCATGTCAGAATCAAACTCATGCTTATGCTGAATATCTACCACCCACATCACTTCCGGCTTATCTCCACATTATCCCATGTAATATAGCTGAAAACTGTTCAAAGCAGCACTCATTCAATCAAGTTTATCTCCCTGGCAGTGTTGGCAAGATTTCAAAATTTGACCACTGCACATTCATCTTCCCAAGGTAAGGGACTATAAAAGTCCAGTTTCCACCCTTGCCGAACTAGCCTGTAGGTATGTCGACGCCCAGTTGATGGTTCACATGCTTTGCAAGTCCTGCAATCGACTGAAATATTTTTTTTGGATATTCTTTTTATGGGGAAGACTGAGCACAAAATTTCATAAAAATATCCCGCAAAATAGTTATGATCCCTCACTTTTTTAGTTCAGTATATATTTCAATATCATATTATTTTTCATTGCAGCTTTTACTAAAAATACCTAATATAATAATAACCTCAAGTCAAGCACTTTTGGTATATTGACGGATATATATTTTATGTATGGAACACTTTGACGAGTTTACACATGAAGATCTGGGGCAAGATAGGTCTTCTCTAACCCATGCTTGCCGTAAAAGGCGACTATGCTTGTCATAAGAAGCGACTAACGGGATCGGGTGGTCAGGCTCGCAGACTTGGTTCAGGCATGTCATTTTATCCCAATTGTGTAGATCGATGCTCATGATGCCATCATATAGCTGGAATATTGATGAGTGCGGTGTTAAACAACAATCAACACAAAACAACAACAAAAAGTTTGTCGAGTAATTGTTTTAGGGTTCCAGTCGTGCGCTCTTTTGATCACAAAAACAACCATGAGTCCAACTAGAATTTATGATATGTGTATCCATTCTCTGTAAACAATAATGAATAAAATTTTCAACAACTTATTAAAACAGATTACCACCGTATTCAACGTAATAAGCGCCCGGGGCGCTCTCAAAATTTGAAATAGGGGGCCTCTTATTAGAATCGTATTTTGGTGGGGAAAAAACAGAGTTGAAAGATAAATTTCATGGTTTATGCTGACAGCCTGAAATGTTTATATACGACAGATATATTTTTCCAGAATTTAATTGCCCATAATTAAGGGTGCATATGAAACACGAGTGCGTATTATACACAAATAAATAAGTCTTGTGTACATTGATCAATCGGAAGGGGTGCTAATTGGGATTGTTCACTAGCCAAAATATTAACAAATATCGCCGTGGGCGTTATTAGAGCAGGGCACTTATTACGTCGAATACAGTACAAATATATGTCCAGAAATACAATGAGCACTTTTTGTATACCCGGATAATGTAATTAGAGGGCTAACTTGCGTACTTCAGTACGATTTTGTTGACATGGTATTTCCAATTTTATATGATCACGGTAATGTCAGTTGAAAGCATCAAACTCTTTGTGCATGTGTATTATGCTTCGACACGGCTGTACAATTTTTGTTGTTGTTTTTTTGGGGGGGAGGGAGGGGGAGGGGAAGTGTGCAATATACACAAGAAAATGTGGTGAATAGTAAGTTAATTGACAAGAGATATGGCTTATAAACATGAATAACTTTTTTGCACTGCCAGATGTCATGCCACTCAGATTTGTAACATTAAATTACATTAATTTGACATGTATTGCATTTATGTTACAGGGTCACCACGAGAAAGGTTCAAGGAATTCAAATGAAATGGGATGTGTTTCTGAAGGAGACTTCCAAGTGTAGAAACTGCAACGGGATGCTGACAGTGATGTACGACCTATAAAACTCACCTAGACCGTTTCAAAAGTGTCGCTGAATGGAATCGGATGAATCTGATTTGAGGTTTTTATCTGCTGTAGCTGTGTCATTATCACAAGGAACCTCAGACTCACTCACTTCTGCCTCTTCACCACCACCTCCTGCCCCGCCCTGTCCGTCTGCTACGCAGTATCCTACGTCAGAGTTCGTTAACACTCTCGGCCTTGTAACTCAAGGCAAAAAATCTACCTCAGATACTGACCCACAACATCTTTTGAAAATGGAGTCACAGGTTCGGGCAGCAATGGCCAGGGCAGGCATTCCACCCACAAGTAGAGAAGCGGACTCATCTGTTTCAGAAACTAATTCTGATCTCGACCTCTCCTACTTGTCTCACATTCAGTCTCTTGTGTCGAAAACTGGATTCACCTCTCCCCAACAGATCTATGAAACGATTAGCAGTATGTCGAAGGATGACGCTACACATGCTTCAAGTTCCCAGCCATCTGTTTACAACATGCCATCTGCCTCCCCAGTGCCAGTTGTCAGTACCTCAAACTTTTCCCCATCAAACCAACTCGAATCATTCCTCTCAATTCCAGTTTTGCCTTCTTCAAAGGACAGAGGTCGAAGGATTGAACTCACCTTGCAAGAGAAAGTTGATCTGATTCACCACAGTAAAGGAAAAAGCCAGAGAGCACTTGCAGAAATATTTGGTGTTGGCAAGTCTCAGGTTAATCTGATTCTAAAACGAAAAAGAGAAATTATGAACATGTATGAACAAGGAGGCCAACTTGAAAGAAAAAGGCTTCGCTTGCGCGCAGACAAGGATGAAATCAACAGCCTTACTCTTGATTGGTTTATGAGTGAATATAAAAAGGGTGATGTGTCTCTTTCTGGTCCAGTTGTTCAAGAAAAAGCTAAGGAGTTTGCCCTTGAATTGGGTCGAACAGAATTCCGTGCCTCTAATGGATGGCTGCATAGCTTCTGCAAAAGAAACAACATTGGGTTCAATTCTAAGCAGGGCATGTATGTGAAAGACACCACTGGTCTGACCCCGTGGCCTTCCCAGGTTGTCAGTGGCAATGAAGGATGGGGAGAAGATGCCAGCTTTGTTTCTGGACAAGGAGATGAGGAGGAAGCTGCCCAGTCTGATGCATCAGAAGACAATTCTGCTAAAAATGTAGAAACTGCTGACGAGAGCATCTCGACTGTTGTCTCAACTCCAGAACCAAATACTCCTGGGGAAGATCCTGCGAAAGATAGAGACTCAGCTGCACATAGTAAAAGACCAACACCGGCTTCTGGGAAGAAGTTCAAGCGGTGTGAGCTGAATCTTCTGGAGAAGGTGGAACTGCTACAGCAGCACAGCGCGGGCAAGCCAGAACGAGAACTTTCCAAAATGTTCGGAGTTGGTCGTTCTCAAGTGTACTCCACTCTAAAGAGGAAAAATGAGATCTTGGAAGCATATGAAAGACTTGGGAATACAAACCGAAAGAGACTTCACAGCAGGGCAGAGAGTGATGAAATTAATCAGCTGACCTGGCATTGGTTCAAAGAAATTGCCAAGATGAAGTCAGTGCAAATTTCAGGTCCCATGCTGCAAGCAAAGGCTAAGGAGTTTGCAAACCAGCTTGGGAGAGATGATTTCAAAGCTTCGAATGGTTGGTTGGATACTTTTCGAAAAAGACATAATATTAAGTTTTCAACAGGTCAGGGATTTGTTTATGACCCCCCAGAAAACATTCCATTGGGAAGCATATATCCATTAGAACTGATGGATGACAGTGCAAATGAAAAAGCGAAACCCAAAAAGAGAAAGAAAGACAAGGTTTGTAAAAGGAAAGACTTGACTATTGAGGAAAAGGTTCAACTCATCTTCCAGAGTGAAGGGAAGAGCCAGAGACAGTTAGCAACAATGTTTGGGGTAGGAAAATCACAGGTACACTCCATCCTGAGGAGGAAGGATGAAATTGTGGACACGTTTAGCAGAACAGGCAAAGGAGGCATGAAACGCTTGAACCACAGAGCAGAGAACGATGACGTGAACAGACTGACATGGCAGTGGTTCCAGGAGGCACACTCTCGGGGGGAGGGTCAACTCACTGGGGTTCTGGTACAGGCAAAAGCAAGGGAGATTGCTAAACAGTTGGGCAGAGATGATTTCAAGGCCTCAAACGGCTGGCTGGACAGCTTCAGAAGAAGGAACAATATTGTGACCAATGATCACAAGAATCTTGTGATTTGTGATGAAAAGGATATTTTGTCATGGAGGGAAAAGCTGCCAGAATACACAAGGGAATATGAGGCAAAGGATGTGTTCAGTGTGAGTGAGACGGTTTTATTTTTCACCAGCATGCCGGAACAGGTTGTAGATGCAGCTCAGTATCAGATCAAGAAACGGTTCCAGAGTCAAAATGTGTCCGTAGTCATGTGTTGCAATATCCTGGGAGAGTTCGAGACTCCTGTTGTCATAGGAAAACAGGAGAAGACTGAGGCAGATATACCATCAGATGTTCCTGTGACGTGGCGATGGAGCACAAGCACTTGGTCAACAGTTGAGTTCTTCACCGAGTGGGTTGTGTCTCTGGATCAGAGGATGGGAGAGCAAGGAAGGAAGATTGTGTTGTTTGTGGACAGGGCACCTCCAGATGCTACTGAGATCATCCTGGAGAATGTTCAAATGGTATGTCCTCCAACGTACTCAATCCGGCTCCAGCCTTTGTGTCATGGTGTAGTGGATGCCTTTAAGCGTAACTACCAGAAACGTATGCTGTCTGCTCTTCTCACACAGATGGCTAGTGTCAACGAAGGTATTTCCAAAGTGCTCAGTTATGTTTCTGTCTTGGACGCGTGTTTGTGGCTCAGCCAGGCTGTGAAAGATATTGATGCAGGAGTCGTTACCAGAGCCTTCTTTGACTGCGGGTTTGATGTTGGTTTCTGCCCAGACATCCCTTCAACGGAGGACGGTGAGGTTTATGACAACCTAATTAAAAAAGCAATAGAGAGCTTTGCAAGGAAACCTCTGAGCTACTACATAGGAGGCAGCAATGAGGATGGGTTTGGGATTGTCCCACACGTCCAGGATGCCAGTGATCAGTCTTCTCATTATGGAAACAGCGATGCTCCTTTCCAGAATGAAGATGCTTCACAAAGTACTGGAAGCACCTCTCAGGTCAACCGCACAGAAGAATCCAGTGACAATGAAAGTGATGCATCGGAGGTGGAGGAGGAATCGGATGGTAATGAAAACGAATTGACAGATCCTTCAGTCAGTTTCTCATTGGAAGTTATCTCCCCTTTAGCTCGTAGTCTGTACGCATCGTCTCGACGGGCAAAACGGGGTGAAACTTACCCACTGTCATCTTCCGAAAGCCCCGGAGACTCGCAGCATGATCAGTACTCAAAGTCTGTTGCTTCTAACATCAAGAGTGAGGAGGGTTCAGAAGATGCCACCAGACCAGACAGACCGATCCTGAGGTCAAGAGGGGACGCTCTGAAGGCAGCCGAATCACTCATGCAGTACTGCATTCACAACAACCTTAATCACGTCATTGGAAATGTGAAGGCTATTCTCAAGGAACTCTAGTTACATTCTGAAGGTGGGCTCGACTCCATGTTTTGACATTCATAATAATTGTAAAATGTAAAAATTGGCCTTAAACAGGATGAAACTTGAAATAGTTGATTAAGTTTGAATTAGTAATGTATATCTGGATAAGTAAACTTGGGAGCATAGATATTTGCATTACTAAGTTTGTGTTCACTAGCATTGAGGTTTTGTAATTAAGGTGCAGGAATTGTCTGTGCAGAGTTGCCTACCTTTGTCGTGCCAGGATCCAATGATTTGCCTTTACTGTGGCCCCTGGTCTGTGATCCCCATGCTTTGTTTCATCAAGGTGGGGACCCTCTCTACCCTTCGTTACTTTGGGCTTTCTACCCACAATTAGCTGAAACTCCATGAGTAAGACAACTCCGTCACTGTTTCCCCCTCTATGTAGGATAACAGAGAAACTATGGTAGGACAAGGTGATGAAACCTAATGGTTACATATTCTGGGTGAGTGAGCTGGAAACAAATTTTAGCTTTCCTGTAGTGCTTTGTCCGTCGTCCGTCCAGTTGTCCGTCATCTTGCAAACTCCACGGCCAAGGAGTTGAAACGATGGTGTGTCACAGAATTCTGATCTGTTTCCAAACATGGTGGTTAGAGGTGTTCAGTATTACCGGTATTCCTTGTATGAAATACTAATGAATATGTATCACAATACGTTTAGAAAATACTGGTCTATTGCATTTTTCAAAATCATGCAAATCTTTATCTGTTGGAAAATTTTACATCAGTGATGAGTCAAATTGAAATTACGAAATTAGCCATTGTTTCCTGTGGTCCAAAAGGCGAAACTATTTGCAACCTGTTTCCTGTATATTATGTGTCTATTGCACATGCGTTGTCGCCATAGCAACATCCAACAAAATAAGAAGTTATCCAAAATGTGAGGGGAGGTACTTTTTACTCTGGTTCATGACAAATTACAGATGAAAGAATGAATGAAATATCTTGTGGTACATTACGCAAAACATGAAACATTGTTGCAATCAACTGTAATACGAAATTCAGGCAAATACCATTACTAATGGTAGCCATATAGAAAATGTCATTTTTGGCAACAAACAAAAGGCTTAAACTTTGTAATTTTATGACTGCAAGAAGATGTAAGGCGTAACTATTAGAAAGATGTTGCAAAGATCCTTTCTTCCTATTTTTCTAGAATCTATTGCACCAATTTTTCCTCCACACACTAAAGATTTTTGTACCAAAATAATGTTGAAGTGTCATAAAATTCTTTCTTCATAGGGGACACGGGTGGCCCAGTCGTCTAAGACGCCGCGATTCGCTGTGCAGAGTCGCGTCCCTTGGGCACGCCAGAAACCTATGATTGTGGGTTCGAATCCCGGTTCGGCCCAATTATGTTTATAGGTTTGTCAGCACCATACCCGTGCTCGTGGGTTTCACCGAAGTGGTAAACGGCTGAGACTTTCATTACTTCGGGCTTTCCCCCAACATTAAACTGACACGCTGTGATATAACTGGAATACTGTTAAAAGCGGCGTTAAACCCAACTCACTCACTCACTCTTTCTTCATAAGTCTGGTGAGCTACAGAACATTTCAGTTTGAGGGAAGACCACCATTATCTCGAGCATGTATGATTGAATTTTTTATTTATGCAACTTATGTCATGTTTTAAGTATTACATTTTTTTATTGTGCCACATTCTTGTTAGTTTCAACCTCTGTCGTGTGTATCCTTGGTATTAAAGGTGGAGGTGTTCTACTTTTATCCCCGTACTATATATCCCTTAGTATTTTGGGTAATTTTGTTTAAATCTGAGGTGAAAGTGATTGCTTTTACCCTTGTGTTTGGTGTAGTACATTCCTTGGTATTTGGGGCAAAGGTGTTTTCTTGTTGGGAAAATATTCTAATGACATCCTCTTGAATCAGGAACAAAAGAACAGTTTGAATCACAAACAGTCGAGCATAAGATTATTGAAGTCATCTTCTTGAGTCAGGGGGATAAGAGCCATGCTACATGACTTCTTTTCTGTGAGGTGAGAGAGAGCTGTATTGATGGACGGCCCGATAAGATCCGGGGTAGAATAGTTCTTCAGCAACCCATACTTGCCATACAGAGTCTATTCTTGTCGTAAAAGGCGACTAACAGGATCCGGCTTGCTGACTTAGTTGATGTATGTCATGTATGATGTCAATCACTGGATTGTCTGGTCCAGAATCGATTATTTACAGACCGCTGTCATATTGCTAGAATATTGCTGAGTGCGGCGTTAAACAACAAACCAACGAACAGATAAACAACCACTTAAGGCCATAGGTTTTGTTTTTGTTACCTTGTGAAATATCCTGGCTGATCATTAGATAAATATGAACTTAACAAGAAATATTAGATTTTGTTTTGTTCTTCAAGACTTATATGAAAGGTTATGTGAATGTCTTGCCAAATAAGCAGTGTGACTCAGGCTCGTTAGTTTATTTTGTGGTGAACACATATGTTTGCATCATGTGCAATAACAAAAATAGCACCTTTCAGACAGCACATTTGTCCTATTACCGTATTTGCCGTATTAAGCGCCCTGCTCCAAAACGTGCCATCTCACTGACTTCTATACCTATATGTTATGTTTATAAGCCCCCCTGTATAAGATGAAAATTTTCATGATAGTCCTTATTTACTTGCGTATATCAAACGTTTTACAGGAAACCGCAACTCAGAAGGTGTTACTATTTTCGATAGCAATATTTAAGTACAATTTCATATTATGTGATCTGGTCTGATATGGTCTGATATGGACATTTTGTGAGTAAAATTAATCACTTTCATTATTGTCCTTTTTATGGGCAGATATATTTAGGTAAGGGAGGGTATTCATTAGTCTTGAATGATAAAATCAACACCATCAAAGGACGAAGGAGGATGAGGGATGCTCAGGATCTGAATTTTAGTGAATTTTTAGACATGATCACCATGAATTTTTCCATCATAAAATGAAGGGGGGCACGGTTGGCCCAGTCGTCTGTGCAGAGTTGCGTCCCTTGGGCACGCCAGAAACCTATGATTGTGGGATCGAATCCCGGTTCGCCCCGATTATGTTTCAAGGTTTGTCAGCACCATACCCGTGCTCGTGGGTTTCACCGAAGTGGTAAACGTCTGAGACCTGCATCACTTCGGGCTTTCCTCCCACATTAAGCTGACACGCCGCGATATAACTGGAATACTGTTAAAAGCGGCGTTAAACCAGACTCACTCACTCACTCATAAAATGAAACTGGTTCTTTGTCATATTACCATTTCAAGTGTCAGCAATTATTCCTCTACACTAACTGCAGTCTTTAATACCGTATTCGACGTAATAAGCGCCCTGCTCTAATAAGCGCCCACGGTGATATTTGCTAATATATTGGCTAGTGAACAATCACAATTAGCACCCCTTCCTATTGATCAATGTACACAATACTTATTCGCGTATAATACGCACTCGTGTGTTATATGCACCCTTTATTATGGGCAATTAAATTCGGGAAAAATATATCTGTTGTACATAAACATTTCAGGCTGTCAGCACAAACCACAAAATTTATTTTTCAACTCTGTTTTTTTTTTACCATAATAATATTTCCCCTATAAAGCCTCCTATTTCTAATTTTGAGAGCGCCCTGGGCGCTTATTACGTCGAATATGGTGTGTATTTATTTTTTATTTGCCCAAATTTGGCACCATGATGCTGTCGCAGTAATTGGTTTTCTCACCCAGGCCCTCATGACAGATGTTGGTCTTCGAACCTGATAAACATGATATATACTCACCCACAAAAGAAACACGACTACCATACATGTTGGTTAATATATGAAGAATTACTCATATTCAAGAGATATTAGATTGGTTCGATGCACAAACGACCATACTGTTAAGTTGTGTGAACCGACGCTTATGAATGCATCATATTTGACGTCATAGATCCATGACTCGAGATGCACAATTAGCGTGCAGCATTTCGTGATTAGACTAAAGACACTGTGGTAACACTTGACTGTTAGTTTTGTCATTAAGTGGTATGTGTTGGAGACATCTCTTCTTAACTACAGGGGCGGTTGGGTAGCCTAGTGGTTAAAGCGTTCGCTCGTCACGCCGAAGACCCGGGTTCGATTCCCGACATGGGTACACTCACTCTTAACTACAGGGGCGGTCGGGTAGCCTAGTGGTTAAAGCATTCGCTCGTCCCGCAGAAGACCCCGGTTCGATTCCTGACATGGGTACAATGTGTGAAGCCCATTTCTGGTGTCCCCTGCCGTGATATTGCTGGAATATTGCTAAAAGCGGCGTAAAACTATACTCACTCACTCTTAACTACATACTTCTCTATATGTTTCTATGGTTCGTGTTTCTTTTGGCGATGAGTATATATACATGGTTGTATTTTCATTTCGTTTCAGTATGTTGTTATCCAGGCCATATGACCCATATTTCATACATGTTATACAGTTATATTACATGGCTCTTGCATCGTGGTATTGGATAACATTACATTTCAGTTCTAAGTTTAAATACTATATACCTATAGTTTGCAGGTGAAATATATTCTCAAGTCTTTTACAATTAATTACAGACATCGTAACGTGGGCTTAGTTGTTTGTTAAAACTTAGCTTAAAAAAATAAAAAAATTGGTTCGACTTTTGAAATATAGTGCGGGCAGGCAGGTATTTTAATTTTTTTGGCTTGTTGAAACTAGTATGTCACCAAATAAACAGTTGTGTACCATCAACCTGGGGAAGGGCCTCCCTACATCAACAAGCATACAAACTTCTATTGCTGCCATGACCATAACACGAGATGTGAGTAAAGCAGTGCACATGTAAAGGGAAGTAACTGCTTGCCATATTGGATCGCATTGTTTTTAAGTATTAGGATGGTTTTTTTAAATTTAAAATGGAAATAAAGACGAAACGTGCGGCAGACTTTGTGATGATGTGGTCAGTGCCTGAGAACCAAGACCTATTAATTTTTTAGACTATGTGGGGAATTGTGTTTGCATATGATCAGATGCCTTTGAAGGTCAAAGTCACTCTGCATGAAGTAGGCGCTTTCTAAGTTTGTGTACATGATAAATTGAGTATTTATGATTGGAATATATGAAACTGGTACATGTTTACTTGTGCAGGGTTTTGATCAATAAACGTTTTGGTGACCTTCATGCTAGATAAAGGTCACTAGATGTTGGATTGCAAAACATGTCTTAAACATTATGTCAATTCATAAAAATCAAAGCATCAATTATGACCAACTCTAAGTAACTCACTTAATACCTGTCATACGTCATGATAGGGTTAAGTGTCAAGGTCACTTTGAAGGTCATGTCATACATGGGTTGTCATTTATCAACCATGCAACTTTTGCACTGTTCATTCCAGACTTTTAAACAAACGTTTTCACTCCCAAGACACAACGAGACTACTTATTTCATTCCAAGAAAACAATTTGTTGTATTATAAGCTCCCCTGAGCCAAAGATTCAGATAGTTCCAGTCAAGCATGTTCAACAGTGCCAATATGCAGTAATTGTACAGTGTGAATTCTGATCTTATTTTCAATATGTCTGTTGTGGCAGCCATCTTGAAACTGTTTTTTGGCTACATGACATTTGTGCATGTATCTGAGTGTGTGATGCTATGCACGTATCTTGAGATCATGTATCGATACAAAGCGATACAAGTATTAAGGGTTACATGTAATACTGTGTGAAAATTCCTTATCTGCCAGTTGTCAAGCAAGTGTTTGATGAATGAACTCAATAATTTGTGACACCAAATCTTTATAAGTATCTCTTGGATAAGCTTGCAAAGTTTTGTTCATGAAACTTCATGTAGTAGTTTCTGAGAAAATGTAACAAATGTTATGTTTTGGGATAGCGATTTTCTGAGTAAAGTTCAGATTCTATTACTTTTTTGTTATTTTTTTTTAAATTTTTTTTTTATATACCAAAACATCAACATCAGCACGGGTTCAGCATGTGTTTGTTACATATGCAAAGTCTCATAATAAGAAAGTTGGCTCCGGAAATGTGACGGAAGGACGGACAAGCAGCAACCATTCCTATATCCCCCTTCAAGGTTGTGGCTGGGGATGATATGGCCCTCCCACTATGATCACTGTCCGGCTGTGTACTGTGGTATATAATCATGGCAATGTGTGTCAGTATGTATGTTACCTTCTCATATGTTTTAACTGCAGCCAACCATACTGTTACAGTTGATGCACAGTGTTTCTTGTTGCTCTGTAGGGCAGTGGGGTAGCCTAGTGGTTAAAGTGTTCGATTCCCAGGTTCGATTCCCCACACATGGGTACAATGTGTGAAGATGTCCCCCCTGCCAATAGTGATTGAGTATCGTTTTACGCCGCTTTTAGCAATATCACGGCAGGGTACACCATAAATGGGCTTTACACATTGTACCATGTGGCGAATCGAACCTGGGCCTTCGGCAATAACCTCACTCACTCACTCACTCACTCACTCACTCACTCACTCACTCACTCACTCAGGCGCTTCATGGCTTCTCAGGGGCTCGGGTGGCCCAGTAAACTAAGTAGCCACAATACGCTGTGAAGAGTTGTTGCCCTTGTTGCATGACAACCCTTTGATCGTTGGTTCGGATCCTTGTTTGCCCCAATTTTGTTTACAGGTTTGTCAGCACCGTACCACGGATTGAATTTCTCCAAAGAGGTAAATGTCTAAGACCTGCATCACTTCAGGCTTTCCTTCGACGTCAAGCTGACATGCTGTGATATGACTGGAATATTGTTCAAAGCAGCATATAACCCAACTCACTCACTCACTCACTCACTCACTCACTCACTCGGGCGCTTCATGGCTTCTCAGGGGCTCGGGTGGCCCAGTAAACTAAGGTGCCGCAATACGCTGTGAAGAGTTGTTGCCCTTGTTGCATGACAACCCTTTGATCGTGGGTTCGGATCCTTGTTTGCCCCAATTTTGTTTACAGGTTTGTCAGCACCGTACCACGGATTGTGAATTTCTCCAAAGAGGTAAATGTCTAAGACCTGCATCACTTCAGGCTTTCCTTCGACGTCAAGCTGACATGCTGTGATATGACTGGAATATTGTTCAAAGCAGCATATAACCCAACTCACTCACTCACTCACTCACTCATTGCTTATGCATCCATGCTTATTCAGGTTGTTAAATCTCCATCCAGACATGAGGCAAACATGTGTGAAGCCCATTTCTGGTGTCCCCCTTTGTGAGTGTTTCAAGAGGCACTCACTCTCTAGGGCATCGGTCCTGTGTCTGTGATGTGTGAAGCCCATTTCTGGTGTCCCCCAATGTGAGTGTTTAAAGAGGCACTCACTCTCCAGGGCATCGGTCCTGTGTCTGTGATGTGTGAAGCCCATTTCTGGTGTCCCCCAATGTGAGTGTTTAGAGAGGCACTCACTCTCTAGGGCATCGGTCTTGTGTCTGTGATGTGTGATGTGTGAAGCCCATTTCTGGTGTCCCCCACTGTGAGTGTTTAAAGAGGCACTCACTCACTAGGGCATCGGTCCTGTGTCTGTGATGTGTGAAGCCCATTTCTGGTGTCCCCCTTTGTGAGTGTTTAAAGAGGCACTCACTCACTAGGGCATCGGTCCTGTGTCTGTGATTCCACACTCTACCATCTCTTTGTGTTTGTGTGTTATAATTTTGATATACACTCCTACAACATCGCCAACATGTTAGATATGTCACATATTGTATATGTACTTTATGTAGCAATATTCCAGGACAATCTTTTATCCGGAATGTGATAAATCAAAAGTGTCTTGAATAAATATAACTTGAAACCTGAATTTCTTTCTGTTTGGTTTGAATGATATCCTGTGTGGAAGAGTACTGTGTGGAAAATACATTTGGGCTTTTCACAAAAAGGTACTTTTTAATGTCTAAAAAGATACAAGTCTTAAAAGATACACAAAAACATTCTCACAGTATGATATAACCCAAATTATTTTAACTGAATATTGAAACACGATCACACACACTTTCGTGAGGCCCAACAACCCAGGTTGTTTGTATCTTTGTTATTTAACGCCGCACTCAGCAATATTCCAGCATTATGACGGCGGTCTGAAAAGATCGAGTCTGGCCCAGACAATCCAGTAATTAATATCATGAGCATCGATACACGCAATTGGGACAAATGACATGCATCAACCAAGTCAGTGAGCCTGACCACCTGATCCCGTTAGTCGCCCGTTACGACTGGCATAGTCGCCTTTTAGGGCAAGCATGGGTTGCTGAAGACCTATTCTACCCTGGATCTTCACGGGTCTTGAGTTTTTTCAACAAGGTTAAAACATTCAATTCGTTAAAAAGTAAGGCTTTCAAAAAGTTTTGGTTTACATGTGGAGGACATTTCCAAATTTGGAGCAACAGTGACAAAAAATATGTCCAAAGCAAAAATCTGTTTTGACTTAACATATTTTTATCAGGTGAACACTTGATTTGGCTTTGCATGTGTTTGTGATGGGTGTCACCGATGTGGCATGATATGTTTCCCTTTTCGCTAACGCCTGGTATTCCCACTATTTGATAGTGATTCATAAACACATACTCATGATACATCATACAATCGATGTGGAAATGGCTTTGTCGCGTTTATTTACCGTATATTGAATGTGTGCTTCTTTTGAAACAAACTCAAAATTTTGGAGCAATTAAGAATTGACTTTCACTTTGTATATTTTTCACATTATAGTGATTAGAACCTTCAACATTACCAACCAAAGTATTAATTGAACTTTGAAGGATCTACTAGCTGCAACAAAAGACTGCAGAATATTAAAGATTTTACTTTCACTCTGTGTGAGTTCATTGGAGTATGAACCTTCATAGAGTGAGGGACCGCCTCCGTGGTCTTGTGGTAGAGCGTCCGCCCGGAGAGCGGAAGGTCCAGGGTTCGATCCCGGGCCGCGTCATACAAAAAGACGTTAAAAGATTGTACTTGTTGTTACCCTGTCTGGCGCTCGGCATTAAGGGGCTAAAACAAGGACTGGTCGGCTCGGAGTCAGTATACTGTGTCTGAGTGGGGTATTCATGTTAAACTGCGGCATGGTATGTCAGTGAGCTAGCACTATAAATCGGCATCAGTCCGGACTAGTACAAGCAGCTACACACACACATACACGTGCATGCACGTCGCTATATAAGTGCAATAATCTTGGACGCGACGTTAAACCCAATTTCACCTCACCTCACCTCATAGAGTGAGGGCCAAACTGTATGAACATCGGAGCTTGCGTCAATTTTCTACCTCAAAGGAAGTAGGCCTTGATCAAAACACAATTATGATTAGTGCGTGCAAATAATATTTAGTATGTGTGACTTCGTGTTTACACTGACAGCCATACAACAATCAGCTGTATCGCGGAATCAAATAGTCTCTCAAACCGAGGGGTGACATGGGCGTAGGTATACTCAATAGGCTCTACAGGAATAACTGCCATTAACCCAACAGTCCCATCACCTACACCACCAACACCCCAACAGTCCCATCACCTACACCACTATCAACCCAACAGTCCCATCACCTACACCACCATCAACCCAACAGTCCCATCACCTACACCACCATCAACCCAACAGTCCCATCACCTACACCACCATCAACCCAACTGTTGAGTCTCATCACCTACACCACCATCAACCCAACAGTCTCATCACCTACACCACCATCAACCCAACAATCTCATCACCTACACCACCATCAACCCAACAGTCCCATCACCTACATCACCATCAACCCAACAGTCCCATCACCTACATCACCATCAACCCAACAGTCCCATCACCTACATTACCATTAACCCACCAGTCCCATCACCTACATTACCATTAACCCAACAGTCCCATCACCTACATCACCATCAACCCAACAGTCCCATCACCTACACCACCATCAACCCAACAGTCCCATCACCTACACCACCAGCAACCCAACAGTCCCATCACCTACACCACCAGCAACCCAACAGTCCCATCACCTACACCACCATCAACCCAACAGTCTCATCACCTACACCACCATCAACCCAACAGTTCCATCACCTACACCACCATCAACCCAACAGTCCCATCACCTACACCACCATCAACCCAACAGTTCCATCACCTACACCACCATCAACCCAACAGTTCCATCACCTACACCACCATCAACCCAACAGTTCCATCACCTACACCACCATCAACCCAACAGTCCCATCACCTACACCACCATCAACCCAACAGTCCCATCACCTACACCACCATCAACCCAACAGTCTCATCACCTACACCACCATCAACCCAACAGTTCCATCACCTACACCACCATCAACCCAACAGTCCCATCACCTACACCACCATCAACCCAACAGTCCCATCACCTACACCACCATCAACCCAACAGTCCCATCACCTACACCACCATCAACCCAACAGTCCCATCACCTACACCACTATCAACCCAACAGTCCCATCGACTACATCACCAGCAACCCAACAGTCCCATCACCTACATCACCATCAACCCAACAGTCCCATCACCTACACCACCATCAACCCAACATTCCCATCACCTACACCACCATCAACCCAACAGTCCCATCACCTTGTTTTCATTTCACCGATGTGACGACCACCATCGAGCCTCAAAACAGCTTGAACAATGTTTTCCTTTACAAAAGTAACAGCGGACGTTATTCTCAGGAGCACCTTTGAATACAGTACCACAACTTCTCGTGAGGACGATCTCGGCCGTAGGTCACATGTCATAAGACAAACAACCAGTTTTAGTGAGAATCCGTCGGACGCGAACCCGCGACCTTCGGATTGTTAGCCTGACAGCTAACCGACTGAGCTACGTCCACACTGTTAAACTTAGTGCAAATTTACCGCCATGCCTATGCGTTACGGAACTGAACGAAAAGGGTCGAATAGGTGACGGACACTTACGAAGGTTACGGGTAGGCACGGTGTCTCGTGACTTTAGTCTACGGACACTTACGAATGATCCCGATGCCATTGGGCACACTCGTCCCATTCCGTAATCTACAAGATACCGGGTGGTGAGGAATGAGCCGATATGCCGCGAACTGAAAACGGCTCCAGGCAACGGACGTCAGACGTCGAACTCGTGAGTGCGCATGAATGATATGATATTTAATAATTCGTCGGGTGATTTTTGTGACAGAAAAGTGTGGTAGGGAACACTGTAAGGATACTAACTGTTCTGGTGTGCCATGTGTAGCAAAGATATGTCGCAGAGTTTCAACTGTCTTGCTTGTGGTTGTTAGTAGAGAGAAAGTAATACCTTCCGGACAAAAGCATTCCTGTGGAGCGTGGAGCACCAACAAAAGCATTCCTGTGGAGCATAGAATTTCCAACAAATTCCTGTGGAGCATGGAATTTCCAACAAAAGCATTCCTGTGGAGCATTGAATTTCCAACAAAAGCATTCCTGTTACCTTCCGGACAAAAGCAGCCCTGTGGAGCGTGGAATTTCCATCAAAAACATTCCTGTGGAGCAAAGAATTTCCATCAAAAACATTCCTGTGGAGCAAAGAATTTCCAACAAAAGCATTCCTGTGGAGCGTTGAATTTCCATCAAAAGCATTCCTGTGGAGCAGCATTTCTATAAATCTACTCGTGTGTGGGTTTTAACCGCTGAACCTGTTAACCCTTTCACCGAAATCAATTCGTTTATAAACATTTTCTGTGGAGCAAAGAATTTCCAACAAAAGCATTCCTGTGGAGCGTTGAATTTCCATCAAAAGCATTCCTGTGGAGCAGCATTTCTATAAATCTACTCGTGTGTGGGTTTTAACCACTGAACCTGTTAACCCTTTCACCGAAATCAATTCGTTTATAAACATTTTTCTCTACTTCATTCACGTTTCACTAAGTGTTAAAGACGCATAGAGTAAAGAAACAAACAAAAGCATTCTTGTTGAGCATACCACAGAGGTCAGTCAATACCTTTCACATAATAGAAGCAAATTTTGCTAAAGGAGACTAGCACTAAGGCTGGCTCTGTATATATTCACTCTGTTCAAACATGTAACTATGGCACCGCTCATTAGTATCAATACACTAGAGGTGAACCTGTTAACCCTTTCACCGAAATCAATCACAAGAAATGAACACAGAGTCAAGTGAAAACTGATGGTTTTAAATGTGTTACAGTGATGTAACTTGCTATTTTGAACAGCGGCAAGAAAACTACATTCTACTCATGGAAGCAGGTCATGCGGATGCCACACACTCTAAATGAACCAGTCATAACACGATCACCTGAGTGGTTTCAAGATAAGGAAGAATGCGTGAAAGATGCAAAGAGAAAATTTAAAGATGAATACAAGGCAACAAAGAGAGTCATTATCAAGAAGATGAAAACCTTACCACTCAATGCTGATGAAGTAGATATGGCTACAAAACTGAAACAAGCAGAGGATCTTCTCACGATGAGTTACTCTTTAGAAGTGAGTAAAATGATCAGTCAGCTCGCATGTGAAATGTGTATTCCTTGTCTGTTTAATGAAGAAGGTGATCCAATATTTTTGGGAGATCATTCTTGTCGCATGTCAGAGCAGGAGCAGGTTGATAAATACTTCAACGCGGCACTTGAGGATATGGACAATGAACTGGTAATAGAAAAATGGATGAAACTTGTGATTGATGATCCACATCTGTGCACAATGCCTGCTTTCAATTTAGTACCTTACCAGTGTAAGGACTATCGTGACAATACATTCAAATCACCTGAATGGGTGAATGGTTTGAAGCAATGTGTTGTAAAAATGTTGAAGTTGCAAAAACGCTTGTAGACTGTTTCCATGTCATATTATTTTATCAGTACCAAATGAAATGTGTGTGTGTGTGTGTGTGTACTTTAGCAATATTCATACTATGAATAAAACATAACTTATGCTTACATCTTTGTTTGTCTTCTTTTGATAGTTATCAAATGGTTGTTCTTTAATAGGTGTCTGTTGTCAGTGCTTCTCTCATTTCATCATGAAGCCACAACAGAGAAAGGTGCTAACAAAGAAACAGGAGAAGATATTAGAAAGTTACTATTTTAACCCGCTTGAACCGGGAGCTTTTTATGGGCCTGAGAAACTTCATAGCGTTCTGAAATTAGATCGTCAACCAGATCTCAGACTGAGCACTGTGAGACGTTTTCTGAACAAACAGGACGCCTACAGTTTACACAAGCCACCCAAACAGAGATTCAAAA
This sequence comes from Haliotis rufescens, assembly GCF_023055435.1. Lineage (NCBI taxonomy): Eukaryota > Metazoa > Mollusca > Gastropoda > Lepetellida > Haliotidae > Haliotis > Haliotis rufescens. Next base: position 2,278,866 of record NW_025964135.1, on the reverse strand, counting down.
GGCTGAGAGTTCGAGTGAATTCTATAAATGAAATGTTTGATGTAGATTTGACTGACATGACTCGTTACAGCAAGGAGAATAATGGCGTGCGTTATTTACTGGTGGCTATTGACATACTGAGTAGGTTTGCTTTCGCCCTACCTTTAACAAATAAGAGACCAGAGACAGTATTGAAAGCTTTTAAAGAAATTATTCAGGAACGAAATCCAATGAAAGTACGTGTGGATGGTGGTTCAGAGTTTAAAGGAGTATTTAAAGATTTTTTAGAAAAACACAATATCACTCTGACTGTTGCACATAATGAAAATATCAAAAGTAATTATGTGGAACGATTCAACAGAACACTGAAATCACTTATTACTCGCTACTTGACCCATAATAACACCAAGTATTATTTAGATGCACTACCCAAGTTGATGGACAATTATAACAACACATTACATTCTTCTTTGCCTAACCTTTCACCGGTTCAAGTCAAGAAGAAGAATGAACTGAAAGTATGGGAACATTTGTATGTGAAGCCGTTGTTACTTAAAAAACAAAGCTCCAAACACAACCGGTCAAAGGCATTTGTATTTAAAGTAGGGGATCTTGTTCGCATTCCATACCTCCGGAGACCTTTCAGTAAGGAACTTGATCTGAAGTGGACTCAAGAGCTGTTTAAGGTGGTTAGACGATACAAGAGACAAGAGATAGCACAGTATAAGATCAAAGACTTTCATGATAAACTGATAGAAGGTACGTTTTATGGCAATGAGTTACAAAAGGTGGAGAAAAAGGAAAATGTTTTGTGGCAGGTAGAGAAGATTTTAAAGAGAAAACGTGTGAAAGGGAAGACCTACCTGTTAGTGAGGTGGTTGGGCTGGCCGAGTTCCTTCGATTCTTATGTGGAGGAAAGTGAACTGAAAGATATCTGATGGAAAGGTACATATTTCTCAAAAGCTCAGACTCCAAACAATCTTATTTTAATGAGAATACGCCTTATCATTTTCGTGTTAAACTAAATCAAAGGTTGAATTTTGATGGATTCTGGGTTGTGTCTTTAACGGAGATTAATTTTGGTAAACTTGACATCACCCACATGAATGATCCATATGTGGACGTGTTATGCAATCTGTGTGATAGTTCTTTGGCAGGTGAACAGCAATTGCCTTTATTGAGACGGCTTGATCTCAGACAAGGTCCTTACTATAGCTTTGCATGTGAATACAATATTCCGATTAAAGTCAAAGAATCTCCACACATAGAGGTGCGTATAAAGGCCAGTAACGGCATGTCACACTCATTTCTAAAGGAAGTGACATATGTGACACTGCACTTGAGACGGTATCCCTTCATTGATTAACCATGGAGTCCACACCTTTGTATGTCCCTGATTATGTCAAATGGACCCACTATTTCAAGAAACACATGAAAGGAACATCTGCCTTAGTGAATGGTAAACCACAGGTGAAAGTGATCCCGACACGACTTCAAGTGAAGACTGAAGAACCCAAGATCAAACTGGAAGTAACATCAGAGACGCAGAATATTGTTGAGAGAGCCAATGCCAAAGAAAAGCGACGGAAATCTTTAAAACGAGCTGCAGGTGACCAAATCACCACTTCAAAGAAGATCCGTCAGACAGATAACATTCCATCAAAGACCGCTAAGGTTCTCCAGTGTACCCCTATTCGAGAAAACGACGTTTTCAGTTAATCATGTCACTGTTGAATGATAAAGACTTTGAGGAACTGATACCACCCTCTCTCAATCTGTTTATTTTACCTCCATACCAGACCAGCATCCATCAACATTATTTTGATGAGGTGCGTCCACTCAGTCAAATCAATGATTCTTCACCGTTGGAATTTCAAGTAACGAATGCTGGAAGTGATTACATTGACCTGAACCGTACCCGCATACATGTGAAGCTCAAGGTGAAACATGCAGATGGCACTGATCTTGAGGACAAGGAACATATTGTCCCTGTCAACTTGTTTCTGCAGGCTCTCTTTTCCCAGGTGTCAGTGTATCTGCAGAATCAGTTGGTATCTTTTACAAACAACCATTATGCTTACAAGAGCATGATGAAAACTCTACTCAACTATGGAACAGAAGCTAAAACTTCACAGCTGTCATCTCAACTCTTCTACAAAGATGTGTCTGAATCTATCAATGATGTAGAATCGACGGATCCCTACACTGGTCTCAATACAGGAGTGCAATCTCGCGGTGGCTTCATTAATAATAGTAAAGTCTTGACCATGTCGGGGCCATTGTATGAAGATATCTTTCACATGAACAGACATTTAGTCAATGGAGTGGATTTGACAATGAAGCTGTACCGCTCCTCACCCCAGTTCTGTTTGATGAGTGGCAAAACAGGTCAAGATTACAAGGTAGAAATTCTGGATACCTACCTGAAGGTGTGTAAACTGAAAGTCAATCCAGCTCTTATTTTGGCTCACAACACCTTGTTTCAAGACAGCAATGCTCTGTATCCTTACACCAAAAGCGAGGTCAAGGTGACAAGCATCCCCACCACTCAACTGACACATACCATTGACAATCTGTCGAATCCTATTGCTAATCGTTACATTGTAGGCTTTGTACTCAGCAACAGCTTGAATGGATCTTACACTGGTAACCCCTACAACTTCCAATCTAGTATGGTGAAAAACATCAGTCTGTACATCAATGGTGCCAGTGTCCCCGGACGTCCCATGCAGGCAGATGATGTTGAGTCCTATGTGCAGATGTTTGATGGGATGTGTCTGTGGAAAGAAAATACAGGAAACGGAATCACTCGGAGCGACTTTTTGCTTGGGAGTGCCCTGTTCGTCTTTGACATTGATAAAGTATGCAGTGAAACCGACTATCTGAATCTGTTGAAATCTGGTAGCACCCGATTAGAAATTGAGTTCAAAAACGCCCTCACTGAAACACTCAGTTGTGTTGTTCTGAGTGAAAGAAATTCTCTCATTGAAATTGACAAGACCAGGAACGTGTTTGTGAAGTAAAAAACATGAAAGCCTCTGACCTTGCATGTGCTATTCAAAGTGACTCCATCTTAAAGTACCAGGTCTTAGGTGTGTTTGCCAAAGATACTTTACCTGTGCTAACTAGTGTCATGCTTGCACGTGGAGTGGGTCTCATTGTCAATACTGAACCATCTGGAAGACTGGGTCGTCACTGGGTGGCTATGTACTTCAAAGGTAATACAGGGGAACTGTTTGACAGTCTGGGTGAGCCAGTGAATTCCGTTTTTGACTTGTTCTTAAAAACCTATGTCAATCAATACCAACACAACAGAAGACAGTTACAGTCCTCATCGTCCAACCTTTGTGGTCATTATTGTTTATATTATTTGTTGTATAAATGCAAAACAGAACTTACCCTTCAAACCTTTGTGCAGATATTTGATGTGCAAGTCCGTTTTAACAATGATGAGCATGTGTCAAAGTTTATCTGTAATTATTTTAGATATTGTTTGTTATCTTGTCATACCTGTGTCATGTAACATACTACTGTACTTGTGTAACCCATTACAAAAAATAAAATAAAAAAGAAAATAAGTGTAGTCATTCGAGTTTGTTCTATAAATATAAGTAACTCAGCTGTAATGTCACAGTTGAATTATTGTGCTCAGAGTGTGATCATGGAACGTAAGTGTCTCTTACCAATACAAACACCTACCACCATATCTGTGATTGGTGGATCTTCCTCAGGGAAAACAGTTTGGGTGAAAAGGTTGTTAGAGCAGACTAATCTGATGTTTGACAAACCTCCCAACCTTATTGTGTACTGCTATGCTGTATGGCAAGACATCTACAGTGACATGCGGCAAAACATTTCTAACATTCTTTTTATGGATTCCCTTCCAACTGAGAATGATTTGAAAATGTGGTCTGAGCAATCTGAAAAGAACATGGTGTTGGTCATGGATGACATGATGATGGATATATGTAAAAGTCCACTGATGTTAAATCTCTACACTACATTGTCTCATCATTGGGGAATCAGTGTTATAAATATTCAACAGTCTGCTTATCCTAAGGGGGATTGTAACCGAACTATTTCCTTGAATACACACTACTTCATTTTGCTATCTAACCCACGTTCTGCACATGAATATAAAATCTTGGCATCTCAAATATTTCCGGGTCAAGCCAAATATTTTACTGAATCATTTCGTGATGCAGTGGAGGGAAAGAAATTTCAATATTTAATGATTGATGTATCACCCTATTCCGATCCTCAGTATGGGCGTCTGCGCAGTGGTGTCTTTCCAGATGAAGTATGTATTGTGTACCAACCCAAATAAAAGCTACTGCTCAAAGTTATACCCACCAGTTGCCTGTCTTACCAATGAACAGGTCAGTTGCTTACTGAGATCATCATGGATGTTTGCGGACGATTTGAAGATATTGCTAACGATTGTTCAGTGATTTCAACCAATGCTGAAGTGTATGGTCATAGCTTTTGTGAGAGATTAAAGTCCTTTGTCAGTTGGCCCATGCAAATGAAACAGTCACTGAAGACTATGGCACAAGCAGGATTCATTTACACGGGTCAATCAGATAAAGTCTACTGTTTCATGTGTCGATTGCGTGTACATAAATGGATGCCAGAAGATGATCCACTAACTGAACATTTCAGGTTATCACCTCAGTGTAGTTACATAAACATGATAGCTTCTAATACTGAATGAGAGACATTGGCTATGGTGTATGAGGAATATTAGAGTCTAAGCATACATAGATATATATATATATAAAAGACACAATTACCTAGTTGGATCATTTCACATTGTGATCTCCTCACTTCAATATGGGTGATTTACTGGAAAAACATCTGTCTTTTCTTCAAACACTACTGCAGGCTAATGTGAAGCAGAGAAAAGCTTTACTTCAATATGTGTCATGTGAACAAATGCATGCTATTAATAGCATGATGTTAAACATTTTGAAAGGGAATATTCCACTCTCACTGATGGATAAAACTCGCTTGCACCGTCATAGGTTTCACATTAGAACATTGGCTGCCAAAGAAGGTTTTCCCAATCGGATTAAAAAGGAGGTGTTGATAAGACATCATTCCATCTTGCCTATTTGCATTGCTGCACTGATAGATTACCTACATCATGAGCAGACCTATGGTTCTCCTGAACAGGAACACATACCAACGTCTAATAGACAACCAGGAAAAGGAGAAGACAGTGACACAGGAACAACAGATAATGACAGTGACTCCAGATCAGAAGACGAGTCCTCTGAGACTGAATGAGACCTCTGAAGAAATCACCCATGATGAAGCACAGATTAAAGCGAATACGAACTTGATTCTGGATCTACTTCTTAAGGATGTGTCATTAACTAAAACGATTGGCAAACTTGCCAAACTATGGTACTTTATCAAGGATCAGATCAGAAATGCTCACTTCAGACTGAATAATCAGTTAGAAATTGTTTTAGATAATGAGAATGTGTGGATCGGAACTAACGTTATTGACCTCATTCGTTTTACTGTGATGCATCGTGGGGCTGTTCCTTCAGGCTACCGTGACTTTCTCAATCTTTTAAAAATGCTACATGTACCGAAGCGGCTTTTGTATAAGCCAGATGTCAAGAAAAAGAACGACAAAAGAAAAAAGGCAAAATCATCTTTATATATAAAACGACAAGCACAACATGGTGTACCCGGTGCTAACACTACTGCAAAATTAAGAAAACTAGAGTCTTTCTAACTGTACATGTACATTGAATTCATGATATGTATTCTATGTAACTTTCAGATTGTAAAGCAATAAAATAATGCTAACACATGCGACTTTTAGTTATTACTATCTTCCATGTTCATGAGGACTCTGAGCTGCATCTCGAGTCTTTCTTTTCTGTCATTGCAGAAGAAATGACTATGCATATAATCCGTGTCATTGTAACGCACAGTGTGCTGGTCCTGAAACTCTAGCCCAAGGCTTACCCTCTGTTGCTTGGCTTTTTCCAAGATGGTATGAAGGGGCAGCTCATTCACTGCACGATCAAAGTATTGAGTAATACACTCGTCACTGTTCATCATGATACACTGGTGATGTACTTGCGATGGATGATTAACTTCACATCCATAACAATTATCACAACATAACTTCCGAACAAGTCTCTGGAGTTCATTGAGATAGTGAGTTTCCAAGACGCCTACGAAAAGTCTTTTGTTTCGACGCAGCTGTAAGCGATTGGTTATTTGTCTCCTGTTGATGTGAATTTCACGCACAGTTACTGAATAGTTGGGTGTTTGATGATTCTCGTCTTGATGGAACATTCTTCTTGCACGCTGTAAACCTGCCTGCATGGCATCCTCATGGCTTCTACGGAAGCTTCTACCTTCATAATACAGTATGTCATTGCCGCCGTTTCGTCTTAACTGGTAAATGAATCCGGTGGTACTCATATTGCTGTAATCATAAAGATAATTAAAATGAGTGAAACACTTTAAGTGTGATGATAACAGCAATTATTACTATTAATATTAGAATTATTATTATTGTTAAATTAAAAATGGATAACATTCGGCAAAAAAGGAGGAGGGTACCTGTATCAATCACCCATCTCTAAAATGTGGAACTTGAACAGCATTACCACATACTCTTAGACTGGTGAATACCCATAGGGTAAACTATATATACCATCCTCTAGTACATAACGTTTATCATCTAAGGGGGATAATGCTATTTTGCTCAATGACTCAGTGTATAAAGTGTTATTGTGAGAGCGAATGAGTGAATAGGAACAATAAAAAGGTTTCCTCTCCAGGAGACTGTCTTTGTATTTCTTATGGGTCAATTGCTTAGCAATGACAGATTTCTTTATTCCTTTAGCTGTCTTTTGGTTTGATACAGTGTTCTCATCTGATTGTATCAAAAAGGAATACATTTTGCTTTTCAACCCTACAAATTCTAAAATGATCTTTCCTGCAGCTTCATCCTTCATCTTTCCTGTGACTTTTTTGTTTTCATTCGAATACAATCCTTTAGGATCGTTCTGATCATAATTGGAAGTATCAAACAAATGCAGATTTTGCTTCATGAATATGTAGGGATCAAGCAAAGTCTCGTGTGGAGGGGCATGAATGTGCAAAAAGAGACTGTCTGTGTCTGTCATGAGCAAGTCCAATCGTTCTGGTCCATATTGCTGTTGCATGACGTCATAATAGAAAGAAAGGATTTGAAATTTGGCTAAATCCAAAATACTGAAACCAACAGCGATAGGTTGATCTAAATGGACAGACACTTGCTCCATTTCCACGGACACAACATCTTCTGAAAACACTTTCACCTGCTTGAAATTGGTTTTAGCTACATAACTGCGAAATTGCTGTCTTTGGGTCACTAAGTGCAAGGATTTCCGCTTGCGTTTATTCATACAGAACCTGCCAAACACACAATTATTCATAAGTTTATATCGGTCCTTGTCACAGGCATCAGTTGCGTGTTTGCGACTTTCCAAATTTAACTGAACATAGGGTTTCAACCAGGGACCTTGCTTGAACTTTAACACCCTATGAATGTGTTGGAGGACTAGCCTATGTCTCAAATACAGTTGCAAAGTTTTGAAATGAACCACATAGTTCAAGCGATCTTTTAAAGTAGCAAACAATTTCTTGCCTGAGGGTTTTTGACACTGGGAGGTATAGAACTGGCTGAGTAACTCTTTGTGATAAGGTGAAAAGTCCTCAAAGGGAATGTTGTCATGGGTAGGAGCCATGGGGAAAGCAGCATGAAGTTTGTGTAAATGTTTAGGATAGTGCAAGTCCACTTCCAAAATGTAACCTGTATCCCCTTGGGTATCTATTGTAACCCAATCAATAGTTTCATAATCTTGTGCTGACATGAACTGATAGTTACCAATAGGTAGGGGTTCCAGCATAACTCCAGAATAAAGACTGTTAAAGTCCATGTACAGAAGCACTGAAGCCTCTTTTTCTGGGTTATAATTAGACATGTATTCATTGTTGCCTTCGGCAAATTTCTTACCGATGACAGACACGCCTCCCCGAATGGAATTTTCCACAAAATTGTAACTATCTACATCAGTGAAGAGATCAAGCTTGACCCCGGTGACTTTCAGTGCTGCATCAATACAAAACCCTGGCATGGAATAGTAGTGACAGATGTCAAGTCCATAATCTGCTAAACATCCAGTTCTGAATGTTTCGACAATATCAGCCAACAACAGTGTGTCTACAACCACATACAACCGTGTAAAGTCAGACATTGTGTTGCATGCGAATGTATGCCACAATTCATGGGCAAAGACATAGTCTTCATCAGTAATGCCTTCATCACTCAAGGAACTGTAGAAGGATTCTTTAGGTGGCAACTGTGTGTCATTTAATTTTTCCCATGAATCCATGTACTCATAAGGAAAAGGAAGCTTTCGAGTCATTATACCAACATGCTGTGGGAACTGCTCTTTCAAGAAAACAAATGTGTCTAATCCTTTATTCATCTGATTCTTAGTCAGAGCATCTAAAGAGCTTTGCAAAAATTTGCAAGAATCTAGGAAGACCAGATCACTGTCCACAGTAAAAGACAGAAACTGTTCAGAATTATGGGGTATGATCTGAATACTTCTCTCTCCAAATTCACGTGCTGCTTCAAGAATAAGATGCGTATCATAACGCTCTGAATTATGCAACATCAGATACACTTTCTTTTGCAGCTGGAAATTTAGTTTACACTTGTTGTGTAATACTTGTCTAAAAGCACCACTGAGATGGTCATGATCTAACACCCTATCTTTCCCTAACTCTTTTCCACATAATCCACACTGAGTTGTGTTTGCTATGGTTGTCCTATCCTGATGAGATAATTGCATGGGAACAACATTGGCAAAGATCTCCTTAATTTCATCATATTCTCTTAAAATGTCTTGAATAAAGTGTTCTGCTGCATCTGAACCTACATAGGTTTGAACAGATTTCGAATACCGCTGCTCTGAACAAATAACTTTGTAAGCATAGGCACAAGGAACATGTCTGTTCAAACGCGATGCATGATTTTCGACCGGCAACAGCAAACTTTCAAAATCGGCCACAATAAGAAATTTAGCTCTTTCTGTTTTAGCTTCAGATCGTAATCCAAACTGATAGACTGCTTTCTCGGGTTTAGGCATATTGACACGTTGAGCTTTATCAAAACAATACCCCTTGTGCTTATTCAACCTTTCTTGTGAGCTGTATGTCCACAAACATTTTCTGCAAATATAATACTGGTTACTACGTTTTTTCTCAGGGTTTTTGACAAAAAATTTCAACTTAGTGATCAAACAAAAATGGGTGTCTGCTTTCGTTTCTACATCCATAAGTTCATGACCCTCTAAGCCTAAGAATCCTTCAAAATCTTCGGGCTCGTTCTCTTGTGAAAGCATCAACAAATCAATTTGACTGTCTGGTTCTATGTTGGATACGTTGCTTATGTAAAGTGGATAGAGAGTCTTATCTTCGAAGCCATACACATTAATACTCAACTGATTGACTTGTTCAAATCGTGGGATTTGTTTGAGTGTCATCGGAAAAGTAAACCCATCCAAATTCAATCTGTTCACAAAAGGTTGATAATGCTTCACCCGTGTTGGATGATGCGGAGCGGGAAACAGTTTGGCTAAAATGCTATAGATAAAACACATCTCATCATTGTTTTCTACATTCACAACGCTTTTAGTTTTGTATGCAATTTCTTTGGGAAGAGGGATGTATGTACCGCCTTTAAAAGGCTTAAATTTAACGATGATCACTTTCATCATTGCAATGTCTAGCACGTTTAAATTAGAATGCTCACCCTGATAATTATCTAGTGAACGCAATATCTTGTGCATGGCTTCAAGGTATTGATCGGACAAATTGGTTCCTTGTGTAGCTATGACCATTGTGCTTCGAAAGTAAGCCTCATGAATATTAGCTGTTTCATCTTCAGTAGGTTTAACCATTCTGATGTGAAGACATAATCCCCATTTCACTGACTGTTTCTCTCTGAGTTCTGTCTTGATCACATCAATAATGACAGCTTGTTGATTCACCATAAAATGTAAAGCATCTGTAGCACCCTGCCCTTTAAACTCATACTCTCTCACATCTCCCCCTAAAGATTCGCTGGTACATGGGCGAGCATGATCAGAAGTGTCACCAACAGGTTCAGGATTGGAAGGAGTACCTGGTGGGGAGGGAATAAGAGGCAAAGAAGGGTTGGATGGATGTGCAGATACTGTAGCCGTTTTTTTCCTACTTAACTTGCCTTTGCTACCACCCCACATATCATGTCCTGTTCTATTCTTATGCAGTCGCAATGCTTTCGAAGTTGGAAACATTGTCTGACAAGTCTGACAGGTTACATCATTTTGTGAAATCTCGTTTATGAGGTAGGGATTGGGATAAGAAGGAGAAACATCAGGGGAGGGGATGGGCGGTGGAGGGGGGTAGGAGGAAGGAATGGGAGGTGGTGATGAGGTGGAAGGAGAATCATATTGCAAAGTCGTGTTTAGACAATGTGGTAAGTGTGATTGAAAAGCAAGTTCATGGGTAAAGTGTTGAAAACACAGTGAACATTGGCAAACCAAAGGATTGACTACTTTTTGACAGCTTTTCACATGTCGTTTTAAACTATCTTTTCTGGAAAAATATTTTCTACAATACTGACATGAAAATTGACCCCCAACTTTCCCACATATTTGTTGATGCCTTGTTAAATTTCTTTTAAAACCAAAACAAGTGTGACAATTTTCACAGTAGGAGTCTCTACTCGTGGTGTACATAGTCATAAAATAGGTATTCACCAACTAAGTGTGTATGAGTTGGTAGTTACCTGAAAACAAAAAACAAAAAACGAACATCAACTAAGCATTAGACTAAAATGGTTACTAACAGTTTTAAGTATTATATCGTGATAATAAGTTTTAAATAATACGTCAAGTGTATAAGTTTTAAATAATCTAACAACTGTATAAGTGTAAGTATGCAGTAAAAGTGGAGTACTTGCTCTTTTGCTGGAGATTCCTATCCTAAGGATGCGTGTTAAGGGTTAACGTTTCCGGTACACTTTTGGTTGATGTTGCCTTGGCAATTTCTCAGACGAAAATGGTGAAAAATATAAAAGTGGATGGACTTCTTATTCCAAACTATACATTTTGGAGCTCTATAGAAATATTAGTTCAAACTTAAGTGCAAACAGCTGCACACAATGAACATGAGTGGTTTGGCTGCTATTCAAAACAGTTTCAGGTTGCTTCAAGACAGATGTATCAAGCGGGGTGTATAATAGGGTAGTACTATGAACTGCTGAATCACCTTGACCGAGTACACAAGCTATACAATTTTTTAATTTTATTTTTGTTATTGTTGAGAAATGTTTACTATGGGATGGTACTGAAAACGTGTCTCTTTAAAAGCACAGGTGTTTCTTTATGAAAGACTACATAAAATGAACTGCTGAATCACAAGCTATACAATTTATTGTTGTTGAGTGTTTACCATGGGATGGTGCTGAAAACGTGACACTTTAAAAGCACAGATGTTCCTTAATGAAAGAGCTGTATAGAGAGTGTGTTACTAAAAACTCGATATTGATTAAAAATGAGAGAGTAACAAGTGGTGGCTTTGTGGATTCGTTCTTGTTAAGTCTATAGGGCTGCCGTCTGATCAAACAGGGGAGTATCTAGAAAACGTACTAATTAAAAATCGTATACCATCACTTACAAGCAAAGTATAGTGAGTCAGAAGTAAATGTATACTCCATTTGTATGCGGGGTGTAACAGTTGATACCATTTGAAAAGAACAAGGTAACATAATGAAGTAGTTTTTCCCGTGAGAAAGTGTCAACATGCTGAATCACCTTACTAGGTATTCACGTCACAGTGCATTGACTATAACGCTGAAGGCAGCCGGATTTCGAATCACCCGCGCTGCGTACTATTGTGAACCATTTGTTAAGAATTATTCAGCCCTGTCCCGACTTGCATAGTTGATGTTTCAACGCTAGCGTTTTCTTTTAACGCGATAACAAATAAACAGTACGGTTTGAGTTTTAACCGTGTAACATGATGTGCACAGTTTTACTTCAGAACGTGTTATTTTGAAAATAGATAGAAAACTGATAAGTACATGTACCCGTGTGACGGCACGAAGCTAGGTTTGTTGGGAAAGTGATGGAAGCAATCTATAGGACATTTTCATGTTTACAATACTCACCCTTAACTCGAAGAGAGAACAGAGTTTATCATGGAAAATTGTTTGACGAGGAAAATGTTTTATTGGAAATATATGTCGAAGTAGGTTTATTCATAGCTAATGTATAGCAGAGAGACTAAGTGACCGACCGCCCATAACAATGTCAACATACCCCGGCCTTACAATTAATGTCAACATACCAGCCTCGCCTGAAGCTTCCCATTCATAAATTGTGTGATCAGTGTCCCGTATTTATGATACGTTAGGGAAGATGTGTTGTTATTTTAAAAGGGAGTTATTATAGAGAGTATATATATGGGTATTCCCCTCATTAAACCTTTCTTTCGTTGGTGTCTATTAAACGTATCCGGTATTTAATATATTTGAATGATGTAGGAAAGTATGTGCGTGTAGATGTTGTACCTATATCCGAACACGAATGTATGACACCTTTCAATAGATCAATTACGGTTATAGCCATGACGCGCAACATGACTATGAGCGTGGTTAGCAGTTCATATTTATAAACACATCGTAAATGACAGATTTCTGATGAATGAACTCGCCCGCACACATGTCTATAGGGTTAGGTTTGCCCGAACTGTAAACAGTGACACATTGGATAACAGGAAGGGTGTGTGGAATGCACTCGTCCTTGTAAGTGTAAAATACGCGTTTAAACTCACCATTTAAAAGATGACATTACTTTTTTAGATGTATTGGTATCAGTGAGTGAGTGAATTTAGTTTTACGCCACACTCGGCATTATTCCAGGTCTAGGGCGGTGGTCTGTCAATAAACGAGCTTGGACCAGACAATCCAGTGATCAACAGCATTGATAAGCGCAACAACAATTTCAGGCAACTTTGAAGGTTTTTCAAATCTCTCTTTGTTAGATAAATAAACACTTCTCCGTGAAATATAAGTGCTCCTGTAAAATCCGTGCGAAAATAAATTTGACAGAAACTGCTGATATTATTTTCTAACTGTGGATTTTTTAGTATTAAAAGCAAATTTCGTGATGAAATAAAAAATTTAAAAAATAGAATGACGAAGTTGCCTAATACCGAAATTATAATCTGCGCGAGTGGGATTTCTCAGCACAAACGAAACGGACATTTTTTCACAGGCAGAGAAAAAGTTCGCACACTGCTAGATTTATAGAATCTGACGTCTGAATGGACTTTTGTAGTTGAAAGGTCATCCATTGTGTACGTATATGAAAACATTGTGTAGAGTGATCGAGATGAAAATGTTTCAGTGAATATAGGGTATAGACATTATTTCCTTGCGACTGTTATAAAACATGTATTATCAGCTGGCCTTCTCCTCACTCCAACCGCCTATTCTGTCCTGACCAACATATATAATCATCTTAAATCTTATAAATTCATTGCATACCGTAAACATGTAATAAAGTTGTGAATGGGTGATAGATTTACGTTCTTTACACAATGTGCTATTAATACTGATTGCAATGCATATAGTTAAAATTAAATAATAAAATAAAAACTTACCTTTTCAGAATTTGTTTTGGAACACTCTTTCTTGGAAAAAATGCTCCCTTAGATTAACAGATGAAATTATATCCCGAATTTCACCTACTGACAGCTGCGATTGTCCATATGACTGATTTACAGTTAACACTTCAGTCTGCCGGTTCAAAGTAAAATGTATTGAACAAATATCATAAGTTAACAAAGCGTTATGAAGGTGAAAACTATTTCTATAAATTAAAATTTCGTCTAAAATGTAAATGAAAAAAAGATTTCAAAATTGGTTTCAGATGATTGCACACACTAATAGAAGTATTTCCGTTATAAAATTCGATGTTATATGTCCAATCAGATTTAAAAGAGATTTCGAACGGCATGACAAGACAGCTGAATACTAAAAATAAATAAAATCGCATACGCTATATATCTATATGAATCTGTAAAACATTTTTGTGTGTTTTTTCTAACACAACGAACACCGGTGCTATTCAAAGTGCGCTGACAAATTCATCGTATTTGAACGTATTCTGCTTGGGGATATCTTGTCATTGTATCAGTTGTCAGATTTCGTTAGATAAGATACATAATAGCAACCTACCGCCGCCGTATCAGTTGTCAAATTTCGTTAGATAAGATAAATAATTACAGCCTACCGTCGTCGTTAGTAAATAGTAACAGATAAAGAATAGACTCTGGTCTACTGATTGATATTTGCTTTTCCCACACGTGTTGAAATATAAGTTTGCGGCTTGAAAATGAATAAGATTTACTTTTCCCACACAGGTCAACAAAAAAAGTAGGATAGAGAAGTATAAAGCGTAGTTGTTATAAAAGAGCGGAGGAATAGTTAAGCTATACATTTTAGTACAGCAAGGGGTACTTCGAAAAAAAACGGAAAAAAAACACCACCAGAAATTAGATTTTTCAAAATGACGTCTAAAGAGGTTTTTTTAAGATCGCTTAGAATACAAAGTGAAACCGCTGAACCAAACAATCGATCAGTGCTTTTAGTGGAAAAACAAATTCGTTGTTTGGAAGCTCAGGCGTTAATTGCTGATTATTATAAAAGAAAGAAAAACTTCGAAATAAGGTGAGAAGAGTGGCAAGAAGAACACATACCTTCTGCAGAAAATATAAACGTTATTTAAAAACAAAGAACAAGAAAGTGGTTGTCAGAAAATTCAACAGAACACTGTTATGTGTTTTACGTACCAACGATTCACTGAGTGAACTGTTTTCGTGTACAGTAAAACACGAGGATATTACAAAACTTGTGCAAGAAAAACTTGAGGATATAACAAAGAACAAGAAGAAAAAGTAGATGTGGGAAAATTCAATAGCACTCTGAAGAGTGATTTACTTGCCAACGATTCGCTTCGGGAACTGTTTTCATGTATAGTAAAACTCGAAGATATTACGAAACATACGAGTAAAAACTTGAGGTTGTTGAAAAATGTGACAGACATACACTCGTTCGTATATTCGATGAAATATGAACAGTTATTGTTAAACTCTAATTTGCTATGTTCTGAGCTTTTTCTTGTGTCATACACTGTATCGGGAAGCGATCGGCAAGTTAGTGATTTAGTTAAAAGTATATATTAATTGATCCTGACTGATTAATGTTTATATATATATATATGTAATCAGGAGAAGCATTTTCATAAGCCAGCTCGGCTTGTTTGCTAAATACTGTCATGAACAATTGATGGAATAAATATGATTAAACCAAATATGAACTGAGCGGATGGTTAATTCAAACGGAATATATGGAGGAAATGATTAATGAAACAGTGTTGATCAGTCAAAAGGTAAGTTCACTTTTATTTTTCATTATTATTATTACATCAATTAGTTATATGTCATAAAGCAGAAAACATACGAATTACACATCTGTCGATGGGTATAATGTATACTTTCTACTCAAGTTCTAACATAATGACGAACACAAGTAACAGCGACTAGTTGGTGATCGTCTAAAAGCAACATTTAACCCTTAGTGTTACGTTAGCATACTGAAACAGATAAAAAGTTAAAGAGTGATAGAAATGTTAATAGATAAAGGTTAATGAATGCCGCTATGAACAATAACATAATATTTTAACACTTAGTGAAACGTGAATGAAGAAGAGAAAAAATGTTTATAAATGAATTGACACCGGTGAAAGGGTTAACAGGTTCAGCGGTCAAAACCCACACACGAATAGATTTACTCTTGCGTGTAAAGAGCGGGGTGAGAGAGAGCTACCTCTAGTGTATTGATACTAATGTGCGGTGGTGACATAGTTACATGTTTGAACAGAGCGAATATATACAGAGCCAGCCTTACTGCTGGTCTCCTTTAGCAAACTTTGGCTTCTATTGTGTGAAAGGTATTGACTGCCCTCTGTGGTATGCTCAACAAGAATGCTTTTGTTTGGTCCAATACTCTATGCACCTTTAACACTTAGTGAAACGTGAATGAAGTAGAGAAAAATGTTTATAAACGAATTGATTTCGGTGAAAGGGTTAACAGGTTCAGCGGTTAAAACCCACACACGAGTAGATTTATAGAAATGCTGCTCCACAGGAATGCTTTTGATGGAAATTCAACGCTCCACAGAAGTAGAGAAAAATGTTTATAAACGAATTGATTTCGGTGAAAGGGTTAACAGGTTCAGCGGTTAAAACCCACACACGAGTAGATTTATAGAAATGCGGCTCCACAGGAATGCTTTTGATGGAAATTCAACGCTCCACAGAAGTAGAGAAAAATGTTTATAAACGAATTGATTTCGGTGAAAGGGTTAACAGGTTCAGCGGTTAAAACACACACACGAGTAGATTTATAGAAATGCTGCTCCACAGGAATGCTTTTGATGGAAATTCAACGCTCCACAGAAGTAGAGAAAAATGTTTATAAACGAATTGATTTCGGTGAAAGGGTTAACAGGTTCAGCGGTTAAAACCCACACACGAGTAGATTTATAGAAATGCTGCTCCACAGGAATGCTTTTGATGGAAATTCTTTGCTCCACAGGAATGCTTTTGTTGGAAATTCTTTGCTCCACAGGAATGCTTTTGTTTGTTTCTTTACTCTTTGCTCCACAGGAATGTTTTTGATGGAAATTCTTTGCTCCACAGGAATGTTTTTGATGGAAATTCCACGCTCCACAGGGCTGCTTTTGTCCGGAAGGTAACAGGAATGCTTTTGTTGGAAATTCAATGCTCCACAGGAATGCTTTTGTTGGAAATTCAATGCTCCACAGGAATTTGTTGGAAATTCTATGCTCCACAGGAATGCTTTTGTTGGTGCTCCACGCTCCACAGGAATGCTTTTGTCCGGAAGGTATTACTTTCTCTCTACTGTTGTTGCATCAGGTACACTTCTGGCCATTTGGAATAGGCATCGATTAGAATGAAGTAATTTCGTCCTTTGTATTCGGCAAAATCAATGTGAACTCTTTCCCAGGGTTGTGATGGCCATGGCCATTCATGCAGTGGTGCGGATTTGGGCATGTTTCTCACAGATGTACAATTTTCACAGGATTTAACAGTCTTCTCGATGTTTGAATCAAGTGACGGCCACCAAACAGAACTTCTTGATACTCCTTTCATCCTGACAATGCCAATGTGCTCGGAATGAAGTTCTTCGAGTACTCTCAGCTGAAGTGAGGATGGTATGATCACGCGGAGTCCCCCTAGTACAACACCTTGTTCTACTGACAGTTCATTTCTTCTTGCAAAGATCGGCAGTAGGTCTGGAGTGGTCACACTTGCAGGCCATCCATTCAGTGTGAAAGCATAGACTCGCGATAGAGTTGGGTCCTTCCTGGTTGCACTTTCAATGATTTTGGCTGTGACTGGTAGGGTATCAAGGTGGGAAAAGTTGAATACGTCTTCTTCATCTTGAATGTTTTCTTCTTGTAGTGGTAATCGAGAAAGTATATCCGCATTGATAGAGTTCGGGGTAACCTACCCTAACACTGGCGACATTTAGATGTGTTCAGCACCACTAAATATCCCTAACAAACTACATTCTTGTGCATAATAATGAAAATTAATGCACCGAAATAATATATATATGTATATTAGTTCCCATTTATAACCCTTTAGCCACTTGAATTACGAGAAAAATGAAATAAAAAATAAATAAAAAATAAAAGAGCTTTCGTAAACTAGCGCTTGCTATAAAATGCGCCGCCGCAGGCTATATTCAGTAAACAAATATTCAAAACTCTCCACAGCGCTTGGCGTATTCAATGACATTTCGTGTTGAGATGATAGATCACTGGGAGGAGCTTATGCACACTCGATGACCCCTGACGTCACAGGGCATTGTTTCGCCGGTGTGACTGGCAACAAAATACTACAAATTACGTCATAGGGTATGATCACGTGTTTGAAAAGTTTATGGTACTGTATTCTAAATGTAGGCCGTTTTTCTTAAGAATTGACCTTCACTTTGTGTGAGTTCATTGGAGTATGAACCTTCATAGAGTGAGGGCCAAACTGTATGAACGTCGGAGCTTGCGACGTCGTTCATACATTGTTTGGCCCTCACTCTATGAAGGTTCATACTCCAATGAACTCACACAAAGTGAAAGTCAATTCTTATAATTTTTTATCACAATTTCTTACCTCAAAGTATGTAGGCCAAGATCTAAACACAATTTTTTTAGTACGTGTGACTTCATGTTTACACTGACAGCCAAACAACAACCAGCTATATCGCGGAATCAAAAAGTTCCCCCAAAAGAGAGGTGACATGAGCGTATGGATGCACAACCTGCTCTTCAGTAACATTTTACGCAACACATGTGTTCAAATAATATCACCATTAGATGAGAAAGGTCTGTAAAGAACTACCTCAGTAAGTCGGTCACAATGACAGCGCGTCGTACATTTACAAGTACAAGACGTCAAAATGGCCGACACGATTAACGTGACGGGAGGATTTCCGAAGTTGTTAATGAACCTGTGGCGGTTACATGTGTTAGTCATCATTGATCAACTGACCGATTATTGAAAGGTGATTAAAGATGCGTCAAACAGACACCAAGGTAAATTCGTAGATTGCTGGAGACGGTCACTGTCACCCTAGACACAGATCGAGTCGATACTGACGATAGTTTGGGTGTGCATTTCTTCGTTTGTTCATTAGGATGGGCCGTAGCGAGGAAATTCGTGAACAATCATGCAGTCAAGCTTTCTTACGTTTCTCAATGTATACTGAAATGCTGAGACCAAGATTAAAGGTTCTAAATTATCAGAAATAATGCTTATGTATGTTCTCGTGCTAGGGAATTCCCAGGGGTTTCCCAAGGAATGTGGAAGTAGTGTTTACGTCATTTCAAGAACACGGTCTCGTGAAAAACGTTTGAACGTCAATTTCGCGGTCATATGACCGACCTCTCGTCCAATGGACGCGTAAACGTCAAATTAAAAAAATATTATATAGTAAACATGTCGTGTCCGCCATGTTTGTTCGTCTAGTGGAGGTCGCGGTCATTGTGCAGTCATTGCCACACTCCGGCGCAGTGGTGACTTTGCATACAGTATGCTGGCTGGCTGCCGGCCGCATGGAACTCTGGGTAGGAGAATGAGTCATTGCCTGGGTCACAAAGCGCATTTGTTTACGAACAAGAGAAAAGTCCGGTCACGTGATATGCAAATTAGGTCACGTGATATGCAAATTAGCCTGTGGCAGTGATGTCATGTAAGCTGGTTCCCGGCTCCCTATGCGCGTCGTCAAATTGCGCCAAGCCTATATTGTGATATTAGAGACGGGGCCCAGCTTATGGTGTTATGCTGAGTCACCACCTAAGCTGGTTCCCGGCTCCCTATGCGCGTCGTCAACTTGCGCCAAGCTAGGAGCCGGTACAGGCCAAAATAAAAAAACACTCAGCGTGTTTATTTGACGTCACATCCGGTGATTTTCAAAAATGGCTACGCTAATGCCGGTACAGGGGAGGGAGGGACACACAGGTTAAAATCGTGTAATCTTGCGTTTGCTGTGGTTAAACCAAAATCTGATGGCGGGCAATTTTATAGAGTGGAAAATTGACAAACAAAATCAACTGACAACAGTCTCGCTAATCTTTTGGAGCGCTAAGGCAGATTAAAAGTGGTTCATGGGTTGAATTCTAAGTGAAGACAGTAAATATTTAAAAATATTGTAACTGAAATTCGATGATTTTGTTTGCGTTTGTATATTCACATATACCTAAAACAATTAGATCCTGCCCTCTAAATGGTCAAAAGAGCTGCATTGTTGACATATTTATTTACAAGAATTCACTTCTATATTTTGGAGCACCTTTAGAATACGGTACTGAATTCTAAAGGTAGGCCGAAGATTTTATAGATTTTTGGGCAACGAGGTCCATTTACACCTTGTCCAGAATGAAGGCTTACAAAATGTTATGAAGTAGAGAAACTGACACAGGCTTTCCCCTTGGATGATAGAGGGACATATTTGTCCCTCCTCTTCAACCCTCACTGTGAAGTCGAATAAAATTCAAACTGCAGCAGTCACAGAGACACTTCACAGTTTTGAATACGGTGGGTCCCTGTTTGGTCATGTCATCCACTGGCATTTTTGGCCAAGCAAAATTACTGAAAATGAGGGGCATAGTAAATGTGGACATTTTTTTTACACATTTCTAAATTACCACTCACGGCGTTATTTACAGCATGTTTTGAAATAATAAATTCGGCTATTTACTCGGCGAAATGAATTTCAAAAATAGCATAGCATCACCGGTATCTGTCGTTGATCAAATCCTCAATGATCTTTACAAAACGTCGCCGATAGCCTTAGAATCGTTTAGAATGTCTTGGAAAATACGCAAACACGAACGCCGAAGTGAACTTTCCGTCATATATATTGGATAGTGTTTACAAAATCACGTTTCACGTATACCGGTTATGAGATGCCTGTAACATCATGTTAATTTTATACTCAGCTGCGATACATACATCCTTGAATTCCTCATACAGAGTAGATTCAAATGACACATGGTCCTTGTCACCAATACAAAGTGTGTAGATGAAATCAATCAAAATAAATTAGGTGTGAAAACGAACGCTGTGCTCGAAAAACTGCACTTGTTAGAAATGTAAACAGAGCAAAATTCAGATTTTACACAGTGTAGCTTTTTCTCCTATTTTGAACTATCCATTCGTCTATTCATTGAATACATTGGCACAACAATTTCAGAATATGCATGGGACGAGAATCGTATGAAGAATTAGGGAACTAAAAAAAGATACATTGCAATGGTTGATATTTTCAACAGAAATTGTCAAAATTTCCGTCCTGTGCGACGCCATGACTGACGCAAAAATCACGCACAACGACAACGGTATTTATCGGAATTTCTGACTATTTCCGTTGGTTTCAATGAAAAATATCACAACAAATAACAGTACACTAATTGTCGGAATGTTTCTGATTACTTACATCACATTTATGCATGCACGATTCCTGAATCAACGAAAGTCCCATCTTAAAATCCCGCGTACTGTTGACAGTGAACACGCCATTTTGTAAAAGTCGGTCACCGGTAGTGATGTCATACGCCAACGTTGTTGAGGTGAAGGTCTTTGAACAATGTTGAATGAAAGCACACACGATCATTGTATCCTGCTGTTTACAGTTATAATTATTTGTAGATTTTGGATATCTTTCATACATTTTTTCGCCTACTTTGGATATTTGTCAATGTTCGATATGATATTATACGTAGATCTAGGCCACAACGTGTATCTACCTTTGATAATCTCCTGTTTGTTTGGACAGGAAATTGATAAGTTTATATATATATATATATAGTGTCGTATACGATATCTCTTTAATCTGGACAGTGTTACATCATTACCTTACGTTGAGTCACATACTTTTGACAATGCAGTTAATAATGAACTGTACAATGTGCAGAAATGTTTTTATTATGCTTAATATTGAGATATGCAAGACAGCAATGCCCGAATCGAGGTAAGAGAACCTCTTCTCTCTGATTGTTTGGGGATAGTTGTAATGCATTAATAAAAGGTTCGATGCCACAGAGATAACTCCTTTTGAGGATGATGCCCATGTCTGTCATGTTCAGTAATATGGAAAGCAGTTTTCTAAGAACGCATACCATAAGACCCCATACCATCTTTCCAACGATCTTGAAAATTATCAACAGAATCACTTGACACAGGTTAGATTTATGTAAATAGTTACTAAATACCATCCATGTTAAAAGAAAATCGACACCTGGACGCACCCAGGTGCAATCTTAGACTACATTACTACTATGGTATTATTTGTAACACTTTGGAAAGGAATGTCACCTTCATACTGCTGTCACTCAGCTACAACGTTGTACAAAGTTAGAGGGTGAATGAATAGAAACCATCCACTATTATGATTCTGCCCATTTGTTGAGTAATGGACATTGACTAATTTCGTTGGTATTATTAATTGTATTGCATTTGAATGTTGTTTAAAAATATATAGCTAGAAAATATCAACATCGGCCATCGTTAATTGCTATTCTATTCCAATTTCAATATTTTCAACAGAGGTTTTATCATTTTAAACGTAATCATCCAATAAATATATTGCAACCACATACAAGTCGTACAACAAATTTCTATTTTGTCAGAATAGTCACATCATATTTATTACGAGTTATTCTTTATTCCTTAAATGGAACACCAACCCTCTTAAAATAAACTTTTTAGACGTCATGGAATGGAAAGACAAAGTTAGGAATATTTTCAATGCGACATTTATACTTTATGGGTGGCTCTACATATGTCGACATATATAAACTTCCTACTTGCGTATCTCGTTCAAATACCTGAGAATATTTTATTCGCTCAAAGTTTTCTGACAAGTGTATAATAAATATTTTTCTCGCATAGCACAATTTGGGGGTGTATTCGAAAACCTGCGAAATGTTCATGCAAAGAATACGCTAGACTATGTTTACTATCATTTCTCTTACATATCGATATCATGTACGTAAAATATATGAAGAAAATAATTTTGGAAATTTAATTTCCTACAATTAATTACAATTTAAAGTTTGAAGGTCTTTCCTGCACCCGACGGTGGCACATCTAACAAAATGACTTAAAGTAGTTTGTGATGTTTCTCAGTGGAGGCTTTTGTAGAAGGGAAGCGCGTCGTCTTAAAATAGCGACCAATGAAAAATTACATAACATAGTGTATGTTTAATATTTCGAAGGCGCTCACAGCCATCGTCTCATTGGCCTGTACCGGCTCCTATAGTGTGATATTGGAGACGGGGCCCAGCTTAAGTCACCACCAGGCTGGATTTATCTGTAATAACAACCAATGGAATTAACTATTAATATACACTGCGGGACGAAACTATAAATAGTTTGGGTATTCCCGTTTTCACGTTTCCTTTTAGAACAGCGAGCATGGTGCCAGTGTAGAAACAAAAACTCACGAAATAACTTTCAGTGGCAGTAAGAGAAGGAGAAACGATATGATGGGACCCCATAGAAGACGAGACGGGAACTTTTTGTTGCTGTATGTCGAGCAAAAGGCTGAAAGTGAAAGTGAAAGTGAAAGTAGGATTCGCTGAACCGCACACTGGGGCGGAGTTACACTATAGTCTACAGCTAGGCGTCAACCAGGATGTTGGTACAAGTCCCAGTCCACCACTTCTGAAACAACGTATTTTCAACGTATTCCGTGATGTCTTGCTCTGTGAGTTGGCTTCAGTATGGTATTATGTAATCAGCTGGTATAAGTGATATGTACATTGTATTCGGAATCTGTGTAACACACTAAGTCATGCAGATAAAACGTCCACAGTGAAGTATGTGAAGACAGAAATGTTCAAGCAGATTTCAGACAGTCTCTCGGGATGTTGAGTTATTTTGTGAGGCGTTGTGCTGCCGTTGGTCCATCGGTCGTTACACTGCCAAGCCTATGAATTTGTAACTTTGTATGAATGATACAAGCTAGTGTGTCAGTCTTATAAAGTTCCCATAATTATTCATCCAACTTTAAGCACGGCCGCCATTTTGAGGTCAGTCTGTTTGTCCTTGGATGTTGTGCTTCCTCAATATCTTCTCTGGGGCTGGGGTGTGGGGGTATGTGCAGGGGTGCGCACCCCCTTTTTATTTCGAAAAAAATCATTATTTCTGTATAAATTATACTCGGACCCCATGGTACCGCGGCATTCATCGTATCGCGGCATTTGTGATTTCCGATAGTTCACGCGGGACACGCCTCTTAGCAGCTGTCCATTAATGCAAATCAGTAACCAGGACGTGCTCACTTCGTAAACAATTTCAATTTCCTCGGAATGTTCCGTCTGCTGTAAGTAAGGAGTTATTAATCCGTTGATACATATTTCTGGCATCTGTTGTAATATTGCCTTACCCCCATCTATCAATGGCCAACGATATAACCCGCAGTTCCCCAGGTAAACTTTCTCTATCGACCTGAACTAGATCATCTGCATATTCATGGCGACTAATGAGGTAACGGAAGTTACGTAGTCCGCACATATTTTCCCGCTCCGTGCCCAGAATATATTGGGAGATCATAAGGGCCATAATGCCAAACTTAGAAATACGTTCTGCACTAGTAATCAATAGATAAATACATACTTTGGGCATCGTAGGAGTGCTTTTTATATATTTATTGTTGACTTTTAACATTTTTCCATTTTGTGACAAATTATTGTCATCCAATTTTTTTAGACAATCTTAAAATATCATTTCTGATATTTTGTTGTTGATTTATACAAATATTTTTCTCTTACTTTTCGGTAAAAATGCATTGAATACCTATTGCTGATAACACATTTAGAATTTTACTAGTGCTGTCTTTGCACTTGTCTGGACAAATCACTGATGGTTGGTAGAATTATGTCCTCTCTTTGTCCAATATTCGGACCTCCATACACAACTTTTCTCTGTACCGCGATACGATGGAGTTCTCTCCCTTGTCAAACAGAGCGCGAGGCCCGGCTTTTACTCAGAGCTAATGATGTAAATAATTAACTTTTATCAGTAAAATATGCATTGTTTGATAATATGAATGATATCTGATACAGAAACCACGAATAATCATAAAGGTAAGTGTGTGCTTTTTGTTCCGTTTAGTGTACATGACAAGTACCGCGATACCCCGAGGTTGCAGGCTACCACCAAAGACAATAAATAGATCTTACTTGTGCACCCCCCCCCCCCCTTTTCAAAAAGCTGTATCCGTCTCTGACATCCCTCTATGTTCAAGACTTTGGAATCCAATTTTTGATGTGGCTGCCAATACAAACATATTGAAAAACTCATATGTCCGTTCTCATTATACAGTGATCAGATTTTGTTCACAATGTAATGAAATCGTTTATATGTGTAGTAAGTTGTAAAACTGAATACCTAGATCTGTATGTTCCAATACTATTAATTAAATCTTCTTTCAAATATTGTTTTGACCATGCTCCTAAATTCTCTGAAACTGTATTTCCTCGCAATCTCCTCATACCTACTGGAACAAGGAAGTTGAAAAGAGGCCATGTTGAAATCCATGTTTGTGGCTATTGAACTTTTGTTGAAAATGAAATGAAATTTGGTATTTTTGCAATTAGCATATTGGCACTCATAAATTCTGTTTTTCTGATATTTTAGATTTTGACCTTGATTAACCTTGAGGTGAGGTGAAATGGTGTTTAACGTCACGTCCAACATTATTGCACTTATATAGCGGTGTTTGTGTATATTTGTTTGTACTAGTCCGGACTAATGGTGATTTTATAGTGCTAGCTCGCTGAGATACATGCTGCAGTTTAACCCCACTCAGAAACAATATACAGACCCAAGCTGACTAGTCTTGTTTTAGCTCTCAAAATAGTGAGTGAGTGAGGTTTAATGCCGCTTTTAACAGCGTTCCAGTTATATCGCGGCGTGTCAGCTTAATGTGGGAGGAAAGCCCCAAGGTGATGCAGGTCTCAGACGTTTACCACTTTGATCTGTTAAAAATGGTGTTAAACCTAACTCACTCACTCACTCTTAACCATGAAAACTCACTAATGGGACACTGAACTGATGACCTTGATCTTGACATACAGCTGGTCAGCTACAGAGCCCATGGCAATGCTGTCTGACCTGCTTCACTTATTGTCACAGCATGATAAGATTCCCTCCATTTTCACAGATAGTGCATGGCGATGTGATAAGCTGAACTGTGACGGCCAGTACAGATGAGGACAGTGGACACCGTCTGGTAATGGCCACTTCCGGTGAGCAGACTGGAGGTCACATGGCCACTTCGGGTGAGCAGACTGGAGGTCACATGGCCACTTCGGGTGAGCAGACTGGAGGTCACATGGCCACTTCCGGTGAGCAGGTTGGAGGTCACATGGCCACTTCCGGTGAGCAGGTTGGAGGTCACAGGACCACTTCTGGGGAGCAGGTTGGAGGTCATAGGACCACTTCCGGGGAGCAGGTTGGAGGTCATGTGAACATATCTGTGTCGAGGGAACACTTGGCTATTTCTGATGTTGACACTGCAAGTTCAGATGAGGAGTACCTCACAGCAGAGGATGACTCTGGCAACAGCGTGGTCAGTTCAGACGAGGAACCTGAAGGTCGCCTGGTAATGGCAGGATCAGCTGAGCATGAGGAGGACCTTGTGCTGGTGAGCCAACCAGTCACCAGATTAGGTACAGGTGGGTGTCATTCGTCATAATGTCTCCCTGTGTCATTTTTGACATAATTTACCCAGGAACAACATTATTTATTAAGTGAATTATCTCCTTCTCTTAGAAGCAGCCCCATGTAACTTTGGATATCTTGTCATGTTGTAAAGATGTGATATATGTCTTAACATGTGCAGCATGTGGTGAGCAGGTACTTAACTAAGAAAGTGTTATCCCAAATATAACATTTTGACCACTGTCTAAATGGCATTGTGTAATCGTTTTATAAATTGTTCAACATTTACAAATGGAAAAACACAGATGTTCATTAGGCTTACCTAATCTTAATTCCAAAGTGTAATTCTCCAAACTTCCCCAAGTAGTTCTATGTATATTTGTGCACTCACACAACATTGTAATTACACCTCACACAATTGTCCCTCTTTTATCATTGTTATGTTCAATGCATATGACAATGTTAAAGTTTTCATTACACCTACCTCTCTCTCTCTCTCTTGACCTCTTGACCTCGAGGCGACGAACGGGATTGGGTGGTCATGCTCGCTGACAATTGCATGGATCGATGCTGATGTTGTCAATCACTGGAGTGTCTGGTCCAGACACGATTACTTACAGACCGCTGTCATATAGCTGGAATATTGCTGAGTGTGGCGTAAAACAACAAATAGACAAACAAATTTAATGATGTTATTCAATGTTGTATGAAAACATCTGATCAATTCAAATGTTGGTATCCATGGCTACCAATGATTCTTCATATATTGGTGTTGACAGGTGAACATCCTTCAGGGAACTCCCAGGTGGCCAACACTCTGAACATCTTCACTGGACCAGCCGGACAAGGAACACTCGGGAGAGGTGAGCGTTCATGGCTGAAGGGCCAATAGATAACTAGATCTTGTGCAAGTGAGTGAGTTAGTTTTAACGCCGCTTTTAACAGTATTCCAGTTACATCGCGGCGTGCCAGCTTAATGTTGGAGGAAAGCCCCAAGTGATGCAGGTCTCAGGTCTCAGGTCTCTTTACCACTTTGGTGAAACCCACGAGCACGGGTATTGTGCTGACAAACCTAGAAACACAAACGGGGAAAAGCATTA
Source organism: Haliotis rufescens (assembly GCF_023055435.1). NCBI lineage: Eukaryota > Metazoa > Mollusca > Gastropoda > Lepetellida > Haliotidae > Haliotis > Haliotis rufescens. The sequence continues at coordinate 2,251,396 of NW_025964135.1, read as the reverse complement.
TTCGAACCCACAATCATAGGTTTCTGGCTGCTCAAGGGACGCAACTCTGCACAGGGAATCTCCGGCCTTAGACGACTGGGCCACCTGTGCCCCCTGATCTGATGGAGTTGATGGCTGCCTATCCTCACTTGGAATGTTATTTCCCTGGTCTAACATGTCATCCTTATGCATTGAATGATGGAGTATCCTGAAGCATTGACCATGATGTTGTGCCATTCTCGAGAACAGATCAGTGCTTATTCACGGGCCAAATGTTAAATCCTGATGTGACCTCCTATGGCATAAGATGTTGGTTTGTTGTTTAACGTCGCACTCAGCAATATTCCAGCTATATGACGGCAGTCTGTAAATAATCGAGCCTGGACCAGACAATCCAGTGATTGATATCATGAGCATTGATCCACGCAATTGGGATCGATGACATGTATCAACCAAGTCAGCGAGCCTGACCACCCGATCCCGTTAGTCTCCTTTTACGACAAACAAAGTCGCCTTTTACGGCAAGTATGGAATGCTGAAGACCTTTTCTACCCTGGAATTGTCTTAACACAGAGAGGCATTGTATCAGATTAAAAGAGGGGCGGTCGGGTAGCCTAGTGGTTAAAGCGTTCGCTCGTCACGCCGAAGACCCGGGTTCGATTCCCGACATGGGTACAATGTGTGAAGCCCATTTCTGGTGTCCCCCGCCGTGATATTGCTGGAATATTGCTAAAAGCGGCGTAAAACCATATTCACTCACTCACTCAGATTAAAAGTTAAGATTTGAATTTGATCAAGAGGGTTGAATCTGGCAAAATGTCAAACATGGCCATTAAAAACAAGACTGAATTGAGATGGCTATTATATAAAGAAAGATGTTGTGTCAGGAACACGTCTGTGTGATGTATGATTCAATTGAATATTTTCCCCTAAAACTTAACACAAAAAGATGTATGTAGTTAGCAAGTATTTTGTAGTTTAATTTTAACATCCAAGTATTTGCTGGGTGGTAAATAGTTACTATTCCTCCACAGGTACCCTTGATTTGCGCACAGACGAAGCGAGGAAGATTTTTCATCCAACCGAACCATACAAAACAGTGGAACAAACATTGAAGGAATTTGGTCATGTGACCATCTGCGGGGCTTCAGGAGAAGGCAAGACAACGATGGCTCTGGTGTTGGGTTCACGGTATAGACGCAAGGGCTATGAGGTCATGTTTGTGGACAACATTGAGAAGTTCGACTTAGACCTCTGTCTTAGTAGACACCCCAGAGTATTTCTCATAGTAGATGACATGTTTGGTACTGTTGGATTATCTGCAAATATGGCACAGATGAAGTCCTTTCTAAACAACATTCTCCTCCATTTAGAACAAAAGCAGACTGCGGAAAAGCTGCAGTCAGAAATGCATAAGTCAGAAATGCATGAGAGCAGTGATGCTGTAGGTACATCCAGAAAGAAAGTGCAGAGTCAACCAGAATGTCAAACAAAGGATATTCGTGTTGTCTTCACATCAAAGTCGTACAACTTCCATGATGGACTTGCAAAACTGCAATATGAGGGTTTCAAACTGTTCAAAGGTCAAACTGTAATGGATTTAACCACACAAGATAAATACTTGCTTTCTGACAAAGAGAAAAAGACAATATTTGAACGACATAAGAATGCTCTTGGTGACTGCTCCAAAGAACATATACCAGATTACAGTGAGCTGGAAATGTCTTCAAATATCTTTGGATTCCCTCTTATTTGTAAACTTTGTTTTGAATTTGCCTCTTTCTACAAAAGTACAAAGTTATTTTTCAAGGAACCACTGTTTTATCTAAGGTTAGAGCTAAAGCATTTGCTTGAAGAGAGAAATGACCGATCAGCCATTTTGGTTCTGATGCTACTGTGTGAAGACAAATTGGACCTGGCCAAGTTAGACAGTGGAGACGGGGACAAGGAAATGGACAGCCTGGTCAAAACTGTTTTACAGCTGATGTCTGATGCAACACGTTCAGGCATGTACAAAGCAGCTAAAAGTTTGAGAGGTACATTCTTCACAAGAGGAGACACTGTTGGCTTTGCTCATTCTTCAATCTATGATGCTTGTGCCTGTGCCTTCTACAATATCAGTCCAATCTTTGTTTTGAAGCACTGCAGTGATGATTTTCTGTTTGAAAGAGTACAAGGTGATAAGGTTGAAGAAACCAAAGTTGACGATCATCTCCATTTGATATATGTCTCAGAGAATTATGATGACCTGCTTACCACAAGGATTGCACAGTCTATTAAACAAGGACAGTTTTCTAAATCAGTGACACATCCAATTCTCAAACAAGACAGGACAGTTTCGAAACTGCTTAACAAACTTCGGAGCGAGGGGATGAAACCGCTTCATCAGCATAATCAAACTGATTCTAAGGAAGAACCTTGGTTTCACAAGAAAGAGAAAGGACAATGTTTTCTGTATTGGGCAGTTCTTGGACATAATGCATGTCTAGTTACAGATATAGAACACACAACTGGAGAAGAGTTAACTCAAGGAGAGATCAGTGAGGCTTTGGAAGTATGTGCACAAAGCAACAACGTGACAGCATTGAAATGGCTGTTCAGCAGGAGTGAGAAAAATGACCATCAATTGACACTAAACAGACTTTCGTTGGTAGCTGCTGGAAATGGCAGCTCTGACACACTAGTGTATCTGCTGCAGGAAGGTGCTGATATTAACACCAGTGACAAGGACATGCAAAACAGCTTACATCTGGTCTGTAAATCAGGAATGGAAAAAACCCTGAAAGTCCTGTTAAACAGGAAGCCTGGGAATAATGTTATAAACTCTATTGATGTGAATGGCAGGACCCCAGTCATGGTTGCAGCACTAACAGGATCAGAGGGATGTTTTCAGTTACTGCTGACATTATCAAACTTGAATGTGAAAGATAAACATAGCTACGGAATTATTCATCTTGCCTGTGAGGGTGGTAACAAGGCTATAGTGCAACATGTCCTTTCCCCTTCTAACATCAACAGTAGAGGGATGAAAGGATGCACACCAGTGATGAGGGCAGCTGTCAGTGGACATGAAAGTGTGTTTGACCTCCTTGTGTCAAACCAAGCTGACTTCACACTGGTGGATACATCTGGTGATAGTTTACTTCATCTTGCCTGTCAGGGTGGGAACACAGCTATAGTACAACATGTCTTGTCCCCTTCTAACATCAACAGTAGAGGCAGACATGGATGGACACCAGTGATGAGGGCAGCTGTCAGTGGACATGAAAGTGTGTTTGACCTACTTGTGTCAAACCAAGCTGACCTCACACTGGTGGCTACATCTGGTGATAGTTTACTTCATCTTGCCTGTCAGGGTGGGAACACAGCTATAGTACAACATGTCCTGTCTCCTTCTAACATCAACAGTAGAGGGATGAAAGGATACACTCCTGTGATGAGGGCTGCATACTGTGGACATAAAGATGTGGTGGACCTCCTTGTGCAGCACAAAGCTGACCTCACACTGGTGTCTACATCTGGTGATAGTTTACTTCATCTTGCCTGTCAGGGTGGGAACACAGCTATAGTGCAACATGTCCTTTCCCCTTCTAACATCAACAGTAGAGGGATGAAAGGATGCACACCAGTGATGAGGGCAGCTGTCAGTGGACATGAAAGTGTGTTTGACCTCCTTGTGTCAAACCAAGCTGACTTCACACTGGTGGATACATCTGGTGATAGTTTACTTCATCTTGCCTGTCAGGGTGGGAACACAGCTATAGTACAACATGTCTTGTCCCCTTCTAACATCAACAGTAGAGGCATACATGGATGGACACCAGTGATGAGGGCAGCTGTCAGTGGACATGAAAGTGTGTTTGACCTCCTTGTGTCAAACCAAGCTGACCTCACACTGGTGTCTATATCTGGTGATAGTTTACTTCATCTTGCCTGTCAGGGTGGGAACACAGCTATAGTACAACATGTCTTGTCCCCTTCTAACATCAACAGTAGAGGGATGAAAGGATGCACACCTGTGATGAAGGCAGCTGTCAGTGGACATGAAAGGGTGTTTGACCTCCTTGTGTCAAACCAAGCTGACCTCACACTGGTGTCTACATCTGGTGATAGTTTACTTCATCTTGCCTGTGAGGGTGGGAACACAGCTATAGTACAACATGTCTTGTCCCCTTCTAACATCAACAGTAGAGGGATGCATGGATGGACACCAGTGATGAGGGCAGCTGTCAGTGGACATGAAAGTGTGTTTGACCTCCTTGTGTCAAACCAAGCTGACCTCACACTGGTGTCTACATCTGGTGATAGTTTACTTCATCTTGCCTGTCAGGGTGGGAACACAGCTATAGTACAACATGTCCTGTCTCCTTCTAACATCAACAGTAGAGGAATGTATGGATGCACTCCTGTGATGAGGGCAGCTGTCAGTGGACATGAAAGTGTGTTTGACCTCCTTGTGTCAAACCAAGCTGACCTCACACTGGTGGATACAGATGGTGATAGTTTACTTCATCTTGCCTGTCATGTTGGGAACACAGCTTTAGTACAACATGTCCTGTCTCCTTCTAACATCAACAGTAGAGGGATGCATGGATGGACACCAGTAATGGTTGCAGCTGTCAGTGGACATGAAAGTGTGTTTGACCTCCTTGTGTCAAACCAAGCTGACCTCACACTGGTGGATACATCTGGTGATAGTTTACTTCATCTTGCCTGTCGTGGTGGGAACACAGCTATAGTACAACATGTCCTGTCCCCTTCTAACATCAACAGTAGAGGGGAGAATAGATGGACACCAGTGATGGTTGCAGCTGTCAGTGGACATGAAAGTGTGTTTGACCTCCTTGTGTCAAACCAAGCTGACCTCACACTGGTGGATACATATGGTGATAGTTTACTTCATCACGCCTGTCAGGGTGGGAACACAGCTATAGTACAACATGTCCTGTCTCCTTCTAACATCAACAGTAGAGGCATACATGGATGGACAGCAGTGATGAAGGCAGCTGTCAGTGGACATGAAAGTGTGTTTGACCTCCTTGTGTCAAACCAAGTTGACCTCACACTGGTGGCTACATCTGGTGATAGTTTACTTCATCTTGCCTGTCAGGGTGGGAACACAGCTATAGTACAACATGTCCTGTCCCCTTCTAACATCAACAGTAGAGGGGAGTATAGATGGACACCAGTGATGGTTGCAGCTGTCAGTGGACATGAAAGTGTGTTTGACCTCCTTGTGTCAAACCAAGCTGACCTCACACTGGTGTCTACATCTGGTGATAGTTTACTTCATCTTGCCTGTCGTGGTGGGAACACAGCTATAGTACAACATGTCCTGTCCCCTTCTAACATCAACAGTAGAGGCAGACATGGATGGACACCAGTGATGAAGGCAGCTGTCAGTGGACATGAAAGTATGTTTGACCTCCTTGTGTCAAACCAAGCTGACCTCACACTGGTGGATACATCTGGTGATAGTTTACTTCATCTTGCCTGTCAGGGTGGGAACACAGCTATAGTACAACATGTCCTGTCCCCTTCTAACATCAACAGTAGAGGGGAGAATAGATGGACACCAGTGATGGTTGCAGCTGTCAGTGGACATCAAAGTGTGTTTGACCTCCTTGTGTCAAACCAAGCTGACCTCACACTGGTGTCTACATCTGGTGATAGTTTACTTCATCTTGCCTGTCAGGGTGGGAACACAGCTTTAGTACAACATGTCCTGACCCCTTCTAACATCAACAGTAGAGGCAGACATGGATGGACACCAGTGATGGTTGCAGCTGTCAGTGGACATCAAAGTGTGTTTGACCTCCTTGTGTCAAACCAAGCTGACCTCACACTGGTGGATACATCTGGTGATAGTTTACTTCATCTTGCCTGTCAGGGTGGGAACACAGCTATAGTACAACATGTCCTGTCTCCTTCTAACATCAACAGTAGAGGGATGAAAGGATACACACCTGTAATGAAGGCTGCATACAGTGGACATAAAGATGTGGTGGACCTCCTTGTGCAGCACCAAGCTGACCTCACACTGGTGGATACAGATGGTGATAGTTTACTTCATTTTGCCTGTCAGGGTGGGAACACAGCTATAGTTCAACATGTTTTGTCCCCTTCTAACATCAACAGTAGAGGGAGTGAAGGATACACACCTGTGATGAAGGCTGCATACAGTGGACATAAAGATGTGGTGGACCTCCTTGTGCAGCACAAAGCTGACCTCACATTACTAACAGACAGTAATGATGACATTCAATGTGTAGCTCAGAGGGGAGGACATCCTACACTAGCCAAGTATCTTCAAACTGTTAAACAGCCTCACTGATTGACGTGTCTCCTGTAAAATGGTTTATGATTGATTTAATGAACTAAAAAGGGTCAATCACCATGTAAGACTTAAAGAGTGCACCTGGAGATATGATGTGGTGGTTTAAGTTTTGTGGAAAATTCAATGGTTCAGTGCAGTTTTTAGAAGCGACTCCAGTGACGCCAGCAGGATGTGGGCAACCATGGAATTCAGTTGTCAAGGAAGCACGATATTGCATATAACATAGCATTGTGTGAAAAAGGGACAAAACCCTTTCCATATTTCTAAGAAATCACTGCCGAGAACAGAACCGATTGTATGATTCCATCTGTATCATGAGCATGTGCTTACGAATCACTATCAACATTATGAAGTCATCGATGGAATGTGCCAGACTGAGGCCAATGTCTCAGCTATTTGAGTATTAAAGAAAAAGTGCAATATAAAATTACTGATATCATGTTACAATGTAAAAGTACATTACCTGTTTCGAGAATTGCGAGTGTTAAACAGTATTTGATCCCCATAAATTTCATGTGGAACCAATATGTTTGTCTCCCAGCAGACATCCTTAGAGAATGCAGAGGCACTTGATACTGTACCTGCTTGAAGGCATTCATAGTGATCTGCTGTCTTTGTGAAGGATGCTTCCCAGCTATCTGTCATTTGTTAAAGTTCCCTATGACCGCCTCCGTAGTCTAGATGTAGAGCGTCCGCCCGGAGAGCAGAAGGTCCAGGGTTCGATCCACGGCTGCGTCATACCAAAAGACGTTAAAAGATGGTACTTGTTGTTACCCTGTCTGGCGCTCGGCATGGGATTGATGACATGCATCAGCCAAGTCAGCGAGTCTGACCACCCAATCCTGTTAGTCGCTTCTTACGGCAGGCATAGTCGCCTCTTACGGCAGGCCTAGTCGCCTCTTACGGCAGGCATAGTCGCCTCTTACGGCAGGCATAGTTGCCAGTTACGGCAGGCATAGTCGCCTCTTACGGCAGGCATAGTCGCCTCTTACGGCAGGCATAGTCGCCTCTTACGGCAGGCATAGTCGCCTCTTATGGCAGGCATGGGTTGTTTACTGGAAGATACCAAGTCCTAAATATTCATCATGTGTTGAATTCATTTCATCCTTAAGTGACTAACAGTCTCACTTGTTGTGTGTTGACGCCTCCCCTGAGCTCTCTGCTTGGCAAGCTATGGTCACATTCCGTTTGAAAAATTACTTGTAAATAGAAATAAATCTGTACAAATCTTTGTTTTATGTTTGTGTTGTTTTGTGTGAAGGGACCGCTTCATTGTGTAGTGGATTGATCATCTGCCCAGAGAGCGGATGGTTGGTGGTTTGATTCCTATATATGGTACTTGTTGTTACCCTGCCTGGTGCTTTGCATTAAGGGATAAAACAAGCACTTGTATGTGTCTGAGTTGGGAATCTGTTAAACTGGAAACCCCATTTCACCTCACCACACCTCTTTATTTGATTAATTCAGAGTGTGTGTGTGTGAGTGAGTGAGTTGGGTTTAACGCCGCTTTTAACAGTATTAGTTATATCACGGTGTGTCTGCTTAATGTGTGAGGAAAGCCCAAAGCGACGCAGGTCTCAGACGTTCATTGTCACTTTTGTGAAACCCTGGACCACGGGTATGATGCTGACAAACCTGGAAATATAATTGGGGCGGACTGGGATTCGAACCCACAATCATAGGTTTCTGGCGTGCCCAAGGGGCGCAAATCTGCACAGCAAATTGCAGTGCCTCAGACGACTGTCAGCGTGCCCCATGTGTCCTTGTACCCCATCAGCGTACCAAGTGTGTCATTGTTTGCCATCAGGTACCCTGTTTGTCATCGTACCCAGTGTCATCGTACCCCATCAGTAGACCCTGTGTGTCATCGTACCCCATCAGTATACCCTGTGTGTCATCGTATCCCATCAGTATACCCCATGTGTCGGCGTGCCCCATCAGTATCCCCATGTGTCATCGTACCCCATCAGTAGACCCAATGTTTCGACGTACCCCATCCGTATACCCCGTGTGTCATCATACCCCATGAGTATACCCTGTGTGTCATCAAATCCCATCAGTATACCCTGTGTGTTATCATACCACATGAGTATACCCTGTGTGTCATCAAATCCCATCTGTATACCCAGTGTGTCATCATACCCCATCAGTAGACCCTGTGTGTCATCAAATCCCATCAGTATACCCTGTGTGTTATCGTACCCCATCCGTATACCCTGTGTGTTATCGTACCAAATCAGTATACCCCGTTGGTCATCATACCCCATCCGTATACCCCGTGTGTCATCATACGCCATCAGTAGACCCTGTGTGTCATCAAATCCCATCAGTATACCCTGTGTGTTATCGTACCCCATCAGTATACCCCGTTGGTCATCATACCCCATCAGTATACCCCGTTGGTCATCATACCCCATCAGTAGACCCCATGTGTCATCGTACCCCATCAGTATACCCCATGTGTCATCGTACCCCATCTGTATACCCTGTGTGTCATCGTACCCCATCAGTATACCCCATGTGTCATCGTACCCCATCAGTATACCCCATGTGTCATCATACCCCATCAGTATACCCCATGTGTCATCTTACCCCATCAGTATACCGTGTGTGTCATGGTACCCCATCAGTATACCCCACGTGTCATCGTACCCCATCAGTATACCGTGTCATGGTACCCCATCAGTATACCCCCATGTGTCATCGTACCCCATCAGTATACCGTGTGTGTCATGGTACCCATCAGTCTAGTGTGTGTCATGGTACCCCATCAGTATACCCCATGTGTCATCGTACCCCATCAGTAGACCCCATGTGTCGGTGTACCCCATCAGTATACCCCGTGTGTCATCCTACCCCATCAGTATACCGTGTGTGTCATCGTACCCCATCAGTAGACCCCATGTGTCGGTGTACCCCATCAGTATACCCCATGTGTCATGGTACCCCCATCAGTATACCCCGTGTGTCATCGTACCCCATCAGCATACCCCATGTGTCATCGTACCCCATCAGTATACCCCATGTGTCATGGTACCCCATCAGTATACCCCATGTGTCATGGTACCCCATCAGTATACCCCATGTGTCATCGTACCCCATCAGTATACCGTGTGTGTCATGGTACCCCATCAGTATACCCCATGTGTCATCGTACCCCATCAGTATACCGTGTCATGGTACCCCATCAGTATACCCCCATGTGTCATCGTACCCCATCAGTATACTGTGTGTGTCATGGTACCCCATCAGTATACCCCATGTGTCATCGTACCCAATCAGTAGACCCCATGTGTCGGTGTACCCCATCAGTATACCCCGTGTGTCATCGTACCCCATCAGTATACCGTGTGTGTCATCCTACCCCATCAGTATACCCCATGTGTCATCGTACCCCATCAGTATACCGTGTGTGTCATCCTACCCCATCAGTATACCCTGTGGGTCATCCTACCCCATCAGTATACCCCGTGGGTCATTGTACCCCATCAGTATACCCCATGTGTCATCGTACCCCATCAGTAGACCCCATGTGTGGGTGTAACCCATCAGTATACCCCGTGTGTCATCCTACCCTATCAGTATACCCCGTGTGTCATCGTACCCCATCAGTATACCGTGTGTGTCATCCTACCCCATCAGTATACCCCGTGGGTCATCGTACCCCATCAGTACACCCTGTGTGTCATCAAATCCCATCAGTATACCCCGTGTGTAATCGTACCCCATCAGTATACCCCGTGGGTCATCGTTCCCCATCTGTATACCCCATGTGTTAGCGTACCCCATCAGTATACCCCATCAGTATACCCAGTGTGTCATCGTACCCCATCAGTATACCGTGTGTGTCATCCTACCCCATCAGTATTACCCGTGTGTCATCGTACTCAATCAGTATACCGTGTGTGTCATCCTACCCCATCAGTATTACCCGTGTGTCATCGTACTCCATCAGTATACCGTGTGTGTCATCCTACCCCATCAGTATTACCCGTGTGTCATCGTACTCCATCAGTATACCGTGTGTGTCATCCTACCCCATCAGTATACCCCGTGTGTCATCGTACCCCATCAGTATACCGTGTGTGTCATCCTACCCCATCAGTATACCCCATGTGTCATCATACCCCATCAGTATACCCCGTGGGTCATCCTACCCCATCAGTAGACCCCATGTGTCGGTGTACCCCATCAGCATACCCCGTGGGTCATCCTACCCCATCAGTATACCCTGTGTGTCATCGTACCCCATCAGTATACCCCGTGTGTCATCGTACCCCATCAGTAGACCCCATGTGTCGGTGTACCCCATCAGTATACCCCGTGGGTCATCCTACCCCATCAGTATACCCCATGTGTCGGTGTACCCCATCAATATACCCCGTGTGTCATCGTACCCCATCAGTAGATCCCATGTGTCGGTGTACCCCATCAGTATACCCCATGGGTCATCCTACCCCATCAGTATACCCTGTGTGTCATCGTACCCCATCAGTATACCCCGTGTGTCATCGTACCCCATCAGTAGACCCCATGTGTCGGTGTACTCCACCAGTATACCCCGTGGGTCATCCTACCCCATCAGTATACCCCGTGGGTCATTGTACCCCATCAGTATACCCTGTGTGTCATCGTACCCCATCAGTATACCCCATGTTTCGGCGTACCCCATCAGTATACCCCATGTGTCATTGTACCTCATCAGTATACCCCTTGGGTCATGGTACCCCATCAGTATACCCCATGTGTCGGCGTACCCCATCTGTATACCCCGTGGGTCATCGTACCCCATCTGTATACCCCATGTGTCGGCGTACCCAATCTGTATACCCCGTGTGTCATTGTACCCAATCAGTATACCCAAAGTGCGTACCCTGTGTGTCATCGTACCACATCAGTATACTCCGTGTGTCATTGTACCCGATCAGTATACCCCATGTGTCGGCGTACCCCATCAGTTTTCCCCATGTGTCATCGTACCCCATCAGCATACCCCATGTGTCATCGTTCCCCATCAGTATACCCCATGTGTCATCGTACCCCATCAGTATACCCCATGTGTCATCGTACCCCATCAGTATACCTCGTGTGTCGGTGTACCCCGTGTCATCGTACCCCATCAAAATACCCCATGTGTCGGCGTACCCCATCAGTATACCCCATGTGTGATTGTACCCCATCAGTATACCCCGTGGGTCATCGTACCCCATGTGTCATCGTACCCCATCAGTATACCCGTGGGTCATCGTACCCCATCAGTATACCCCATGTGTCTGCATACCCCATCAGTATACCCCGTGTGTCATCGTACCCCATCAGTATACCCCATGTGTCAACGTACCCCAGCAATATACCCCATGTGTCATCCTACAACATCAGTATACCCCATGTGTCATCATACCCCATCAGTGTACCCCATGTATCATTGTACCCCATCTGTATACCCCGTGTGTCATCGTACCCCATCAGTAGACCCCATCTGTCGGTGTACCCCATCAGTATACCCCGTGGGTCATCCTACCCCATCAGTATACCCCGTGGGTCATCGTACCCCATCAGTATACCCCGTGTGTCATCGTACCCCATCAGTAGACCCCATGTGTCATCATACCCCATCAGTATACCCCGTGTGTCATTGTACCCCATCAGTAGACCCCATGTGTCAGTGTACCCCATCAGTATACCCCGTGGGTCATCCTACCCCATCAGTATACCCTGGGTGTCATCGTACCCCATCAGTATACCCCATGTGTCATCGTACCCCATCAGTAGACCCCATGTGTCGGTGTACCCCATCAGTATACCCCGTGGGTCATCCTACTCCATCAGTATACCCCATGTGTCGGTGTACCCTATCAGTATACCCCGTGTGTCATCGTACCCCATCAGTATACCCCATGTGTCAACGTACCCCAGCAGTATACCCCATGTGTCATCCTACAACATCAGTATACCCAGTGTGTCATCGTACCCCATCAGTGTACCCCATGTGTCGGTGTACCCCATCTGTATACCCCATGTGTCGGCATACCCCATCAGTATACCCCATGTGTCAACGTACCCCATCAGTATACCCCGTGTGTCATCGTACCCCATCAGTATACCCCGTGTGTCATCGTACCCCATCAGTATACCCCATGTGTCATCCTACAACATCAGTATACCCCATGTGTCATCGTACCCCATCAGTGTACCCCATGTGTCGGTGTACCCCAGCAGTATACCCCATGTGTCATCCTACAACATCAGTATACCCCATGTGTCATCGTACCCCATCAGTAGACCCCATGTGTCGGTGTACCCCATCAGTATACCCCGTGGGTCATCCTACCCCATCAGTATACCCCATGTGTCGGCATACCCTATTAGTATACCCCGTGTGTCATCGTACCCCATCAGTATACCCCATGTGTCAACGTACCCCATCAGTATACCCCGTGTGTCATCTTACCCCATCAGTATACCCCATGTGTCAACGTACCCCAGCAGTATACCCCATGTGTCATCCTACAACATCAGTATACCCCATGTGTCATCGTACCCCATCAGTGTACCCCATGTGTCGGTGTACCCCATCTGTATACCCACTGTGTCAGCAAACCCAATCAGTATACCCCATGTGTCATCGTACCCCATCAGTATACCCCGTGTGTCATCGTAACCCATCAGTATACCGTGTGTGTCATTGTACCCCATCAGTATACCCCGTGTGTCATCATACTCCATCAGTATACCCCATGTTTCATCATACCCCACCAGTATACCCTGTGTGTCATCGTACCCCATCAGTATACCCCATGTTTCGGCGTACCCCATCAGTATACCCCGTGTGTCATTGTACCTCATCAGTATACCCCATGGGTCATGGTACCCCATCAGTATACCCCATGTGTCGGCGTACCCCATCTGTATACCCCGTGGGTCATCGTACCCCATCTGTATACCCCATGTGTCGGCGTACCCAATCTGTATACCCCGTGTGTCATTGTACCCAATCAGTATACCCAAAGTGCGTACCCTGTGTGTCATCGTACCACATCAGTATACTCCGTGTGTCATTGTACCCGATCAGTATACCCCATGTGTCGGCGTACCCCATCAGTTTTCCCCATGTGTCATCGTACCCCATCAGCATACCCCATGTGTCATCGTTCCCAATCAGTATACCCCATGTGTCATCGTACCCCATCAGTATACCCCATGTGTCATCGTACCCCATCAGTATACCTCGTGTGTCGGTGTACCCCGTGTCATCGTACCCCATCAAAATACCCCATGTGTCGGCGTACCCCATCAGTATACCCCATGTGTGATTGTACCCCATCAGTATACCCCGTGGGTCATCGTACCCGATGTGTCATCGTACCCCATCAGTATACCCGTGGGTCATCGTACCCCATCAGTATACCCCATGTGTCTGCATACCCCATCAGTATACCCCATGTGTCATCGTACCCCATCAGCATACCCCATGTGTCATCGTACCCCATCAGTATACCCCGTGTGTCATCGTACCCCATCAGTATACCCCATGTGTCAACGTACCCCATCAGTATACCCCGTGTGTCATCGTACCCCATCAGTATACCCCATGTGTCAACGTACCCCAGCAGTATACCCCATGTGTCATCCTACAACATCAGTATACCCCATGTGTCATCATACCCCATCAGTGTACCCCATGTATCATTGTACCCCATCTGTATACCCCGTGTGTCATCGTACCCCATCAGTAGACCCCATCTGTCGGTGTACCCCATCAGTATACCCCGTGGGTCATCCTACCCCATCAGTATACCCCGTGGGTCATCGTACCCCATCAGTATACCCCGTGTGTCATCGTACCCCATCAGTGTACCCCATGTGTCATCATACCCCATCAGTATACCCCGTGTGTCATCGTACCCCATCAGTAGACCCCATGTGTCAGTGTACCCCATCAGTATACCCCGTGGGTCATCCTACCCCATCAGTATACCCTGGGTGTCATCGTACCCCATCAGTATACCCCATGTGTCATCGTACCCCATCAGTAGACCCCATGTGTCGGTGTACCCCATCAGTATACCCCGTGGGTCATCCTACTCCATCAGTATACCCCATGTGTCGGTGTACCCCATCAGTAGACCCCATGTGTCGGTGGACCCCATCAGTATACCCCGTGGGTCATCCTACCCCATCAGTATACCCTGTGTGTCATCGTACCCCATCAGTATACCCCGTGTGTCATCGTACCCCATCAGTAGACCCCATGTGTCGGTGTACCCTATCAGTATACCCCGTGTGTCATCGTACCCCATCAGTATACCCCATGTGTCAACGTACCCCATCAGTATACCCCGTGTGTCATCGTACCCCATCAGTATACCCCATGTGTCAACGTACCCCAGCAGTATACCCCATGTGTCATCCTACAACATCAGTATACCCAATGTGTCATCATACCCCATCAGTGTACCCCATGTGTCGGTGTACCCCATCTGTATACCCCATGTGTCGGCATACCCCATCAGTATACCCCATGTGTCAACGTACCCCATCAGTATACCCCATGTGTCAACGTACCCCATCAGTATACCCCGTGTGTCATCGTACCCCATCAGTATACCCCATGTGTCAACGTACCCCAGCAGTATACCCCATGTGTCATCCTACAACATCAGTATACCCCATGTGTCATCGTACCCCATCAGTGTACCCCATCTGTATACCCCATGTGTCGGCATACCCAATCAGTATACCCCATGTGTCATCGTACCCCATCAGTATACCCTGTGTGTCATCGTAACCCATCAGTATACCGTGTGTGTCATTGTACCCCATTAGTATACCCCCATGTGTTGGTGTACCCCATCAGTATACCCCATCAGTATACCCCATGTGTCTGCATACCCCATCAGTATACCCCGTGTGTCATCGTACCCCATCAGTATACCCCGTGTGTCATCGTACCCCATCAGTATACCCCGTGTGTCATCGTACCCCATCAGTATACCCTGTGTGTTACCGTACCCCATCAGTATACACTGTGTGTCGGCGTACCCCATCAGTATACACTACGTGTTACCGTACCCCATCAGTATACCCCGTGTGTCATCGTACCCCATCAGTATACCCTGTGTGTTACCGTACCCCATCAGTATACCCCGTGTGTCATCGTACCCCATCAGCGTACCCCATGTGTCATCAGACCCAACCATAGTGAGATTTTGCTCATAATATGAACATCTGTTTTTTCTCATCTAGACTTGATCATTTACAGACTGTCATATAGGTTGAATCTTGCTGAGTGCAGCATGTAACAATCATTAAACAACAAAACCAAATCCTCACCTGTACTGGACCCAGAACATGAAGCCCTTCCCAAATTTTCTCAAGATCACTGAACGTTTTCTCAAGATCACTGAACGTTTTCTCAAGATCACTGAACGTTTTCTCAAGCATGAAATCCAGACAGTGAACTGACTAGATGACAGAAGAACAATAATCTGACAATAATCTGCCAGATGGACAATACTTCCAAAGTAGAACAGACAACAGTTTAGTTTGAAATCCGTACATTGAATTTATGCCATTGGTAGATCCGGAGTAGAACAGGTCTTCTGCAAGCCATGCTTGTCGTTAAAGGCGACTATGCTTGTCGTAAGAGGTGACTAACGGGATCGGGTGGTCAGGCTCACTGACTTGGTTGATGCATGTCTTCGATCCCAATCAATGCTCATGATATCGATCACTGGATTGTCTGGTCCAGACTCGATTATTTACAGACCGCCGTCATATAGCTGGAATATTGCTGAGTGCGGCGTTAAATAAAAAACCAACCAACCAATCTCATGATCACTGAATGTTTTCTCAAGCATGAAATCCCGAATGTGAACTGATTTATCATGACTTGATGACAATAATCTGACAATAATCTGCCAGATGGACAATATTTCCAAAGTAGAACAGACAACAGTTTAGTTTGAAGGATTTATTCCTGGGAAATCAATGATAAGGTAAATGCAACAAGATAAGAGATCAACAAGTAAATCTAAATACAAAGGAAGTAACCATGGTGACTGTATGAATAACAATATACACTATGTACACTGGAGACCTGTAGCTCCCATGCTACACCTGTATGAAACCCAACACCATGCTACATGGAAAAAAGGCCGTGTCATAACAGGCTCATATTCCTATCTAAATAACGATTGCCTAAGGCTTAAAAAAATAAAATAATTGGTTCTCAGGCAATGACTTTTGTAAACATAGTACGGGTGGGCGGAGGTTTTTTGCTTGTTTGAACTAGTATGTAACCAAATAAACAGTTGTGTACCATCAACTTGGGAAAGGGCCTCCCTACATAAAAAAGCATACAAACTCCTATTGCTGCCCTGACCATAACAGGAGATCAGTAAATCAGTGTGCATGTAAAGGGAGGTAACTGCATGCAATGTTGGATCACTTTTTTAAAGTATTAGGACTTATTAATTTTTTTAAAATTGAAATAAAAACGAAACGTGCGGCAGACTTTATGATAATGCGGGCAGTGCCTGAGAACCAAGACTATTATTGTTTTTAGCCGAATGAGAAATCTACACTTCTAAACAGACTACTGAAGCCCCTGCACCCAGACCTACTGGAGAGAAACGGAATCAAAATGAGACTAAAACTCAGACCACAGTAATAATGAGTCATATCTCTCTGGTTCGGCCACTTTTAAGTTGGTTTACTGATTTTTCTCCAAAAAATCAGTTGGTAGGGTGAAATTATTTTTGACAAATAATTCTGACATGACAAGGTGCCTGGATGTGGTTGGAGTTGCTGCCCTAACTGTCAACACTGCATTGTCATGTAAATCATTTCAGAAGCAGTTCCTTCTGTACAATGGCGAATTGTGGGGGCTAAGTCTCGTTACTGTGTTACAAGATTCTAGAAATATGCTTTTGTTTTGGTGCACAAGTTTTCATGGTCGGCTGTGATAAAAATATTTTTAGAATATAACAATAATCTTTGTTTTTCCATTTTCTCAGCATTTTGTGTCAGAGGATTACAATCAGGATATAGTTTAAATCTTTGATGGAATAGTGAGTGAGTGAGTGAGTGAGTTTGGTTTTATGCTGCTTTTAGCAATATTCCAGCAATATCATGGCGGGGGACACCAGCAATGGGCTTCACACATTGTACCCATGTCGGGAATCGAACCCGGGTCTTGGGCGTGACGAGCGAACGCTTTAACCACTAGGCTACCTGACCACCCCTTGATGGAATAGAAAAATGGAAAGGTACAAAAAGAACTATAATACATATTTAGTTTAACGTTACTATAAATTTATTTAATGATAACTGATCAAATGAATTGTGTCACCTCTGGCCATTGCAAATGTTTCCCTAAGAGAACACAAGTACCTACCTATACATGTTATTGTGGTAATAGTTAACACCCTTCACTAGCACATACTCCCTGCCAAAACAAACGCAAATACCATACATGGTGGTTAATATATCAAGACTTACTCATGTTCAAGAGATATTAGATTGGTCGATACACAAACGACATACTGGTATGTTGTGTGAACCGAAGCTTCTGAACGTATCACATGTGACGTCATAGATCAATGACTCGAGATGCACCATTTGTCTCGTGCAGAATTAGCGTGTAAAGTTTGGAAATCATGTGCAGCATATCGAGACAAGAATAAAGTCACTCTGTGGTAACACTTGACTGATCGTAAGTTTTGCCATTAAGTTGTACACATGGGAAACATCTCTTCATTATGTAGATACTTCTCTGTAGTTCACGTTTGTTTTGGCTGGGAGAGTATAGTATTGGCATTTATTTTTCCCAAGTTGGGGAACAACTTAATGGCAAGAGAAAAAACCCTTCTGTATTCACAAACATGTTGGTGCTCGTCAACAGTGAGCACATGTTGGGCCCTGAATTACTTTGTTGGCAAACCTTTTGTATTGGCATACATGTTGGTGCTCGTCAACAGTGAGCACATGTTGGGCACTGAATTTCTTTGTTGGCAAACCTTTTGTATTGGCATACATGTTGGTGCTCGTCAACACTGAGCACATGTTGGGCCCTGAATTACTTTGTTGGCAAACCTTTTTCATTGGCATACATAAGCAAAACCCAAATTCCAATAGCAACTCTCTTGTAACTTAGACTGATTTAAGAAAAGATCGGGATACTTAAAATAACTTGCTCAAAGAGCCCCTTTAAATGGAAAGTGGTCCACCATGGTCCCTGTAAAGAAACAGCCCTCTACATGGACTGGTGCTGCTATTCTAAGTGCTCCCGGCAACGGTAATGCATAGTGTCTTTGGAGGGCACAACACAGGGTGGAATGGCCAAGTTTCTAGATTCTCTTATCCTACGCCCAGTTCCACAAAGCAATCTTAAGCTATGACTGTTGTACATAAGTCTATGTTAAAGTATGGGAGTTACGATCATCTTAGAGCTATGACTGTCATAAGTCTAGGATTTCTAATTATCTTAGAGCCATAAGTGTAGTAAGTCTATATTAAAGTATGGGAGTTACAATCATCTCAGAGCTACGATTTTCATAAGTATATGTTAAAGTATGAGAGCTATGAACATCTTAATGTTTCAATTGTCGTAAGACTATGTTGAAGTATCGGAGTTACGATCATTGAAGAGCTATGACTATCGTAAATCTATGGAGTATTGGAGATCCGATCACCTTAGAGCTGTGACTATCTTAAATCTATGGAGTATTGGAGATCCGATCATCTTAGAGCTGTGACTGTCATAAATCTATGGAGTATTGGAGATCCGATCATCTTAGAGCTGTGACTATCGTAAATCTATGGAGTATTGGAGATCCGATCACCTTAGAGCTGTGACTGTCATAAATCTATGGAGTATTGGAGATCCAACATCTTAGAGCTGTGACTGTCATAAATCTATGGAGTATTGGAGATCCGATCACCTTAGAGCTGTGACTATCTTAAATCTATGGAGTATTGGAGATCCGATCATCTTAGAGCTTTGACTGTCATAAATCTATGGAGTATTGGAGATCCGATCATCTTAGAGCTGTGACTATCGTAAATCTATGGAGTATTGGAGATCCGATCACCTTAGAGCTGTGACTGTCATAAATCTATGGAGTATTGGAGATCCAACATCTTAGAGCTGTGACTGTCATAAATCTATGGAGTATTGGAGATCCGATCACCTTAGAGCTGTGACTATCTTAAATCTATGGAGTATTGGAGATCCGATCACCTTAGAGCTGTGACTATCTTAAATCTATGGAGTATTGGAGATCCGATCACCTTAGAGCTGTGACTATCTTAAATCTATGGAGTATTGGAGATCCAACATCTTAGAGCTGTGACTATCTTAAATCTATGGAGTATTGGAGATCCAACATCTTAGAGCTGTGACTTTCTTAAATGTATGGAGTATTGGAGATCCGATCACCTTAGAGCTGTGACTATCTTAAATCTATGGAGTATTGGAGATCCAACATCTTAGAGCTGTGACTATCGTAAATCTATGGAGTATTGGAGATCCGATCACCTTAGAGCTGTGACTGTCATAAATCTATGGAGTATTGGAGATCCAACATCTTAGAGCTGTGACTGTCATAAATCTATGGAGTATTGGAGATCCGATCACCTTAGAGCTGTGACTATCTTAAATCTATGGAGTATTGGAGATCCAACATCTTAGAGCTGTGACTTTTGTAGGTCTATGTTAAAGTATGGGAGTTACGATCACCTTAGAGCTGTGACTGTCATAAATCTATGGAGTATTGGAGATCCAACATCTTAGAGCTGTGACTGTCATAAATCTATGGAGTATTGGAGATCCGATCACCTTAGAGCTGTGACTATCTTAAATCTATGGAGTATTGGAGATCCGATCACCTTAGAGCTGTGACTATCTTAAATCTATGGAGTATTGGAGATCCGATCACCTTAGAGCTGTGACTATCTTAAATCTATGGAGTATTGGAGATCCAACATCTTAGAGCTGTGACTTTCTTAAATCTATGGAGTATTGGAGATCCGATCACCTTAGAGCTGTGACTATCTTAAATCTATGGAGTATTGGAGTTCCGAACTTCTTAGAGCTGTGACTTTTGTAGGTCTAAGTTAAAGTATGGGAGTTACAATCATCTTAGAGCTACAACGGCTGTAAGTCTATGCTAATGTATGGGAGATCCGATCATCTTAGAGCTACAACGGCTGTAAGTCTATGCTAATGTATGGGAGATCCGATCATCTTAGAGCTGTGACTTTTGTAGGTCTATGTTAAAGTATGGGAGTTACAATTATCTTAGAGCTACAACGGCTGTAAGTCTATGTTAAAGTATGGGAGTTACAATCATCTTAGAGCTACAACGGCTGTAAGTCTATGTTAAAGTATGGGAGTTACAATCATCTTAGAGCTACAACGGCTGTAAGTCTATGTTAAAGTATGGGAGTTACGATCATCTTAGAGCTGTGACTTTTGTAGGTCTATGTTAAAGTATGGGAGTTACAATCATCTTAGAGCTACAACGGTTGTAAGTCTATGTTAAAGTATGGGAGTTACAATCATCTTAGAGCTACAACGGCTGTAGGTCTATGTTAAAGTATGGGAGTTACAATTATCTTAGAGCTACAACGGCTGTAAGTCTATGTTAAAGTATGGGAGTTACAATCATCGTAGAGCTACAACGGCTGTAAGTCTATGTTAAAGTATGGGAGTTACAATCATCTTAGAGCTACAACGGCTGTAGGTCTATGTTAAAGTATGGGAGTTACAATTATCTTAGAGCTACAACGGCTGTAAGTCTATGCTAATGTATGGGAGTTACGATCATCTTAGCATTAAGATCGCTCTGTAGAACAGGACACTGATGACCTTATTGAATGATTAGCTTACATCTGTATGGGACACCCTTCCCTATCTGAAACATTTTGAGTTTGTTACTTTTACAGAAACAATTGTTAGGGATAATCCTGAGATGGGTACAGGGTAGTTGATTCGTCAAAGGCTGCAGAATACCCAGATTATTGCTGCCAATTGGTACAGAACTTTCACCCTACTTGGATTTTGAAAACTAAATGAGGCTGAATCCGATTTTGTTCCTGGATGGGTTTTCTATTGGAAAGATATTGGTAATCTTCCAATTGATCTTCCAAGCACGTTGAACTGGGGCCAGTCAGCCAACTGGACCATCATTGCCCACATCTAGAAATATCCCTGACAACTGAAGACGTCACACCGTCTGATTTAGTTCCAATACCAGTCTCAAAAGGTAGGGGTACCCGTTTTGTAAACAATTTGTCACAAGATATCGTTAGTCTCATCATAGGCCTGATCCAGCGTTTACCACATTTTGTCAAGCCATAGCTTTTTTTGTTGGGAATAATTGATGACAATCCACTGCAAACATTTCAAGCAAGAACATCATTCAATATTAATTAATGCTGATTTCATTCCACTTTTCATGAATAATATTGATATCATTTTGTTGGAGGCTACAGGGTTCTTCCATAAGTTCTTCACAATCCTGTACAGTGAATGAGGTAAGTCGCATTAAACACCAGGAAAACGTATACCAAGTCTCCAGTGATGCATCTCCTGAATGGTTTGGCCCTGTTACAATAACTCGATGTTGTTTCACAGCTGTACCGTCCAAGGTTCTCCTGTTATCTGCGTTGCACAATTTAGTTGATATGTACCCATAAACACTCACTTCCAGCAGTAGAGGTAAATATCACATTTGGCGGCCATCTTGTTCTTGCCCCTTGTGGATTAATCATTTGAGGCAACTCTTAGAAAACAAAGGCAAAGTTCAGAAGCTAATCACCACTACACACTAAAAGGCTTTAGATATTTGACACGAAGAATAGATCGAAAATCAAGTTTCAATCATGCACAAGTTTCATTCCAGTGGTGTAACGTAATGTTCATGGCTGACACAGTTTGTACTGCATAAATCCAGTGCTTCTAGGAAGGATGAGCCCAGTCCAGTTCTCCCAGCTGAGAAGATGACAAAACAGCTTCATCTCCAGCTAGGGACAGATCATGGGATGGTGATCTATATCCTATATATAATGTAACTGATATATGCGAGATATCCCTCCACAGCATTGTCAAACAATATATTAGCCCATTCATGGCCGACTAACCGTCTCTGACACTGCTGATTACCCTACACATTGCAGCTTAGCTGATGGCTGTCCTGCTAGGGCTCGTGTGTATGTCAGTACATTAAATGTCAGCTGACAGAACTCCACATCCGACACACGCCTTTCTCACATCACATTTCTAACAACATTATGTCCCGGAGGACATGATCCAAGCGATCACCGAACACCAGTTGCTTGAAAATGATACTCCAATCCATGAGGAAAATTTGAAGAGGAAAAAGAATATGACACAATGACTTACAAGGCATTGCACATATTTTGACAACAATCTGACAATGTCCCTAGCTCTGGGAAGATGGTAGATGCTGCTACGCAACAGTCTCCATGGTTTAGTCACGTCTAGAAGCCGCATCTACAGCCCTAGTGGACGACCTCAGCATCACGTGCAGCCTCTGTACCTCCTGACCTCTTCTGGTTGCTATGGCGATGTGGGCGCCATCTTGCTTGCATAGAGCAGACAACGAAAGTGTTCATCTGCTGGAAGTACACTCATTGCAGGCTGAAATAGGAAACACTGAGTGAACTACTGCTGAAACATGAGGAAACATTAGTTACCGTATTCGACGTAATGAGTGCCCAGGGCGCTCTCAAAATTAGAAATAGGGGGCTCTTATGAGAATATTATTTTGGTGAAAAAAGTTGAAAGATAAATTTCATGGTTTATGCTGGCAGCCTGAAATGTTTATGTCTAACAGATATATATTTTTAGTTATTATGTCAGCTCGTGTTGTGTGTGCAGGGTTTACAGTGTGTGTCTCTAACTGTGTTAGTTATTATGTCAGCTGGTGTTGTGTGTGCAGGGTTTACAGTGTGTGTCTCTTACTGTGTTAGTTATTTTGTCAGCTAGTGTTGTATGTGCAGGGTTTACAGTGTGTGTCTCTTACTGTGTTAGTTATTTTGTCAGCTGGTGTTGTGTGTGCAGGGTTTACAGTGTGTGTCTCTAACTGTGTTAGTTATTTTGTCACCTGGTGTTGTGTGTGCAGGGTCTACAGTGTGTGTCTCTAACTGTGTTAGTTATTTTGTCAGCTGGTGTTGTGTGTGCAGGGTTTACAGTGTGTGTCTCTTACTGTGTTAGTTATTATGTCAGCTGGTGTTGTGTGTGCAGGGTTTACAGTGTGTGTCTCTTACTGTGTTAGTTATTATGTCAGCTAGTGTTGTGTGTGTAGGGTTTACAGTGTGTGTCTCTTACTGTGTTAGTTATTATGTCAGGTAGTGTTGCGTGTGCAGGGTTTACAGTGTGTGTCTCCAACTGTGTTAGTTATTATGTCAGCTGGTGTTGCGTGTGCAGGGTTTACAGTGTGTGTCTCTAACTGTGTTAGTTATTATGTCAGCTGGTGTTGTGTGTGCAGGGTTTACAGTGTGTGTCTCTTACTGTGTTAGTTATTTTGTCAGCTGGTGTTGCGTGTGCAGGGTTTACAGTGTGTGTCTCTTACTGTGTTAGTTATTTTGTCAGCTGGTGTTGTGTGTGCAGGGTTTACAGTGTGTGTCTCTTACTTCGTATTGAATGTTTCTTAGTAGGGCTGAAACGGGTCACCCAGGGACTCGGGTCAGGAGGGTACTGAGTAGGACCCCGCTACCCACAGGACTACCCGGACCCCAGCTCAATGACAAAAATTATGTGGAACTCTATGGTTACACTACAATTCACTAATATTGGCTTTTTTCTGACTATTCAACCATTCCTTCTGACATTTATATGTTTGAGTAAAGACAAAGCTTCAGTCAAGTTCAGTGTATGCATGACCAGATAGTTTAATTGTGTATCTGAGTACTTTTTGCCAGGGAGCAAGTCGAACAAATCCCAATCGGACATTTTGTACCCAACTTGAGACCTACAGTGGGTACCTGGGTAGGATCAGGTAACAGGGGGTTGGGTACCAAGGTAGTATATTGAGACTCGTACCAGTCCTATTTGTTAGCCTTGCTGTCATAGGCAGACCTTGGACCTGGACCCCACACAGGTACAAAATGTGAAGCCTGGACCCCACACAGGTACAAAATGTGAAGCCTGGACCCCAGTACAATATGTGAAGCCTGGACCCCACACAGGTACAATATGTGAAGCCTGGACCCCACACAGGTACAATATGTGAAGCCTGGACCCCGGTACAATATGTGAAGCCTGGACCCCACACAGGTACAAAATGTGAAGCCTGGACCCCAGTACAATATGTGAAGCCTGGACCCCGGTACAATATGTGAAGCCTGGACCCCACACAGGTACAAAATGTGAAGCCTGGACCCCACACAGGTACAATATGTGAAGCCTGGACCCCACACAGGTACAAAATGTGAAGCCTGGACCCCAAACAGGTACAATATGTGAAACATGGACCCCACACAGGTACAATATGTGAAGCCTGGACCCCACACAGGTACAATATGTGAAGCCTGGACCCCACACAGGTACAATATGTGAAGCCTGGACCCCACACAGGTACAAAATGTGAAGCCTGGACCCCACACAGGTACAATATGTGAAACATGGACCCCACACAGGTACAATATGTGAAGCCTGGACCCCACACAGGTACAATATGTGAAGCCTGGACCCCACACAGGTACAATATGTGAAGCCTGGACCCCACACAGGTACAATATGTGAAGCCTGGACCCCACACAGGTACAATATGTGAAACATGGACCCCACACAGGTACAATATGTGAAGCCTGGACCCCACACAGGTACAATATGTGAAACATGGACCCCACACAGGTACAATATGTGAAGCCTGGACCCCACACAGGTACAATATGTGAAACATGGACCCCACACAGGTACAACATGTGAAGCCTGGACCCCACACAGGTACAATATGTGAAGCCTGGACCCCACACAGGTACAATATGTGAAGCCTGGACCCCACACAGGTACAATATGTGAAGCCTGGACCCCAGTGCAATATGTGAAGCCTGGACCCCACACAGGTACAATATGTGAAGCCTGGACCCCACACAGGTACAATATGTGAAGCCTGGACCCCACACAGGTACAAAATGTGAAGCCTGGACCCCACACAGGTACAATATGTGAAGCCTGGACCCCAGTGCAATATGTGAAGCCTGGACCCCATACAGGTACAATATGTGAAGCCTGGACCCCACACAGGTACAATATGTGAAGCCTGGACCCCAGTGCAATATGTGAAGCCTGGACCCCACACAGGTACAATATGTGAAGCCTGGACCCCACACAGGTACAAAATGTGAAGCCTGGACCCCACACAGGTACAAAATGTGAAGTCTGGACCCCACACAGGTACAATATGTGAAGCCTGGACCCCACACAGGTACAATATGTGAAGCCTGGACCGCACACAGGTACAATATGTGAAGCCTGGACCCCACACAGGTACAATATGTGAAGCCTGGACCCCACACAGGTACAATATGTGAAGCCTGGACCCCACACAGGTACAAAATGTGAAGCCTGGACCCCAAACAGGTACAAAATGTGAAGTCTGGACCCCACACAGGTACAATATGTGAAGCCTGGACCCCACACAGGTACAAAATGTGAAGTCTGGACCCCACACAGGTACAATATGTGAAGCCTGGACCCCACACAGGTACAAAATGTGAAGTCTGGACCCCACACAGGTACAATATGTGAAGCCTGGACCCCACACAGGTACAATATGTGAAGCCTGGACCCCACACAGGTACAATATGTGAAGCCTGGACCCCACACAGGTACAATATGTGAAGCCTGGACCCCACACAGGTACATTATGTGAAGCCTGGACCCCACACAGGTACAATATGTGAAGCCTGGTCCCCACACAGGTACAAAATGTGAAGCCTGGACCCCAGTGCAATACGTGAAGCCTGGACCCCAGTACAATATGTGAAGCCTTGTCCCCACACAGGTACAATATGGGAAGAAGTGTCAACGTTCCGTTGTTGTGATTATAGTGAGTGAGTGAGTGTGTGAAAGAGTACACCACTTTTAGCAATATTCCAGCAATATCACTGCTGGGGACACCAGAAATGGGCTTCACACATTGTAACCATGTGTGGAATCGAACCCGGAGTCTTCGGCATGACAAGCAAATGCTTTACCACTAGGCTACCCGACTAGTAGGACGTGTACAGATATTGAGATTGTAACCTCATGACTGACTGTTCTTGTGGTAAATGTGAAGAATTAGTTCTGCAATTTAACTGAGTTCAGACCTGTGCACGGGCGGTCGGGTAGCCTAGTGGTTAGAGCGTTCGCTCGTCACGCCGAAGACCCGGGTTCGAATCCCAACATGGGTACATTGTGTGAAGCCCATTTCTGGTGTCCCCCGCCGTGATATTGCTGGAATATTGCTGGAATATTGCTAAAAGCGGCGTAAAACTATACTCACTCACTCAGACCTGTGTATTTCACTATTTTCATGAATCGTTGTTTCCTGGATTCGAAAAGATTTGCAACCAGTTCTAAAATAATTCAGTTTTCCACTTTTATCCAAAAGAAATGCTGCCATGCACTTGTGGTGTGAAATGTTGACTGCACTGGGTGCATCCTGGCAATACAAGTTACCTGCGCTGGCAATGTTTTACCTGCACTGGGTGCATCCTGGCAATACAAGTTACCTGCACTAGCAATGTTTTACCTGCACTGGGTGCATCCTGGCAATACAAGTTACCTGCACTAGCAATGTTTTACCTGCACTGGGTGCATCCTGGCAATACAAGTTACCTGCGCTAGCAATGTTTTACCTGCACTGGGTGCATCCTGGCAATACAAGTTACCTGCACTAGCAATGTTTTACCTGCACTGGGTGCATCCTGGCAATACAAGTTACCTGCACTAGCAATGTTTTACCTGCACTGGGTGCATCCTGGCAATACAAGTTACCTGAACTAGCAATGTTTTACCTGCACTGGGTCCATCCTGGCAATACAAGTTACCCGCACTAGCAATGTTTTACCTGCACTGGGTGCAGCCTAGATATAGCAAAACTGATCCCTGATACATTTATTCTTACACAAGTCTTATAATATCAGTATGATGCACATGTGTGTGTAATAATTTCTTTACTGATCATAACAGCTGTCTTGGAGAACCGCAATTGTCAACAATCCTCAGCTATGACGTCGTTTCTGGTGTGACGCTGTTCCAAACTTATGTCACAATGAGATTCGACTGATGTCAATGCCATCTGGTGTGCATAAAGTGATTTTTGTACGAGTGCACGTACCATTTTTATGATTCGGTTGTTTCTAACCCTATGGGTTATAAAGATAATTATTGTAACTAACAGCATCCTCAATGTATTTGTTAAATACAGGAGCTGTTTATTACCATGTCATCCTAATGAACAGATGGATGACTGCCTGGATGTGATGTATCCTTACATATACATGTGGACGTGTAGAGAGATGTTGAAGTCTGTTTCAGGGCTTTTGTTCTGACTTCCGTGAAAACAAATTCTCATTACAATACGACCTGTGTCCTTTCTGTACACAGCCGGTCAGACAAATAATGATTACTATTTATTTTTTCAATTTTTTAAATTTAGACGGCAATTATCCCAGGTTTCTCTATTGCTTCAAAATTGCGTCACTCCGAGTTGTTTCACAGATCTGTTGTAGATGGGGACAGGAAATGGAGGCGTTACGGCACTTTATGAAGGTGAGGTGGGGTGAAATGGGGTGGTTTATGTCGCATCCAAGATTATTCCATGTGTGTGTGTGTGTTGGGGTGTTTAACATGAATACCCCACTCAGACACAGTATACTGACTCCGAGCCAACCAGTCCTTGTTTTAGCATCTGAATGTCAGGCGCCACACAGGCCAGGGTAAGAACAAGTATCATCTTTTATTGTTTTTTGGTATGACGCAGCCGGGGATGAAACCCCAGACACTCTACCACTAGACCACGGAGGCGGTCAGCACTTCATGGCAGACGGCAGCCCCAGCCAGTGTGATTCAAGTTGTTAAACCACCTTACTTGTCTGCTGCCTCAACTGGTAGGATCTATATAAGCATGACGTTAATATGTTCCCTTTTTTGTCCAAGTGTTGGGCTGAAAATTAGCATCAGCAGGTGAAACATTGTGGTGCCATTTATTGAAAATCTCTGACTAAGTAGATTCTAACAACCAATATTAAATTGCAAATATGCCACTTTTGTCCATATCTGACATGGTTAGATTGTACTACAAGAAGCAGAGTAGGCAACATGAAGTCGAGATTTGGGCGATTATCCTCCCTCACCTATTTCCTTTTATCTCATCTCAACGTTTGATTGGTCGGAAAAACGTCAATGGAAATCAGGCAGGTTGGACTCTTCGCTTTGCAGTCAACTCGGACTGTTTACTTTACCACGTCACTACTAGGGCTGGGACGGGTACTCGGGTACTCGGGTACTCGGGTCGGGTGGGTCCTAAGTAGGACCTGGGTACCCACAGGACTACCTGGACCCGTGGTTAGTCATGTGATATATTGTTTAATGACAAAACTCACTATAGCTCTGTGGTTACATTACAAGTGCCTAATGTTCGCATTTCTTTCTGACCATGCACACATTCCTTTTGACTTGTATATGTTTGAGTAAAGATAAAGCTTCAGTCAACTTCAGTGAACGCATGATCTGATTGTTTGATGCATGTATCTAAATAGTTTTAGCCAGGGCTGTGGTAAAACAATTACTTATCAGACATTTTGTTCCCATTTTTGTTTGAGACTTGCAGAGGGTCCCCGGGTAGGGTCTGGTACCTGGGTGTCGGGTACCCGGGTAGGGTCTGGTAATAGGGTGTTGGGTAACTGGGTAGGGTCGGGTAATAAGGTGTCGGGTACCCGGGTAGGGTCTGGTAATAGGGTGTCGGGTACCCGGGTAGGGTCGGGTAATAGGGTGTTGGGTAACCGGGTAGGGTCGGGTAATAGGGTGTCGGGTACCCGGGTAGGGTCGGGTAATAGGGTGTTGGGTACCCGGGTAGGGTCGGGTAATAGGGTGTCGGGTACCCGGGTATGGTCGGGTAATAAGGTGTCGGTTACCCAGGTAGGGTCAGGTAATAGGGTTTCGGGTACCCGGGTACCCGGGTAGGGTCAGGTAATAGGGTTTCGGGTACCCGGGTAGGGTCAGGTAATAGGGTGTCGGGTACCCGGGTAGTGCCAGGTAATAGGGTGTCGGGTGTCGGGTACCAGGTAGCCAATTTGGACTCGTCCCCGCCCTATTTGCTACAACGCCAACTGCAACTTGCTTATTTCTATGACCATTCTTGCCCACCAACACCAGGTGAGTGAGTGAGTGAGTGAGTGAACAAGGTATCAGCTCTGTCACAGCTTTACCATCGGCGCCAACACCATAAAAGACTTCACGTATTTACACTGCAGGGTTTGTTTAGAGGTACTCGTCATTTATGGAGGGTTGGTGTTTTGACTGAGAACAGAAGAGGGCGAAATAGAAGATTGGGGTAGATTGAGAATAGATACGCAGTTTGGGTGAGTGTCACGAATACAATAGGTTATGCAGTGGATAAAACATATTAATATTTGTGTGATTTTGATGACTATTTTGCATCCTTGGGATATGAGTGTTTTGTCTGACGGCTTCACAGGCAAGTCAGTAAGTTAGCTAGCGTCTACTGGGGTCATGCAAACTATCGTCACTTGGTAACTACTTACTCACGTTTCTCGACGTCATTCTAATTTTGAAAAGCACGTACATCTGAAGCAGAAAACATGATGCAATGACACAATGAGATCGATGTGTTGAGAAGGTGACACGGTTAGCGCTGCGGCCGAGGTGGAGTAGTTGGAGTAGTTGGAGGAGATGTGTGTTAGTGTAGGACAGAGAAGCAGCTTGTTAGTGGCGGCAGGGGGTCTGTGTGTAAAGGGGGGGGGGGGGGGTATTGCTGGCGGGACAGGGGAGCAGATGCCACCCTCGACTCACCATGTTTTGTGCTGGATCTGAAAGCCAAACAGAGTTAACATTTTGAAAAATTCATTATTTGGGTTTTTGTCTCGAAGCTAAAAGATATTTATTTCATTTTGCTCTCTGTTTGAAGATTTGTGTGTGAGCTAAGGGACATCTCTCTACTTCTGTTGCCTCAGATGTTGCACAGTGTCTGAATAAAAGCAACTGTTCTATTCAATATTTCCTCAGAAAATGCATCGTGTCAGTGAATTAAAGAAAATCTCTTTTTGTTCAGTACACATGTAGTTCATCAGTCCTGTTCTTGTTGAGGGTTTCCCATCTCCCCGAGGCAAGAGACTATAAAAGTCTAGTTTCCACCCTTGCCGAACTAGGCTGGTATTATGGCGTTACATTTTGCCTGGACTAACGAGTTTTTGCATAGTCTGATCAAAAGTGTGCAACGAAATCGAAAAACGGCTCATAAACCGTTGTACAGATTTACAAAGCATGTGCACCACCAACTCGTTGTCAACAGATATTTTCCAAATCTTTTCACGTTTTTAAATCAAGGAGCTCACATGATTTGATGACCCCTTTTATCACAATATAGATCTTGATTATCGATCAGATCGTCTTGACTGGGCGCCATCATTTTGTTTGGAGCAAATGCAAGTCAGGCGAGAGGTGGAATCTGATTGGTCCATAGGAGAGGCTTAGAAGGGACATAACTCGTAATAGCCACTGGTGGTGCTACGATCGAGTCCAGGAATTTCAGCCTAGTTCGGCATTGGGGAAACTTGACTTTTATGGTCAGTTAACTCCCTTTGCCTCGGTAAGATGATTGTATCCATGACAAAGAGAAACTGTCCTGTAGTTACACCAAAGCTGAATGAACTGGTGAGTGAGTGAGTGAGTGAGTGAGTGAGTGAGTGAGTGAGTGAGTGAGTGAGTGAGTGAGTGAGTGAGTGAGTGAGTGAGTGAGTGAGTGAGTGAGTGAGGCTAATCACGGGGCACTGTAAAGAAGCACCCAGACTGAAAGGTGTGGTGAAACTGTTAAGTACAATAAGATTAGCTGCAGGGATTATTGAAGCACCATTGAACCTTTGCAGCAGCAACTTTAAATCCTGGTAGCAGCCATTTTACAGAACATGTTCCGTTTTCGTCTGAAATGATGCAACCATTTTCAGAATATGTTGTGTCTGGCCTTAGTAGCAGCAACTTTAAAACCTGGTCCAAGCATTATACTGAACATGTTCCCCTAAAGAACCAGCAACCACTCCCAGAACATGTTCTGTCTGGTCTTAGTAGCAGCAACTTTAAATCCTGGTCCAAGCATTTTACTGAACACGTTCCCCTAAAGAACCAGCAACCACTCCCAGAACATGTTCTGTCTGGCCTTAGTAGCAGCAACTTTAAATCCTGGTCCAAGCATTTTACTGAACATGTTCCCCATAAGAACCAGCAACCACTCCCAGAACATGTTCTGTCTGGCCTTAGTAGCAGCAAGTTTAAATCCTGGTCCAAGCATTTTACTGAACATGTTCCCCTTAAAGAACCAGCAACCACTCCCAGAACATGTTCTGTCTGGTCTTAGTAGCAGCAACTTTAAATCCTGGTCCAAGCATTTTACTGAACACGTTCCCCTAAAGAACCAGCAACCACTCCCAGAACATGTTCTGTCTGGCCTTAGTAGCAGCAAGTTTAAATCCTGGTCCAAGCATTTTACTGAACATGTTCCCCATAAGAACCAGCAACCACTCCCAGAACATGTTCTGTCTGGCCTTAGTAGCAGCAAGTTTAAATCCTGGTCCAAGCATTTTACTGAACATGTTCCCCTTAAAGAACCAGCAACCACTCCCAGAACATGTTCTGTCTGGCCTTAGTAGCAGCAACTTTAAAACCTGGTCCAAGCATTTTACTGAACACGTTCCCCTTAAAGAACCAGCAACCACTCCCAGAACATGTTCTGTCTGGCCTTAGTAGCAGCAAGTTTAAATCCTGGTCCAAGCATTTTACTGAACACGTTCCCCTAAAGAACCAGCAACCACTCCCAGAACATGTTCTGTCTGGTCTTAGTAGCAGCAAGTTTAAATCCTGGTCCAAGCATTATACTGAACACGTTCCTCCTAAAGAACCAGCAACCACTCCCAGAACATGTTCTGTTTGAAACCAAGCAGCAAGTGTCTAGTAGCCACCTTTCAAGCAATGTATTCACACCATATCATAAGCATGCATTGAAGTCGTAATTTGTTTATGAAACAGTAAATGTCTGTGTCTGATTCATGTATAGTGAGTGAGTGAGTATGGTTTTACGCCGCTTTTAGCAATATTACAGCAATATCACGGCAGGGGACACCAGAGATGGGCTTCACACATTGTACCCATGTCGGGAATCGAACCCGGGTCTTGGGCGTGACGAGCGAACGCTTTAACCACTAGGCTACCCGACCACCCTGATTTATGTATAGAATGTGAGACATCCTATAGGAAAAACACTATCAGGAACACTGGTACCGGTGTGCTGACGTGTGGACACAAGTAGCCAAACAACACCTACATTATCTTGCTATACTGCTCAAAAGAAGTTAAGGACCACCTGATTCTTTCATATTACTATAGTGAATCTGTCATGCCATGAATCATGCGGTCCTTAACTTTGAGTAGTACATTAATACTAATAATACCGTATTTGACGAGTAGTACATTAATACTAATAATACCGTATTCGACGTAATCAGCGCCCCACTCTAATACGCACCCACGGCAATATTTTCTCATATATTGGCTAGTGAACAATCCCAATCAGCACCCCTTCGGATGGATCAATGTACACAGGACTTATTTATTCATGTACAATACGCACTCATGTGTATATATATACACACTATATGCACCCTTATTTAATGCCAATTAAATTCTGGAAAAATATGTCTGTTGTATGTAAACATTTCAGGCTGTCAGCATAAACCACGAAATTTACAATCTTCCAACAGTTTTTTTTTCCACCAAAATAATATTCTAATCAAAGCCCCCTAATTTCTAATTTTGAGAGCGCCCTGGGCGCTTAATATGTCGAATACGGTATTAATAATTACAGGTGTTTTTGACACATACATCCTGAGAGGTTGTCATATCACTGTTGTGTGCAGACAATTCCATTTTGACTATTTAGGTCACATGTTACTGTAGGTCTTCCAGCCTTTGGGTACTGCTTGATAACTTTCTCTAAGTATAATGTGTTTGGTACTAAAGAATATCCTGGTATTGCCTCAGTGTGATTCCAGGTGCTTTTGTTTAAACACTGAGTGCATGGATGTTTTTAGCCTGTTTACCTTTGATTCTGGGGATCTAGTTGTGGAACCTTGCTAGTCCAGACTCTTCAATTTCTAACTGTCTACATTAATTGAATCAGCACTGGAAACTATCCCAGAGCAGTTATTTGTTCACAAATGAGCTTTCCAGGTGAGCTACAAGAGCAGTTATTTGTTCACATCTGCTTTCCAGGTGAGCTACAAAAGCAGTTATTTGTTCACAAATGAGCTTTCCAGGTGAGCTACAAGAGCAGTTATTTGTTCAAAAATGAGCTTTCCAGGTGAGCTACAAGGGCAGTTATTTGTTCACAAATGAGCTTTCCAGGTGAGCTACAAGGGCTGTTATTTGTTCACAAATTGGCTTTCCAGGTGAGCTACAAGAGCAGTTATTTATTTGCAAATGAGCTTTCAAGGTGAGCTACAAGTTCCAGTTGAACAAGATTCCACTTTCTGAGCCAGCCCAAGGAATCACTACTGGTCCAATGTTGGAATATACACTCATAGTATCAGCATGAGATGCGGGAATAAATGTGCTTGAATACATCTCTTCCATCTTGTTGAGGGTTAGTTTCATGAAGTAATTTTCAACTGTTCCTGAAGCTCGATATTCAGAAATAATGGCCACATAAATCAACAAAATATGAAATGATATGATCTATAGAAAACACACTTCTGTGAACAACCAAGTACAAGTTCTGACAGCCAATTCTCTTGTAGCTAATATATCTAAAAAGGAGGATCTAGCGTTTAGAAATCATTCAATTAAACTGGTCAGTGAATTTTGATTGTGATCATAACAAAGATTCGAAAAAAAGAACAGAAAAGAAAACCTGTGATGTTAAAAAAGTTTTAAATAGGTATTTTCTTCATCAAAATAAAAGCAAGGTGTGTTTAAGATCAAGAAATCGGAGAATCTGTACCTGATAATTCCACCATGGAAACTATAGCATAGAGAGTTCTAATACACAAGTTTTCACAAAACAAAGATGTTGAAAATAGAGGTAAGATCTCAAACATGCTTGAAGCTATTTATAAAGGAGACATTCCGAAACCATGAGAAATCATAGGAAATGAAGATTATAATTTTGAAATAATTAGAATGTTTACAGTGCATTTTAAGAGAACAAATTGTGGAAAACACCATGCCAAAGATCTATAAATCGCATCTGTCAACTTTGGAGTGTCAAGATTTCTCACAAATTTTACAGATAAACCTCAAAATCGGTGAAGTCATCACCGGATGAAAATTTTCAAAATTGATTTGATTCATATTTTATCAATGCTTCAATAAATGATCCATTTTTTATTTGTAATTGATCAATTACAATTCGTTTTATCAGTTAATATTGTTATCCGATTTTGTTAAATTGCCATAGATACGGTTGACAGCTCTGTATAATTTCCTAAAATCTTTGTTCTCCAAAGTGACTGTGCTGCAATGTGAGTGAGATCTTACCCCTGCCTAGCGCTATCGCCGTGGAACTTGTCGGGCTCTTTGTCGACTGAAGGAAATAAGCAACAGTGTTAGACAGGCTGTTTGTCAGGGTGAGACTTGCTACAACACAGTGGCATTATATCAACAGGGGGTCGGGATAGACAGTTTACCAAGTCTGAGTCGTCCGTTCTAACCGGAGACCATACAGAATATGGTCTCTGTTCCATCTGATGTCTCGGTTCTAACTGATGTCTCTGTTCCAACAGTAATTATACTAAGACGGAGTCGTCCTTCAAGATTCTAACCAGAGACTAAATACCGGCATATGTGTCTGTTCCAACAGTAATTATACTAAGACTGAGTCGTCCTTCAAGATTCTAACCAGAGACTAAATACCGGCATATGTCTCTGTTCCAACAGTAATTATACTAAGACGGAGTCGTCCTTCAAGATTCTAACCAGAGACTAAATACCGGCATATGTCTCTGTCCCAACAGTAATTATACTAAGACTGAGTCGTCCTTCAAGATTCTAACCAGAGACTAAATACCGGCATATGTCTCTGTTCCAACAGTAATTATACTAAGACTGAGTCGTCCTTCAAGATTCTAACCAGAGACTAAATACCGGCATATGTCTCTGTTCCAACAGTAATTATACTAAGACTGAGTCGTCCTTCAAGATTCTAACCAGAGACTAAATACCGGCATATGTCTCTGTTCCAACTAATGCCTGTTTTGAAAACCGTTGAATGTCAGTTGATGTCTTGGGGAACCAGCCACTTCACCAGGGTACATCAGCTTGATTGCATGGCTCTCCAAGTTTAATTGTGTTGTGATTGAACAGACATCCTCAAATGCAGAACCTATTGGGCAGTCAGTCATCAAGCAGGTTGAAGGCATTATCTGTAAATTGCCCAGGTTTAGTTTCATCGAAACAATCAAGGCATTGTCTGACAGCCCAATAAGTCTTGTTTGATAAAGTCATCAAGATAGGCAAGGACGTCCCAGCCCAGTGACCATCCCGAAAGACTCCTGAGTTGTCTCCAGTCTTCTGTGCTGCTGTCGTTGGTGTCCTTGTGTTAGGAGGATGTCTGGCTTGCTAACAGATGGAGGTCCAGAAGGCCTCTACACAATAGGCTAGGGATGTCACTGGTTGGACAGAATGACTCAACACCTTTTGCAGTTTATTGAAATATTTGAGATACACCCATAAAGGTTTTGAAGCATATGAACAATGTTTATCAGAATTTGTAACCAGACACCTTAAAAAAGAAAAATATACTTCATTTCATTAGGTCAATTATTCCAAGTTTTGGATATTCCTTTATGGGAAATGATAGTCAGGAGATGTCTGTGACAGCCCTACCTTAGTCAAGTGTGTGTGTGTGTGTGTGTGTGTGTGTGTGTGTGTGTGTGCGTGTGTGCATGTGTGCGTGTGTGCGTGTGTGCTAGTCTGGAACGATGCCGATTTATAGTGCTAGCCTACTGAGATATCATAACGCAGTTTAACATAAATACCCCATTCAGACACAGTATACTGACTCCGAGCCGACCAGCTAGTCTGTCACAAACAAAGCCATTTTTTATTTATTTTATTTAGCCTTCTTACATACAAATAACCCCTCGTAGGTCAGATTCTTTTTTCAAAATTGTTTTGATCTTATTCAATCTGGCATATCTATAGGGTGAGCTGAATTAATCCTACACACAACTACCCATGATTGATAATGCTAGTACATTCTGTAACTGCCCACACACCTCCTAAAAACAACATGTCACTTGTGGTCCTAGGGTTGTCCTATGATCATGCAGTAACGGCTGCGTCATCCTCACTGACTTAGGTGCTATCTTATTACTTAAACCTCAAAGGATTACTTTTCCGTGATTCTTTTACTGCTTGATAGTTGAAAAACAACAAGAAGTCAATTTTGATCAGTTTTATTTTCAGTTTGGAAATTAGCATACGTCCTTTGAAGGAAGCAGTAAATGTGTAAAGAAATGAACAAAAACAAGATCAGTTTCTGATCATATATAATGCTGCTGGTATAAAATCCACTGAAGTCCCTTGAAATCAGTCAGCCGAAACAAATATAACAACCATCAAAAACCCAACACACATCGTCTTGTTTGGATTTCAAGGGATTTCAAAATGGCCGCCTTGGATCAGACGACCTCATGTTCATGTGACATTACTACAGATATCAGGTCAGGACAAATCATGTATTTGTTGGTCAATCAATGGAGAGGAAAACATTTCTGTTTCCAAATAGAGTGAAGGAATTGAGGTAAGTTGGACTTACTAGTTTTGCCCATTGGTTTTAATTTCTGCTGATTCATGCGACATAATATCATAATATATTATATATTTATATACCACACTTATCCAGGTACTAGTATCTGCTCAAATGTGGTTTATTTATACTATCTGTTATGCACTTGGCCATAAAGAAAGAATCTTGTTTATAAGTCAATTCCAATGACAAACAAACAAGTACAAAATCTGCCCAGTTCAAGGATCTACACTCAAAATGGGCGTAGCCATAGAAAAGTATTTGCCGAAGTTCCCTGGTATAGTGTTAAATACTATACTACGAATGTTTCGGTTGATCTATTATAAATTCGTCAAAATTCAAAATTCAAATAGGATAGAAGGTATAGTTATTTGTAGAAATGTACAAGACAAATATAATCGAAATGTGCCATTTTGAGTAATACAGCTGCAATAAGTGTAAAATTAGAATAAGTATGTTGACAAAATTGTCAAGTTGCTAAGATGATGAATGCTCAATATAGATGCATAAATAGGAAAAAGGAATGAATAATGGGTAGTATCACTCATTAAGTGCACACACACTCGCACACACATGTATATACTGAAGGGAAAAAGTAAGTGAACACAGCATTATGGCCAAATAATGTTTGCCAAGTTTTTGTCTTATGACACTTATAAGAGTCAACTTCAATGGGTCCGGAAGACGACCAGAATGTCCGTTATGTCCAACAAATACTGCTTTTACTTAATGTCTGCTTACTTCTTTCCATCAGTATATAAACAAGGCATAGCAGCATTAATAGAGATTAGAGACAGCTTTGAAATATTTTGTATATGAACATGCTTACAATATACTGAATATTGTTCAATATTTCTTTAAGTTGACTTGATTTTGAATAAAGTAATATCATTGTGATTTCCTTATAGATGTATATGATATAATTTCTTCTGATCAGAAATGAGTAAAATATTTGTCACTTAGCCAAAACTTGAAGTACCTCACAGAAGAAACAATAAAACGGGTGATTAGTTTCCTTCCTCTGACTGAGAAACAAAGTGGCCAGCTAGCTGCCTGGTGTTGTCATGCAGTGTGCTGGAACAGTCCTGGGCCCTGTTCCTCAAAGCGATCTTAGTGCTACGACAGTCGTAAGTCTGGGAGTTACGAGCGCCTTATCGCTAAGATCGCTTTGTGGAACGGGGCCCTGAACTATCCTGGGGAGTCAGTCCTTAACCATCTCCCCGACGCAAGAGAGTTAACTGACTACTAAAGTCCAGTTTCCACCCTTGCCGAACTAGGCTTGTATTATGGAGTTACATTTTTTGCTGGACTAACGAATCTATGCTTAGTCCAATCAAAAGTGCGCAACAAAATCGAAATCTGTTTTGTAAACTGTCATGCAGATTTCGGTCGATTGCAGGATTTGCAAAGCATATGCTCGCCAACTCATTGTCAACAGATATTTTCCAAATCTTTTCATGGTTTTAATCAAGGTACTCACGTGATTTGATGTACTTCGCAATGTAAGACCCTTTGTATCACAATATAGATCTTGATTATCGCTCAGATCGTCTTGACTTGGCAACGCCATTTTTTTTAATAAAAATGCAAGTGATACGAGAGGTGGAATCTGATTGGTCCACAGGAGAGGCTGAGATGGGACATAACTCGTAATAACCATTGGTGGCTGGTTATTTTTAAAGTCAGTTAACCCCCCTTGCCTCAGGAAGATGGTCCTGAACTATCTGGGGAAGTGAGTCCTGAACTATCCTGGGAAGTAGGTCTGGGCTGTTGATAGTCCTGAACTATCCTGGGAAGTGAGTCTGGGCTGTTGATAGTCCTGAACTATCCTGGGAAGTGAGTCTGGACTGTAGATAGTCCTGAACTATCCTGGGAAGTGAGTCTGGGCTGTTGATAGTCCTGAACTATCCTGGGAAGTGAGTCTGGACTGTTGATAGTCCTGAACTATCCTGGGAAGTGAGTCTGGACTGTCGATAGTCCTGAACTATCTGGGGAAGTGAGTCTGGGCTGTTGACAGTCTCATACTGACATTCAACATACGTGAAAATGTGACTGGTGGCAAGTGTGTAGTTCAGTATGTTGCAATACACAAGGATGGGATTGCCACCCAGGGGAAGATAATGCCAAACCAGGGGAGATAATGCCAACTCAGGGGAGATAATGCCAACCCAAGGGGAGATAATGCCAATCCAGGGGAGATAATGCCAGCCCAGGGGAGATAATGCCAGCCCAGGGGGAGATAATGCCAGCCCAGGGGGAGATAATGCCAACTCAGGGGAGATAATGCCAGCCCAGGGGAGATCATGCCAACTCAGGGGAGATAGTGCCAACCCAAAGGGAGATAATGCTAGCCAAAGGGGAGATAATGCCAATCCAGGAGGAGATAATACCTAATCAGGGGAGATAATGCCAACCAAAGGGGAGATAATGCTTGCCCAGGGGGAGATACAAGTTCCTTCCAAGTGTGACACCTTCGTTACACTCTCGGTAACATCGCTACCACCAGTGTGAGCGCAGCCATTACAAGAATCTTGAAATTTCCCCTTTAACCCCAAATGTAGTGATGTTTATACTTTTGTTTTTGTCTTTGGGATTGCCAGCACAGTTAATTTTGAAAAGGTATACAGCTGACAATATTTCCCAGTTGAATTTACCTTTTTGTTTGTTTGATCAGATTGGATCGAGATTGCAGACTAACAGAAAATCAACCAACTTCCCCCTTATATTATTACTATGTCAATTACATGATAGTTGTAATGAAACAGAAATTTAAATTAACACGCAAAGATAAAGAATTAAGCAGGGGAAAGAGTAGTCCACGTCGTGGCAGTCATCATGTGTCAGTCAGTCAGCTGTGAGTTCAACTCCAAGGATGGTTGTAGCCACCTATCATGGTGGGCAGTTTTGACTGGTGGCAACGATAGTATAGAGAGCTCCACGAATTTGAGGAGCTTTGGGGAGATAATGCCATGTCAGGGGAGATAATGCCATGTCAGGGGAGATAATGCCATGTCAAGGGAGATAATGCCAACCTAGGGGGCGATAACGCCAACACAAAGGGAGATAATGTAAATCCGGGGGGACATGCCAGTCCTAAGGGAGATAACCCTCACACAGGGGAGATAATGCCAGTCCAGGGGGAGATAATGCCAACCCAGGGGGACATAATGCCACTCCTAAGGGAGATAACCCTCACACAGGGGAGATAACCCTCACACAGGGGAGATAATGCCAGTCCAGGGGGAGATAATGCCAACCCAGGGGGACATCATGCCACTCCTAAGGGAGATAACCCTCACACAGGGGAGATAACCCTCACACAGGGGAGATAATGCCAGTCCAGGGGGAGATAATGCCAACCCAGGGGGACATAATGCCAGTGCTAAGGGAGATAACCCTCACACAGGGGAGATAATGCCAGTCCAGGGGGAGATAATGCCAACCCGGGAGGACATCATACCAGTCCTAAGGGAGATAACCCTCACACAGGGGAGATAATGCCAGTCCAGGGGGGGGGGGTAATGCCAACCCAGGAGGGGTGGGGTGGGGAG
This sequence comes from Haliotis rufescens, assembly GCF_023055435.1. Taxonomy (NCBI): domain Eukaryota; kingdom Metazoa; phylum Mollusca; class Gastropoda; order Lepetellida; family Haliotidae; genus Haliotis; species Haliotis rufescens. The sequence goes on along the minus strand of NW_025964135.1, from coordinate 2,210,474 downwards.
GATGATCCCAGCTAGTGTTTGGGATATTTACAAACTGTCACTGATTCTTCTGCGAGGTACTTTATTTTGTTGCAGGTAAATATAAGTTATAACCTATAAGTTATAATCTATTAAGACACATATTTCCACTGTGAATTTGAGAATTCTTGTTTTAGTTTTAGCCCTGTATGTAGGCATACATTTTAGCTTGCCATTCTCTGCAACCTCTTTTTCTTGACAGTGCAAACTATGGCACATTAAAGCAGGCATGTCAAAACAAGGTGCCCATACCTGAATTACAGGATTGATGTATCATAAATGTGGCCATAAACAAATTATAAAAATGTAAATATAATCAAATAGTAAGTATCACAGCCTACAGCGCGGATAATGCAAGGCATTCCTACAAGTATAAACATACATATTAACAAACAAATAAGACACCAATAGCTTGTCAATACATCATACAGGGATGTGAAAGTCAATCCACTTGATAAACAAGGAATACAGTCTTGATCAAAATTAAGTTTTAGCCATAGAAATTACAGTAAAGTTTATTCTAATACAGATTCTCCCAAATAATCTATGTTAAGGTGGATTAATTGAAAATTGTACTGTCATCAATGTATTTACTTTTATGTTGAGATTTGAGTAATTGAAAAATGCATTTTTTAGGTATACCACATATTTTGGTCTTCATGATTAGAAGTCATTAACGTGACAGTGAATAAATCAAATGTTACAAATGTACCTCACAATGATGTCGAGGTCGTGCCATTAGATATGAGGAGAGTAACTACATGCTACATCTGCCATTTGGAATGAAAGGTGAACATTATCAAAATAGGTGTTTAAAAATATTAGATATTTTGGTATATGCCATTTGAGTTCTTGTCTTTGTAAATGTGTTCCCGAGTGCATTGAGTACTAGCATGAGAATCACCACGCTCTTGTCCTAAGACCATACAAGGATGTGTGTCTGGTCGCTGACGTATGAGATGTTGTCGGGAAATCGGCTGAAAACTGATTGAGTATTTCTCTCACATTGACTTTGGTACCAATTGTAGGATGATACAGTAAACTATGGTTATAACGAACACGCTTCTAATGAACTGACATAGTGTTATTTTGGTCCTGGGCATTTGCTGTATATATGCTTATAATGAACTAAGGTTATAACGAACTAAAATTAGTGGTCCCTTTCAGTTCATTATAACCGTAGTTGACTGTACTTTAAAAAAACAATTGGTATACTGGATCTTCTAAAAAAACTCCACATATCAAATACATATTCTCAGAGTTCAACATCTTGGTCACTAAAACTCATCCCTCGAAACATTGGGACCATTTATGCCAAATGTCTTGTATTTACTCTGTAGCCTCATCCAATAGAGACCTCAGAAGTAGTTTTATTCATGCTGACTGAGATACTCAATGCCAAGGTATCCGGGACAAGCGGAATTGACAACCAAGTCACCAAGTCAGACCACCCCATCCATTAAGTCACCTCTAAGTTACTCAATACCAAGGTATTCGGGACAAGCGGAATTGACAACCAAGTCAACAAGTCAGACCACCCCATCCATTAAGTCACCTCTAAGATACTCAATACCAAGGTATTCGGGACAAGCGGAATTGACAACCAAGTCAACAAGTCAGACCACCCCATCCATTAAGTCACCTCTACGTTACTCAATACCAAGGTATCCTGGACAGGCTGAAAGATTTTCCCTTCCACATCATGTACACCTGAATCAGCTACTTTTCAGATAAACATGTGGGTACATTGTAATATCTCTTAATCGTACTTAAATAAACAGGGTTGGAAGTCTTTAAGGTGAGAGAAACACTGAATCAGCTGTTGAGCTTGCCAGGGCACCTGCTGAAGGTGCTTAATTCCCCCTCCGAACCTCACTCTCATCTACCTACTGAATGACAGCACACAAGTATTGGGCAGTAATATGTTGCATAGGAACACCCTGATTGTGAAGAATGGCAGTAATATACATGTGCGTGCAGCCACGGAGGCGATCGGAACCTACTCGAGGAGTGTGCGCGCAGTCACGGAGGCGATCGAACCTACTCGAAGAGTGTGCACGCAGCCACGGAGGCGATCGGAACCTACTCGAGGAGAAACATAAAGGCAAGAACAAGCTTCATCATGGCCGCAGCTAACCAGAGGTCATCTCTGAAATAGTGAATCATAGCTACTGCAGTCGCTGTCTATCTTCAACTTGGATTAAGCCACAACTAGTGTCATCGACTTCAGCGTCCATGTGACATTAAAGTTCTGTGATTCCAAATCGTCTTGTAACAATGTGGGTTAGAAGTGGATTACTTTTCCCAAGGGAAATGTCAATGTGATGGACGCTCTAAAAAACGGATAATGTAGTCCAACAAGTGTCTGGCTATACTCCATGCAGTCAGCCAGGGGCACCTGCAGCCACCAGGGGCGGGGCAGGTGGGCGTGGCAGGTGGGCGTAACAACATGCGGTAGAGAACCAGTGAAAAGTGGTATTGTTCACCTGTATGTTTCTCGCTTGTACACGGGCTTATTCCCAAGCAGCTTATCCATCTCGCTAAGAATAGCCGGTGTCAGCTTGGACACATACTGAAACAAGAAACACAAACAATAAGTACATGTCGGCCATATATCCACAATCGCCGTGATGAAGAGCGAGATGGTAATATGTCTTGATACAGAGGATGTAACTTCTGTCCTTTCATCTGCAACAACCTAATAAAATGTCTACATAATTTTCTGAATTCTGCGGAAAAGGAGTTCTTAACTTCTATCTAAGCTTTGTAATGTCAGAAACACATGATTTAAAACAAACTAAACTGGCAAACTAAGAAACTGAAATTACACATATTGACACATATGATTCAGGACTAAAAAGTAATTTAGTTTGTTTGCAAAAAGACACTGTATTGTCACTTTATTAGTTGCTATATAAGTGCAATAATCTTGGACGCGATGTTAAATCCAATTTCACCTCACCTCACCTATTAACACTACTCTGTACACTGATCTTGTGCAGTGTGTACTTGTTGTTAGATGTGTATTGGATGAAATGCATACACCAACATGAGTTTTTAACAACACAAGGCAAGCATGGACTCAAAGTCTTCAGATGCTGTGCATATATCACACGGCAAAAAAACACATGTCGCAAAACAAACATTCATACGTCAACATGCTTATTAATCGTGCAGAATAAAATCATAAATTTTAACCACATGAAAACCATGACAAAATCTCACAAACTTAAACATCTAAATGTCAGCATACCAAATGTGGGAAGCAGATGTAGGAGCGGTCTTATGAAAAGACAATGACTTCATTGTGTGCGGAGTGGGTAGGCTTAAACAGGTGCCCTTGTCAAAAGGTATTACAGCTGAACTGTCATGAAGCATCATGGCTAGCAATGGGCAAGGAACGACAGTCACAGGACTATGTGGAATGGGTCGGCTTAAACAGGTGCCCTTGTCAAAAGGTATCACAGCTAAACTGTCATGAAGCATCATGGCTAGCAATGGGCAAGGAACGACAGTCACAGGACTATGCGGAATGGGTCGGCTTAAACAGGTGCCCTTGTCAAAAGGTATTACAGCTAAACTGTCATGAAGCATCATGGCTAGCAATGGGCAAGGAACGACAGTCACAGGACTATGTCTTGGTTCATGCTGCTGAGGAAGTTTCAGTGACAGAAATTAATGTAAATTAGCAATAACCCAGCAATATTATGGCAGGGGACACAATGACATTAGCTACATCCATACCATTTCACAAAAACAACATAAGGCTAACAGGGGACATTTCAAAGGACAATGATTAAGTCCTCAATTATTTTCTTCAAGGAACATGTCTATCAAGCTGGTGATGGTTAATTAGCTGCAGCATTGATGTATGTAGCCTTTGGCCAAACTTTTGTATGGGGACAAATGGAACAGGTCCATTGCTTGTTGAAAGAGGCGACTAAATGGGATCGGAAGGTCAGGCTCGGTGAAATCATGTCACCATAGTCTGTGAGCCCAGTAGGAGAAAGAAAGAGAGCTTCAAAACCAAAAGATGTCATTGAGTCAGTGACTCCGAAATGATGAAGATGGGATACAATGAGGAACAGTTGCGGGCATCTTTTAGAAAGATGGCACAAGTCTTTTTACACAGGTAGGAATCTACATTCATCTGCTGTGTGTCTCTCAGGAAGCACCAGAATCTGGCTGCACACCATTTCCCCATGTGGGAGTCAAACACAGACTTTTACTGTCAGGAGCAAACACTTTAACCACTGGGCCACCTCACAGCTTCCTTAAGCACCAGAATCTGGCTGCACACCATTTCCCCATGTGGGAGTCAAACACGGACTTTCACTGTCAGGAGCAAACACTTTAACCACTAGGCCACCTCACAGCTTCCTTAAGCAGCAGGGTAAAGGTACTTAATTTTGTGTAACAGTATTCCGAGAAAGCATCACTGAACTCAGAAGGCTGTCAGAAATATCCCATCATGGACAGATTTCTTCCAAATGTACTTCAGTGGGGAAGACGTTTTGTGTATTTGAAATTCGGCTGGATCTTTCATTGCAGATGACCAAACTCTTCATCTGGACTTTTTTTCAGCCATTGCAACTCCAGATATTGTCAGCAATTGCGCTTTCCGTCATGGTCATTCTGGTTATTATAAAAAATGCCTCGAGCTTTCCGTTATGCTCATTCTGGTTATTATAAATAATGCCTCTTGCTTTCCGTCATGGTCATTCTGGTTATTAAAAATAATGCCTCTTGCTTTCTGTCATGTCATTCTGGTTATTATAAATAATGCCTCTTGCTTTCCGTCATGGTCATTCTGGTTATTATAAATAATGCCTCTTGCTTTCTGACATGGTCATACTGGTTTTTATAAATAATGCCTCTTGCTTTCCGTCATGGTCATTCTGGTTATTATAAATAATGCCTCTTGCTTTCCGTCATGGTAATTCTGGTTATTGTAAGTAATGCCTCTAGCTTTCAATGATGGTAATTCTGGTTATTATAAATAATGCCTCTTGCTTTCTGTCATGGTCATTCTGGTTATTGTAAGTAATGCCTCTTGCTTTCCGTCATGGTCATTCTGGTTATTATAAATAATGCCTCTTGCTTTCCGTCATGGTCATTCTGGTTAATTTAAATAATGCCTCTTGCTTTCCGTCATGGTCATTCTGGTTATTATAAATAATGCCTCTTGCTTTCCATCATGGTCATTCTGGTTATTATAAATAATGCCTCTTCCTTTCCGTCATGGTCATTCTGGTTATTATAAATAATGCCTCTTGCTTTCCGTCATGGTCATTCTGGTAATTGTAAGTAATGCCTCTAGCTTTCCATGATGGTAATTCTGGTTATTATAAATAATGCCTCTTGCTTTCCCTCATGGTCATTCTGGTTATTATAAATAATGCCTCTTGCTTTCTGTCATGGTCATTCTGGTTATTATAAATAATGCCTCTAGCTTTCCGTCATGGTCATTCTGGTTATTATAAATAATGCCTCTTGCTTTCCGTCATGGTCATTCTGGTTATTATAAATAATGCCTCGAGCTTTCCGTCATGGTCATTCTGGTTATTATAAATAATGCCTCTTGCTTTCCGTCATGGTCATTCTGGTTATTATAAATAATGCCTCGAGCTTTCCGTCATGGTCATTCTGGTTATTATAAGTAATGCCTCTTGCTTTCCAGACTCTTTAAACTATGCTCGTCCAGAGGTTATGTGCCACCTGAAAGAATCTACAAGCGCAAAGAGTGCCGGTATTGGCTGATGGAGAAGGGGGAGGGGGCATGTTATTGATGCAAGTCTAGCCAGCATGGCAAGTAAAGAGTGCCGGTATTGGCTGATGGAGAACGGGGAGGGGGCATGTTATTGATGCAAGTCTAGCCAGCATGGCAAGTAAAGAGTGCCGGTATTAGCTGATGGAGAACGGGGAGGGGGCATGTTATTGATGCAAGTCTAGCCAGCATGGCAAGTAAAGAGTGCCGGTATTGGCTGATGGAGAACGGGGAGGGGGCATGTTATTGATGCAAGTCTAGCCAGCATGGCAAGTAAAGAGTGCCGGTATTGGCTGATGGAGAAGGGGGAGAGTTATTGATGCAAGTCTAGCCAGCATGGCAAGTAAAGAGTGCCGGTATTGGCTGATGGAGAACGGGGAGGGGGCATGTTATTGATGCAAGTCTAGCCAGCATGGCAAGTAAAGAGTGCCGGTATTGGCTGATGGAGAAGGGGGAGGGGGCATGTTATTGATGCAAGTCTAGCCAGCATGGCAAGTAAAGAGTGCCGGTATTGGCTGATGGAGAACGGGGAGGGGGCATGTTATTGATGCAAGTCTAGCCAGCATGGCAAGTAAAGAGTGCCAGTATTGGCTGATGGAGAAAGGGGAGGGGGAGAGGAAGGGGGCGTGTTCAAATGCTTTTGTTAAAGTTTTGGTACACTTAGAATAAACGATTGCCTAAAACTTTCCAATTTGAAATGTATTCGTTTATCAGTGAGTGAGTTGGGTTTTACACTACTTTTTTCAATATTCCAGCAATATCATCGCAGGGGACAAATGAAATAGGCTTTACACATTGTATCCAAGTGGGGAATCAAACCTGCGCATTTGGCATGAAGAGCGAATGCTGTAACCACTAGGCTACCCTACCGCCCTGAATTTCATAGTCTGCAGAATGGTGGAGGGGGTGGGACAGGCCTCTGACTAGCATAGATTACTGCAACGATACACATTCTTCTCTGTGCTTTCTTGAGATTAACGTAACTGTTTGTTTGTTAAACGCCACAATCAGAAATATTCCAGCTATATGACATCAGTCTGTAAATAATTGAGTCTGGAGCATACAATCAAGTGATTGATATTTTGAGAATTGTTTCAGGCAATTGGGATACGATGACAACAATCAACCAAGTCAGCGAGCCCTACCACAAAATCATGTCAGTCGCTTCTTATGACAAGCTGTTGCTGAAGAACAGTTTTACTTTTAGTGAAGTATGATATCTGATAAAAAAGATAGTATTAAAAACAAATGAAAAATGGTCAATTCTTAACTTATATTAGATACTGCTATCCTATCTCCTCCTCCGTACCCTTCTTCTATTCTACGCAACCCTATCCTATCCACCTAACCATGGTCTCATTCACTATGAAAATTAAAAAAACAACACCCCCCAAAGAAACAAAAAACAACCAACAATTCTAACCCAGGTCTTGGTCTTGGTTGCTGGAGTTATGAATTCTAGCAATAACCTAGCAGGGACTTCCAGTCCTCACACATTGTACCCATGTGTGGGATCAAACCCGGGCTCGCAGCGTGACAAGTGAACACTCTACCTACTGGGCTACTCAACCTCCCCTTGGTTACAAGTGCAGTCGAAGTCGGTACAGTTACTTTTGTTTGTTAGTTTGTTGTCTAACGCCACGCTCTGCAATATTCCAGCTATATAATGGAGGTATGTAAATAATCGAGTCTGGACCAGACAATCCAGTGATTGACATTATAAGCATCGATCCACGCAATTGGGATACGATGACATGCATCAACCAAGTCAGCGAGTCTGACCACCAGATCCCGTTAGTTGCCTCTTACGACAAGCATAGTTGGCTTTTACGGCAAGCATGGGTTGCTGAAGACCTATTCTACCCCGGATCTTCACGGGTCCTGTACATTAATGGACATAAACATATATGACACTGTTCCAGCATTGGGCCTAAAACGCTGAAGATGGGATAACATGAATTTTGTCAAGGATAACATCTTTGATAAACAATTGCACAAATCTGTCTCCAGCACTAGCAATACAAGTATGAATCAAAATCAGTCTACACACCTGCTGGTTGTGTCAGCTATATTACATGTCGTATACATCAGTGATATACAGCTATATTACATGTTATATACTTCAGTGATATACAGCTATATTACATGGCGTATACATCAGTGACATACAGCTATATTACATGTCGTATAGGTCAGTGATATACAGCTATATTACATGTCGTAGACATCAGTGATATACAGCTATATTACATGTCATATACGTCAACGATATGCAGCTATATTACATATTGTATACATCAGTGATATACAGTTATGTTACATGTCGTATAGGTAAGTTATATACAGCTATATTACATGTCATATACTTCAGTGATATACAGCTATATTACATGTCGTATAGGTCAGTTATATACAGCTATATTACATGTCGTATACGTCAGTGATATACAGCTATGTTACATGTCGTATAGGTCAGTTATATACAGCTATATTACATGTCGTATATGTCAGTGATATACAGCTATATTACATGTCGTATACATCAGTGATATACAGCTATATTACATGTCGTATATGTCAGTGATGTACAGCTATGTTACATGTCATATACGTCAGTGATATACTTCAGTTGCTACACATGGAGATGGCTGGTTGATACAAACATGTTGCTAAGCAACGGTGCAGGACACTAATAAGTTCTGGGAGGGACAGACGACGCAGGGCAGCATGCTAGTAGCCAGTGCAGCCACAGAGGGGAAAACTGAAGCTGGACTGACGCTGTAGGGGAGGAAGCGAGCCACGCTAGCAACAACACACACGCAGGGGCTAGAAGGGCGGCCGGCACGTTACCGCTTATGTCAGACGATACTGTCCACTACAACACAGAAAGGTCACACTGGTCGGCAACTCCTTGTGCATGCATGGTTTTACACTGAAGACATGTATAAACCACCTTACCTCTAGACTAGGGACCGACCATTTGACATTTGGGGGGCCTGAGACTTTATCGAAAAAAATAATTTGTAGCAGAAAATGCTTGTAAAAATTAATCATGTTGAATGAAATTGTCTGCTACAAAAAACATATTTCATTTTTTATAAATTTAGGCTCGTAGTTTCAATTTTTTATTTTCCGTCTCCTTTCGCAGCTGTAGCTGAACAAATATTTGTCTCCAAACGGAATCCCAGGCCCCCGACAAGAATATAAAATGGTCGGTCCCTTAGGCATTGTCAGATTTGTTGCTCTGAATAATGGAGCTTGTTTTGTGGACAATAGTCCACAATAACTTTCCATCAGGCATTACCTTGTTGTTCAGTCGAAACTGAAAGTGTGTACATTAAAAAAGATCGGATCACTTCAGTGGGTATTTTTTCACCTTTTGGAATATTTCAAATGCTTGTGTGACATGTTGTGTATGTTAAATGTTGTGTCGTTTATACCAACTCAGGAAATCCTTGCACACAGGTGTTCGTGTGTTATTTGACGCCTAAATATGCAGTATCCTGATATACTACAGTACCACTTTTCATTTTCAAGGTATAGTTTGGTAATGCATATTAAATATGACTATGAAAATTGATGTAAATAAGTCTGTTTTGTACCACTTAATGTGAGGTGTCTGTATAATCTGTGCATGCTTCAATGAAAGTTTTGTATGTTTGTTTGTTGTTTAAAACCGTACTCAGCAATATTCCAGCTATATGACATCGGACTGCAAATAATCCAGTCTAGGTCAGTCAATCCTGTGATTGACATCATGAACATTGATCCGTGTAATTGGGATACAATGACATGCATCAACCAAGTCAGCGAGCCCGCCCACCCGATCCTGTTAGTCGCCTCTTACGATAAGCAGTCGCCTCTTACGATAAGCAGTCGCCTTCAGTGAGTGAGTGAGTGAGTGAGTGAGTGAGTGAGTGAGTGAGTGAGTATGGTTTTACAAACTCTTTCTCAACATTCTAGCTCAAACCTCGGACGTCTCTTATTCATCTGATCATGTCTCACGATAATAGACAACTGACTTCTCTTATTCATCTGATCATGTCTCACGATGATAGACAACTGACGTCTCTTATTCATCTGATCATGTCTCACGATGATAGACAACTGACGTCTCTTATTCATCTGATCATGTCTCACGATGATAGACAACTGACGTCTCTTATTCATCTGATCATGTCTCACGATGATAGACAACTGACGTCTCTTATTCATCTGATCATGTCTCATGATGATAGACAACTGACGTCTCTTATTCATCTGATCATGTCTCACGATGATAGACAACTGACGTCTCTTATTCATCTGATCATGTCTCACGATAATAGACAACTGACGTAACTGGAATATATTTGCTATGTCAACATAAAACAGTTTGAGTACAATACGGTACTGTGATGTGTATTAAAACAATCTTAACAAACATTGACCACTTAGAATCCATTGTGCTTAAATCTACTCCCTCTATACTATGGGGGGCGGTGGGGTAGCCTAGTGGTTAAAGCGTTGGCTCGTTACATCAAAGGCCCGGGTTCGATTCCCCATATGGGTACAACTTGTGAAGCCCATTTTCTGGTGTGCCCCGCTGTGATATTTCTGGAATATTGCTAAAAGCGGCATAAAACCATACTCGCTCACTTTATACTATGGACTTGATCAGTGTGCAAGGCTTGAAGTGAAACCTTGAATCTCTAACCTCATGAGTTTGCTATATTGTACAGCAGGGGAAAAAATTAGAACTAGCCAGCTAGTCCTGACTAGCTCTGTAATGTTGAAGGTATTATAAGGGTTTGTAGAATTTCAAACATTTCAGGGGGTATTGCTACATGTTGACTTTCTTGGTTAATTTTTATCCCCAGTATAAGGTGGGATATACTTATAACATCCCTACCAACCCCACTCCAAACCCCAAATGACATGAACATACAGACATTGACGACAAAACCGTCCCTTTTTGTTATTGAAACAGTTGTGTATTTGTCATTTGGGCCAATACCAACCCATAGGGTCAAAATCAAAATGTGCACCACCAACCCACAGATTCTTGATCCATCTCTGCTCATGGTGCTCTGATATTGGAACTTGAGTTGCCATGACTACAAATACCTCCAAACAGTGTGATGGTAGACAGGACTTGAGTTGACAAGGCTTCACTGTAGCAGAATATTGCTGACAGGGACTCAAGCCGCTGATATTCACGTGTGTGTTGTTTGTTTATTGTGGAATCAAGGCATCACTATTCACATGTGTGTTTGTTTATTTTAGAATGAAGGAGTAGAAATTCAGATGTGTGTTGTTTGTTTATTGTGGAATCAAGGCATCACTATTCACATGTGTGTTTGTTTATTGTGGAATCAAGTTGTTCATATTCACGTGTGTGTTGTTTGTTTATTGTGGAATCAAGGCATCACTATTCACATGTGTGTTTGTTTATTTTAGAATCAAGGAGTTGATATTCACATGTGTGTTGTTTGTTTATTTATAGAATCAAGGAGTTGATATACATATGTGAGTTTGTTTGTTTATTTATAGAATCAAGGAGTTGATATACATACCGTATTCGACGTAATAAGCGCCCCGCTCTAATAAGCGCCCACGGCAACATTTGCTAATATATTGGCTAGTGAACAATCCCAATTAGCACCCCTTCCGATTGATCAATGCTCACAAGACTTATTTATTCGCGTACATTACGCACTCGTGTGTCATATGCACCCTTAATTATGGGCAATTAAATTCTAGAAAAATATTTCTGTCATACATAAACATTTCAGGCTGTCAGCATAAACCACGAAATTTATCTTTCAACTCTGTTTTTTTTCACCAAAATAATATTCTAATAAGAGCCCCCTATTTCTAATTTTGAGAGCGCCCTGAGCGCTTATTACGTCGAATACGGTATGTGAGTTTGTTTGTTTATCATAGAATCAAGGAGTTGATATTCACATGTGAGTTTGTTTGTTTATTTATAAAATCAAGGAGTTGATATACATATGTGAGTTTGTTTGTTTATTTATAGAATCAAGGAGTTGATATACATATGTGAGTTTGTTTGTTTATTTATAGAATCAAGGAGTTGATATACATATGTGAGTTTGTTTGTTTATTTATAAAATCAAGGAGTTGATATACATATGTGAGTTTGTTAGTTTATCATAGAATCAAGGAGTTGATATACATATGTGAGTTTGTTAGTTTATCATAGAATCAAGGAGTTGATATACATATGTGAGTTTGTTAGTTTATCATAGAATCAAGGAGTCGATATTCACGTGTGTGTTGTTTGTTTATTATAGAATCAAGTCGCTGATATTTACATGTGTGTTGTTTGTTTATTATGGAATCAAGCAGTTAATATTAAGAAGTGTGTTGTCTGTTTATCATAGAATCAAGCAGTAGAAATTCAGATGTTTGTTGCTTGTTTATTTATAGAATCAAACAGTCGATATTCACATGCGTCTTGTTTGTTTTTTATAGAATCAAGGAGTTGATATTCACATGTGTCTTGTTTGTTTTTTATAGAATCAAGGAGTTGATATTCACATGTGTCTTGTTTGTTTTTTATAGAATCAAGCAGTCGATATTCACATGTGTCTTGTTTGTTTTTTATAGAATCAAGGAGTTGATATTCACATGTGTCTTGTTTGTTTTTTATAGAATCAAGCAGTCGATATTCACATGTGTGTTGTTTGTTAATCATAGAATCAAGCAGTCGATATTCACATGTGTTTTTTTTTTTGTGTGTGGAATCAGGCAGTAGAAATTCACATGTGTGATGTTTGTTTATTGTGGAATCAAGCAGTCGATATTCAGATATGTCTTGTTTGTTTATTATAGAATGAAGGAGTTGATAATCACATGTGTGTTGTTTGTTTATAAAAGAATCAAGCTGTACAAATTCAGATGTGTGTTTGTTTTTTATAGAATCAAGTAGTTGATAATCACATGTGTGTTTGTTTGTTTATCATAGAAACAAGCAGTCGATAATCACATGTGTGTTTGTTTGTTTATCATAGAAACAAGCAGTCGATATTCACATGTGTGTTTGTTTGTTAATCATAGAAACAAGCAGTCGATATTCACATGTGTGTTTGTTTGTTAATCATAGAAACAAGCAGTCGATAATCACATGTGTGTTTGTTTGTTTATCATAGAAACAAGCAGTAGAAATTCAGGTGTGTTGTATATTTAACTTTTGAAATGCCACAGAAAGAAGCTAGGAGAGTAACGGAGTCACACAACCAGTACATGGGACGCCACGGACTTGCAGCAGACGTACAAACACAGCGACACTCCCAGAGGCAGATGTGCACTACACCAAGATGGGATCCACCATATTTACAAGAGAAAAAAGCAACAGGTACCCTGTACATTTCATACAACTGTCTCTTGTATGTCATGTTCGCACTCCAGGCTGAAACATGAGACAATACGAGAAGGAAGTCATTAAGGCACTGGAGGACAGAGACAGAACTCACGAAGCTGTAGGACGTAAAGAGAGAGAACTCATGCTCTTAAAAGAATTTCTTCATTAAAAGTATCTAAGGCATGAATACACTTAAAGTATGCTTGGCAAAAATGTTTTTTTATAAATAGAACTGGTATTGAATAAGCATGCCTGTCCTTAAGGTAACAATGAAGGATCTTGAAGCCTGATTGATCCATTATTGACTTGTACTGTAGGTCTAGTATTCATTTCTTGTACAACTTGATGTGCACACATGCCTCTGTGCATAAAGCACATTAATATGACCGCTTATGTTGCCTGAATGATGATCGTATTGCAGAGGCGCTCAGAGCTGTTACACTTGAGTCTTGTCGTGTCACAGATTGCCTGGTTTGATCTACAGGGGACCTTTGTTTATACATTACAAATACACGTTCTCCTGTGTTATATATCTCCTGTAAAGCGGCAGGCTATTTCTGTTCATGGGGGGCTTGGTTTGTAAACCGGGAGTCCTAGGAAATTTATTTTCATTTCGACAAATTCCTTTTGTCTGTCAATTCAAATTTTGTTATGAATATAAATTAATAGCAGTTAAAGTAAATGATAACTCGGATTACAATGTCTCAGTTTCTCACAAATATAACGTATATCGCTGTCTATAAAGCGATCCCACCTAAAAGGTGACCCCCCTGTCAAAACCTTCAAAATCGATGCTAATTAATACACCCCGATTTGATTACAATGACTCCGCCCTTAAACCAGAAATGGGTATATGATCAATGAACAGGGACCTCCTTTCAATTAATGACCTATTACACAGCTATTTCAATTAATGACCTATTACACAGCTATTTCAATTAATGACCTATTACACAGCTATTTCAATTAATGACCTATTACACAGCTATTTCAATTAATGACCTATTACACAGCTATTTCAATTAATCACCTATTACACAGCTATTTTAACATTTTACGCATTATCAAGTTGACAAACTAACATCTCAATTGCTATATGTTAATGTCTTAATGGTCCTCGGCTTACAAGGCTACTAGAAGAGTTCGCAAGTCTCAAGGGAAGTTTGAAGCACCCTCAGCAGTATTCCAGCTCTAGCAGCCTTTAAATAATCAGGTTTGGATCAGACAATCCAGTGTTTGATATTATGAGCAACGCCCAATGCCATCGGTGTACAGTGACATGCAACCAACCAAGTCACTTAGCCTCGTCCGTGTAGTCACCTCTTACAACAAGCATAAGTTGCTTGGGACCTATTCTAACTCGGCATCCCTACATGGGCAGGGTGGTGAGGTGAGGTGAAGTGAGGTGAGGTGAGGTGAGGTGAGGTGAGGTGAGGTGAGGTGAGGTGAAATGGGGTTCAACGTCACGTCCAAGATTATTGCACTTATATAGCGACGTGCATGCACATGTGTGTGTGGCTGCTTGTACTGGTCCAGACTGATGCTGATTTATAGTGCTAGCCCACTGAGATACCATGCCACAGTTAACATGTATACCCCACTCAGACACAGTATACTGACTCCGAGCCAACCAGTCCTTGTTTTCGCCCCTTAATGTCGAGCGCCAGACAGGGTAACAACAAGTATCATCTTTAAGCGTCTTATGGTTTCACGCGGCCGGGGATCAAACCCCAGACCTTGGGCTCTCCGGGCGGGCACTCTACCACTAGACCATGGAGGCGGTCTCCATGAGGGGAAGCATCTTTGATCCTAGTCAAACAAAGCATGGCTTCAGAAGTGCATTGGCTTAGTTTGATCCTGGTTATAACTCCCCTATCTACATGTATCGCCTTTGTGACATAATATTGGGGACTTATCTCCCATGTGACGTAATGCTAGGGACTTATCTCCCTTGTGATGTAATGCTAGGGACTTATCTCCCTTGTGAAGTAATGTTGTGGACTGTTCTCCCTTTTGAAGTAATGTTGGGGACTTATCTCCCTTGTGACGTAATGCTAGGGACTTATCTCCCTTGTGATGTAATGCTCGGGACTTATCTCCCTTGTGAAGTAATGTTGGGGACTTATCTCCCTTGTGAGGTAATGTTGGGGACTTATCTCCCTTTTGACGTAATGCTAGGGACTTATCTCCCTTGTGACGTAATGCTAGGGACTTATCTCCCTTGTGAAGTAATGTTGGGGACTTATCTCCCTTGTGAGGTAATGTTGGGGACTTATCTCCCTTGTGACGTAATGTTGGGGACTTATCTCCCTTGTGAGGTAATGTTGGGAACCTATCTCCCTTGTGACGTAATGTTGGGAACTTATCTCCCTTGTGACGTAATGTTGGGGACTTATCTCCCTTGTGACGTAATGTTGGGGACTTATCTCCCTTGTGACGTAATGCTAGGGACTTATCTCCCTTGTGAAGTAATGTTGCAAGCTCCTTCCCAGCGTGTGACACCTTCGTTACACTCTGGGTAACACCAGTGCGGGCCTGGCCATTACAAGAATCTTGAAATTTACCCTCTAACCCCAAATGTAGTCACTTCATACTTTTGTTTATGTGTTTGGGAATGCCATCATACTTCGTTTTGAAAAGGTTTACGACTGACCATGTTTTCCAAATGAATTTACTTTGTTGTTTGTATAATCAAATTGGTTCAAGATTGCAGACTAACGGAAAATCAACCAACTTCTCCCTTACATTCTTAATTTATCAATTACATGATAGTTTTAATGAAATAGAAATTTAAATTGACAAACAAAAACAGTAATTTAGCAGGGATAAGTGTATTCAGCGTCAGGACAGTCATCACTTGTTTGTAAACATAATGGTCAATCGGCTGCAAGTTCAAATCCAAGCATGGTTGTGGGGAGTTTTGACTGGTGGCAGCGATAGTATAGAGAGCTCCGCGAACAGGATATCGCTGTGAGGAGCTTGGTAATGTTTGGGACTTATCTCCCTTGTGACATAATGTTGGGTAATTGTCTCCCTTGTGACGTAATGTTGGGTAATTGTCTCCCTTGTTAAGTAATGTTGGGTGATTATCTCCCTTGTTAAGTAATGTTAGAAAATTATATTCCTTGTGAAGTAAAGTTGGGTAATTATCTCCCTTGTGACGTAATGTTGTGTAATTGTCTCCCTTGTTAAGTAATGTTGGGTGATTATCTCCCTTGTTAAGTAATGTTGGGTAATTATCTCCCTTGTTAAGTAATGTTAGGAAATTATATTCCTTGCGAGTGAGTGAGTATGGTTTTACGCCATTTTAGCAATATTCCAGCAATATCACGGCGGGGGACACCAGAAATGGGCTTCACACATTGTACCCATGTCGGGAATCGAACCCGAGTCTTCGGCGTGACGAGCGAAGGCTTAAACCACTAGGCTACCCGACAGCCCCTATTCCTTGTGAAGTAATGTTGGGTAATTATCTCCCTTGTGACGTAATGTTGGGTAATTGTCTCCCTTGTGACGTAATGTTTGGTAATTGTCTCCCTTGTTAAGTAATGTTGGGTGATTATCTCCCTTGTTAAGTAATGTTAGAAAATTATATTCCTTGGGAAGTAATGTTGGGTATTTATCTCCCTTGTGACGTAATGTTGGGTAATTATCTCCCTTGTTAACTAATGTTAGGAAATTGTATTCCTTGTGAAGTAATGTTGGGTAATTGTCTCCCTTGTTAAGTAATGTTGGGTGATTATCTCCCTTCAGAAGTAAAGTTGCAAGTTCCTCGTAGCGATGTCCCGTTTGCAAAGCTCTATATACTATCGCAGACACCAGTCACAGCACCCGACTGTGATAGGTGGCTACAACCATGCTTGGCGTTGAACTCGCAGCCGACCATATTCAATTCTAGTGGGCATAATATGGCTTCGAATATGGCTATGGCTATTTGCCCTGTGTAAGCTCCGAGATGAATTGACTAAATCTAAAGATCTAGAATTAGCATGGATAATATACAATCTGGATTAGATGGATATCCTTGCATTTCAAACCAAGGAGCCTGTTCCACGGACAAGCTTGTTTCTCATGCAACAACACTTGTGCTTCCTGCCTTAAACCAGCCACAAGGGCCTGTTACAAGGGTAATGTAAATGCTCTGTTACCACGACAACGTACACCGCTGCGACCCTGGCGGTGACCTTGGAAGGGGTTTGTTATTTAGTACAGTGTCCAAACGCTCTTGAATTTCCAACGTGATTTTAGGAACAAACTGGCAAGGGTAAAAAATGGAAAAGTGATTAAACAAACCTGATGTTGAGTAGTAAGCCAAATAATGACTTGCCTGTTGGCAGTGTTAGTGTGTAGGAGTGACGGCTATGTTTGGGAGACAGAGGGAATGTTATTAATTCGATTCCTACATACCAATATCTTGAAACCTGGTGACTTTTTCAGCATGATGAAAAAAATATTTTTCATCATAGACGTAAACAGAAATATAGCATATGTTAAATCAGAAATTTTTGACAACAGAGATTTGGGACAGGGTAGTCGTAGGGGGCATTAATAATACTGTGAAGATTTTTCCTTATTGAAAGACTCAATAATAATAATAATAATAATAATAATAATGATAATAATGATAATAATAATAATAATAATAGCCTAACCAGCCTTACTGTGCCAGGATCACCCAAGCCCTCTTTGATGCATTTTTTATTTTAATCTGTACATGATAATAATAATAGGCTATTAAAATTGCGCATGTTTCTACACCCCTCGGGGGCATGCTCAAAGCGCTAGCATTACCCCGGTCACTGGGTCAATGTGCACTCAAGAATCATTCTCAACTCCCTGGGACAACAGTGCAGTACCAGAAAGACACAGTCAGATACAAATTTACAGTAAATGAAAATGGCTATTTGTAAATACCGGAACATGGGACGAGACAAACAATGCTTTCTGCAAAGGAAGTCACAAGGTTTCAAACTATTTCAGTCCATGAAACTTAAATGTTACTAAACTCCTCACTTGTTAACAGTAAGCTTGAAGGTATGCCATTATTTAGATGAACTACGGTAACAGGTGTGAGGAACAGCACATGAGAAATAACTTCATGAGGACATGAATCACAGCAACCACACTTCAAACAAATGCAAAATACACTTGAAATGCCAGAACCAGGGAACCGTCCATCACCAGGAGTCTAGATACCGAAACGGTTGGGAATCCAGAAATCCCAATTCCAAAGCTTGTAGTTGGTGTAGTTTCAAAAAAGAAAGAAGTCACGCCCAATTTCTATAGAAACTAATACCAAAAATATCTAAAAATAAGTTTAATTACAAAAAGGTGAAAAGAAATATGTAAAAGGATTTCTGGAAAAAATTGCGATTTTTTTCGTTCTTACCCTAAATGCCATAAAAAATGTGCAAAATAGCCTGCACCTATGAAAAGTGTTTTTCACACTTTCTTAACAGATTGTCGATTAACTGTCAATGAATTACTTCCCTGGTTCTATAAAATTCAACTAGTAAAACTCTACATGTCATTAACAGTGACTGACAGGCTGGCAATTTGTGCAGTTTCAAATAAGCAAGAACTCATGTAGTCCACGTGATCAGCTTAGCAGTGTCATCAGCTTGTGAACAGCAAAGAAAGTACATGCAGTGAATCACACACAGCGAGAGTGGGCGCCCCACCAGGCAAAGGGAGGTAACTCTTACCTGCAGGGCCTGGATGTCCTCGTACAGCTGATCAACATTGGAAGCTCCAAGGAGGACACAGTGAACATTCTCACTCTTAACACACCACGCTGGAGACGAGAAAACAGGCATTGGGTTGGATCAGCGGACAGGTCAAATAGCAAAACAGATTACGTAATTTGAAATAATTTTCTGCTCCCAAACTGGTCAATGTGGAGGTAAAAGTTGAGGTCAATGTGGAGGTCAATGTGGAGGTCAATGTGGAAGTCAAAGTTGAGGTCAATGTTGAGGTCAAAGTTGAGGTCAATGTTGAGGTCAAAGTTGAGGTCAAAGTTGAGGTCAATTTTGAGGTCAGAGTAATTATGGTTGAAGTGAATTGAGGACATAACTAAGGGATCTGATCATAAGATGAAAGATTGTGATATTGCCGGAATATTGCTAAAAGCGGCGTACAATAATACTTACTCACTCACTCACTCACTCATAATCCCATTTATTCTCTGTTTACATTGTTTATATGTTTCCTGCAGCAGTCAGCAAATTTCCAAAGATATCAGGGCGGCCTGTAAATATTCAAACCATATCAGGGCGACCTGTAAATATTCAAACCATATCAGAAACCCATGTTTGTCGTAAGAGGCGATGAACAGGATCGGGTGGTCAGGCTTGCTGACTTGGTTGATGCATGTCATCATATCCCAATTGTGTGGATCGATGCTTATGATATCAATCACTTAATTGTCTGGTCCAGACTCTATTATTTACAGACCACCATCAAATAGCTGGCTTATTGCTAAGTGTGGCGTGACCCAACCAACAAGACAACCCATGATCTACAGCCCAGTCTAGATGTTGTAATGAACGTGGAACATAATCGTGTGAATTTACAAACTTTACAAGTTTTGAACTTGCTGGGACTGCAGATTGAAGTGCTTCAAGCCCCCCTTTAAGATTAGGTCTAGGACTGCAGGTTGAAGTGCTCCAAGTCCCCCTTTAAGACTAGGTCCAGGACTGCAAGTTGAAGTGCTCCAAGCCCCCCTTTAAGATTAGGTCTAGGACTGCAGGTTGAAGTGCTCCAAGTCCCCCTTTAAGACTAGGTCCAGGACTTCAAGTTGAAGTGCTCCAAGACCCCCTTTAAGATTAGGTCTAGGACTGCAGGTTGAAGTGCTCCAAGTCCCCCTTTAAGACTAGGTCTAGGACTGCAAGTTGAAGTGCTCCAAGCCCCCCTTTAAGACTAGGTCTAGGACTGCAAGTTGAAGTGCTCCAAGCCCCACTTTAAGACTAGGTCCAGGACTGCAAGTTGAAGTGCTCCAAGCCCCCCTTTAAGATTAGGTCTAGGACTGCAGGTTGAAGTGCTCCAAGTCCCCCTTTAAGACTAGGTCTAGGACTGCAAGTTGAAGTGCTCCAAGCCCCACTTTAAGACTAGGTCCAGGACTACAAGTTGAAATGCTCCAAGCCCCCCTTTAAACCTATTTCTATTCCCACCTATGGCGAGCTGTGCTATAGAACAGCCTAGTCTAGACTTGCTGGGATTGCAAGTCGAAGTGCACCAAGCCCCCCCCCCTTTAAGCTTGTCTAGGACTGCTGGTATTCCCACCTATGGCGAGCTGTGCTATAGAACAGCCTAGTCTGTCAGCAATCACCGCCACCTCTCTCAATTTGGCCTGCTGTCGTCGTCCATCTTCGCTTAGCACTTTATCCTTCAACCAGCTGTAGCCCTGAAAGCATCAGTAATTCACAGAATAAGATGCATTGTTCAAAGATGAAGACGTAAATAATGAAAACTCAGACATGAAGTGAAGGTTCTCCTCAAATCTCATTACAATGAACATTTTATATCTTGGCAATTTTTGTTAGGTTTTGCAGTTATTGCTTCAGGACATGAAAGTACTTTCTCTGAAAGAAGGAACTGATTATTTTTTATTCAATACACATTTCATTCAGGACAGCATATTGGAGGCAACATATTTTGTTCAGTATTTTCTATAACAAATTATTTTTTCAAAAACCAATATTTGAAGCCTTCAAGATAGTAAATGGTTGTTACCTTGAGGGCAGCCCTGGAGTAGATGGGAACACCGTCATCGTACTTCCCCGTGAGGATCCCACTGGCAAGAGGGGACCACGTGACTGTCCCGATACCTGGAACAAGCAGTGAGTCACTATCGTAGTATCAACAGTGTCATAGTATCAACAGCGTCACAGTATCAACAGTGTCATGGTATCAACAGTGTCATGGTATTAACAGTGTCGTAGTATCAACAATGTCGTAGTATCAACAGTGTCATAGTATCAACAGTGTCATAGTATCAACAGTGTCATGGTATCAACAGTGTCACAGTATCAACAGTGTCATAGTATCAACAGTGTCATGGTATTAACAGTGTCGTATTATTAACAGTGTCGTATTATCAACAGTGTTGTAGTATCAACAGTGTCATGGTATCAACAGTGTCATAGTATCAACAGTGTCATTATATCAACAGTGTCACAGTATCAACAGTGTCATAGTATTAACAGTGTCATGGTATCAACAATGTCATGGTATCAACAGTGTCACAGTATCAACAGTGTCACAGTATCAACAGTGTCATGGTATCAACAGTGTCATGGTATCAACAGTGTCACAGATTCAACAGTGTCATGGTATCAACAGTGTCATGGTATCAACAGTGTCACAGTATCAACAGTGTCACAGTATCAAAAGTGCCATAGTATCAACAGTGTCACAGTATCAACAGTGTCATAGTATCCACAGTGTCATGGTATCAACAGTGTCATGGTATCAACAGTGTCATGGTATCAACAGTGTCATAGTATCAAAAGTGTCACAGTATCAATAGTGTCACAGTATCAACAGTGTCATGGTATCAACAGTGTCTTGGTATCAACAGTGTCAAGGTATCAACAGTGTCATGGTATCAACAGTGTCACAGTATCAACAGTGTCACAGTATCACAGTATCAACAGTGTCATAGTTCAACAGTGTCACAGTATCAACAGTGTCATAGTTCAACAGTGTCACAGTATCAACAGTGTCATGGTATCAACAGTGTCATAGGATCAACAGTGTCATGGTATCAACAGTGTCATAGGATCAACAGTGTCATAGTATTAACAGTGTCATAGGATCAACAGTGTCATGGTATTAACAGTATCAGTCATGTTCATGCTACAAAATAAAACACCAACAAAATATATGTTCATCACAATATCATAGTGAGTTAGTGAGTTGGGGTTATTGCCACTTCAGACAGTATTCTAGTTATATCACAGCGTGTCCGCTTAATGTGTGAGGAAAGCCCGAAGTGATGCAGGACTCAGATGTTCACCACTTCTGTGACATCCAAGAGCACGGTATGGTGCTGACAAACCTAGAAACATAATCGGTATGAACTGGGATTTGAACCCAGAACAAAGGTTTCTGGTGTGTCCAAGTGATGCAAATCCTAGGTGACAGTAGACCCTTCCAATTAACAGTAGACCCAACCAATTACCATTAGATCCTCCCAGTTAACATTAGACCAAACCAGTTAACAATAGACCCTTCGAATGAACAGTAGACCCAACCAGTTAACATTAGATCCTCCCAGTTAACATTAGACCCTTCCAATTAACAGTAGACCCTCCCAATTAACAGTAGACCCAACCAGTTAACATTAGACCCTCTCAATTAACAGTAGACCAAACCAGTTAACAATAGACCCTTCGAATTAACAGTAGACCCAACCAGTTAACAATAGACCATCCCAGTTAACATTAGACCCTCCTAGTTAACAATAGACCCTCCCAGTTAACATTAGATCCTCCCAGTTAACATTAGACTCTCTAAGTTGTTGTTAGACTCTCCGAGGCCACACAAGTGCCGGAAGCCCGCTGTAGACCCACCTATTTTATGGTATAGTTCTGGCATCTGTATTTCCACCTTCTCCCGCTGGAACAGATGGTACTCTGCCTGCTCCGCTACCGGAGGAATCAGGTTGAACTGCCTCGCCACTGAGTACGCCTCCTACAATCACAGAACACACATACAACGCTAGCGTGTTGGTCAGAGAGACATCCAAACACAGTGCCATCAACATAGGGTTGGTCGACAGTACATTTTCAGGTGGGATAAAATGTCTTGGGGCTAGTAGAGTCATGATTTGATGAAATCAGAGGCAAGATAAAGCTGATAACTGTTTTCCTGTGCACATGAAAGCTTCTACGTGCATGTTATTGATTGAAGTGTCATAAAATATCTTACTGGGCTCCATGCAAGACACCATTCCATTTAATAACTTTAGACACGGAGAAACTGTTGAATGTCATCGGTATGCCAACAATACTAATATCAACTATCTTACGTTGTTACCATCCAATCCACAGTTTAATCAGCGTGAACAAGCCTTGATACTTGGGGCTATTCTCATCGGCTTGTACTAGCATTGCTATTGGGGCTATTCTCATCGGCTTGTACTAGCATTGCTACTGGGGGCTATTCTCATCGGCTTGTACTAGCATTGCTACTGGGGGCTATTCTCATCGGCTTGTACTAGCATTGCTACTGGGGGCTATTCTCATCGGCTTGTACTAGCATTGCTACTGGGGGCTATTCTCATCGGCTTGTACTAGCATTGATACTGGGGGCTATTCTCATCGGCTTGTACTGGCATTGATACTGGGGGCTATTCTCATTGGCTTGTACTAGCATTGATACTGGGGGCTATTCTCATCGGCTTGTACTAGCATTGATACTGGGGGCTATTCTCATCGGCTTGTACTAGCATTGCTACTGGGGCTATTCTCATCGGCTTGTACTAGCATTGCTTCTGGGGGCTATTCTCATCAGCTTGTACTAGCATTGATACTAGGGCTATTCTCATCGGCTTGTACTAGCATTGATACTGGGGGCTATTCTCATCGGCTTGTACTAGCATTGCTACTTGGGGCTATTCTTACCGGCTTGTACTAGCATTGCTACTGGGGGCTATTCTCATCGGCTTGTACTAGCATTGATACTGGGGGCTATTCTTACCGGCTTGTACTAGCATTGCTATTGGGGCTATTCTCATCGGCTTGTACTAGCATTAATACTGGGGGCTATTCTCATCGGCTTGTACTAGCATTGCTATTGGGGCTATTCTCATCGGCTTGTACTAGCATTGCTACTGGGGCTATTCTCATCGGCTTGTACTAGCATTGATACTGGGGGCTATTCTCATCAGGAAGACAAAAGGGACAAAGACATGAGGGTACGGTACTTTTAATACTGGAAGATTTAATTTCTTAAGTTATGACCTGGAACCACCTACCATGATCTCCATGGGGCTCCAGCGGGATGTCCCCCAGTACATGGCCCAGCCGTGGTTGATGACATGGGTGAAAGCACGCACCACCTCTGTAACATCAAGAGGGATATAGTCAAGAGGGAGTGAGTGAGTTGGGTTTTTAACGCCACTTTTAGCAATATTCCAGCAATATCACAGCAAGGGACACCAGAAATTGGCTTCACACATTGTATCCATGGGGAATCAAACCCAGACCTTCAGTGTGAACGCTTTAACCACTAGGCTACCCCTAGTCAAGACCTTGCTTCCGGCTACGCCTGACACAGCTTCACCCAATTCAGACAAAAGTGACTGTTACAGAGCATCATCCACTTACATAAGGGGAGTGGGGACTTTCCTAAAGGAAAGAATATTTTGTCTGGTCACTGCTCCTTAATATGCAGTTGTTTCTCCGACAGAAGCTGCCAAACAAGTAGCAAAACCCAAGGGAATATTACTTTTTTCCAATTTTTGGATTTTCCATATTGATATTTTCTTAAAATGATTTCATTGTGTTTCACAGGTATGTATGTCTGTATATATGTATGTATGAATCATAATGTTTTGTCATTTCAAATATTGCATCTGTTCCCTAATGGAATGTTTTCTGCAATGAATATTATCCCATGCTATCCTATCTTGAAGTTACAGTAAACTACGGTTATAACAAAGTCAATTGGACCACCAATTTTAGTTCGTAATATCCGTTGTTCGTTGTACGCATTTCGACCATCAGATATCTTTTATCAAGTCATGTGACATCATGTTACTCGATAACTTATAAACAAGTGTGCACTGTACATGTACAGAATATATCCACTTCAATCACTGTGTTACTATTGTTAATTGAGGGTGTAGTGTCAGGACAAGGTGTCAGTACTTAAGAATACATCAATTACCTTCAATATTTATTGACGCTTTTACCAGCCGCGCTTTGCCGCAGTAGTTTTGATGGTCAGACTGGTGACAAGTGAGGAGCTCAGCTCAGGGATTAACAGTTCGTTATATAAACGGGACCACAAGATGAGTTCACCACATCGAACCGCATTACAAACCACCCTCAATCTAAACAAGGCTCTAACTCTAGAAGCAATACTAAACCCACAAAATAAACTAGAAAACTTCAAGGCCTTAGGCGTAATCTTAATAAAAACGGAACTAATAAAACGCATCTAAAAACACAATAACCTACCAAATCAAAATCACATAAACAAACAAACATCCACCATACCCAGCTCCCTTAGTTCTCCTCCCCAATCCCATCGGCATCTATTCCAAATCTCAAAATTCCCAAATTCTATATAAGCAACCCCTAAAACCCCCCTCTTGG